>NW_026637932.1:3000000-3329788 GCF_028554395.1 Pezoporus wallicus | reverse complement strand
CGACAGCCGCAAAGCACAGAAAGGTTTTCTCTGTGGTTTGCAGACAAACCAAAACTGACTTCACTATGCAACAAAACACCATCAGTAGGGTAAAACTAACCTCACGATGGTCTAATCCCAGCTCACGTTCCCTGTTTGTGTTGAGGGCTGATTCTCAATAGATCACAGCAAGGGAGCTGCTCTGCTATGTATGAAACCCTGACCCAGAATCAGGTCATCTACGACTGATTTAGTGCTGGGTGCCGCACGATCATGCGGTACATGACGGGGGAAATTTGCAAATCTAAGCTAGAGGAAAACAATTTAATTTGTTTTTTCTCTTGAATGAAAATACAACATCCTTAATGCAAAAACACCGCTCTGTGGGAAGGTAGACATATTCATTAAGGTTTCAAAGGGTCTTAAGATGTGACCTTAAATGTAGATTATCACTGTAATATAAGCAATCTGTAATAAAATCTTTGATAACTTTGCACTGGCCTTTAAATGGCATCTACCATACATCCAAAATACTTACAAAGCCAGCAAAGTACTATTCAGAAATTAAAAGTACAATGGTAAACTTCCTTAGATTATCATATGAGAAAAGGAAAACAAAGATGAAATTGCAGTGACCATCTGGTGCTTCTCATCATGACTGTATTGAATGACCTAATAAATTCTCTTCATCTCTACATTATATGAAGTCTCATATTCAGAAGTAGATGAGAATGCAGTGATATTTTTAACAGCTGTTTATGTGCTATTCTAATAGTAATTTGAATTTCCTGCCTGTTCAGTAGTGCTCTCTGTAGTTGCAGTTTCAGTGCAATCTAAGAGGCAAGATCCCTCTGTCTCCTCTCTCTTTCTCCTTTTGTGCTTCTGCTAATCAGCAAAGTAGAGGAGGTTACTGAGTTTTCAGTACAGTGCAGAGTTTTGCATTGAGTTTTCCTCCCTGATACACACATTCTTTTGCCACTAACCAATAACCTGATAGTAGCAGGGACACAGTGAACTGTGGCCTGAGACTGGAAAAGAGTATGACTTCACGTCTCTTTCCATGAAACAGGAGACTGATAAACTAAAGGAAACACATCTCTATTTTATTTAGGTTTTTGAAGTGGAGAATTGGCTAGAAAATACCAAAGCTGATATAGAACTAAACTCTTATCACTGTCTGCTTCCGTAACAAATAGTTATTGTAACAAATCTTTTGAACACTACAATTACAAAAAGACCTGGGATCACTCCATTAGGAACCACCAGCAAACTAACACAGAATGACACTAGTGAAGATTATATCTGAAAGTTTTCTATTGTTTGATCTCTATGATTATTATCTTTTATGAATTCTAATCACTGACAGCACACAACTGGATTTAGCTTTCCAGACCCATTAATTTGAAATAAAAGTGAACAACCATCTTATACCACACTTCAATCTTTCCAAATGCTACAATTCATTCTTATTTTATGGTGATAAAACAGGAAACGATCTGTCAAAGTGGTCTCACTTGCAGCAACCAAATTATTAGTGTTTTCATACACACAACTATTATGTATTGAGGTCTGTTGTGTATTCTTAGTTTGGAATGGTACATCAATTTAGGCCTTGATTGGATATCAGTCTGAATACCTATTTTCTATAAGCACAGATTTACATTATTTTGTTAAAAGGTTCACAAAGCAAAGATGAATCTGGACACCTTTCATGATTCTGCTTTGCTACTAATTAAAACTAATTTCAAAATTCCTAATGCATTTCAATTTATTTGCAAGTATAGGCATCTAATCTATATGGTCAGAATAGATGATTTATTATCATGCCACCACAGAAATTAAATAACTCTTCCATGTCCTTTGCATATGTGAATTCACAAGACAAAATGACAAAATTTTTCTGCAGATAGAAGAATGGAAGAGGGGGACAACAGAACTCATACAATGGGAAAAAGCATGTTTCTTTGTATGAAGAAATTCAATGAGCAGTACTAGAGTCAGTATTTAGACTAATATTAGACACAGCATCTAAAAAGTAAGATGCAATATAAAGTCCAGACTGTACCCTAACAGTCATATTAAGAGTCTATTGACTGAATTTTTTATTAGCTCAAAAGAATTATGAAATTTGCAAATTCTCTTTCTCCTCTTCTCTTTTAAGTACATCTTCTTTGCTTTTTAACCATCTATTTTATCACTATATACTGTTTACTCCTGATTACTGGAAGAGCTAGGCAGCTCCTCAGGCTCAGAGTCCGTCCTTTGATTGTTTTCCCTGTGGTTCATATATGAGATTAAAAGAAACAATATCTGTCTGGAAATGAAAAAATCCTATATGACTATGAGCTCCTTAGTTTACTTCATCAACACATTCCCAAAGGTTGCCTTTCTGAGATAGAACGTTATTTAAAATCCTAAAAAAAAACCCAAACAACCCCACACAACCTTTTGTAATTTCATCTCTTCTAACAGTAAGTGAGCATCTTTTCTAAAAAAGAAAAAAAAAAAGCAAGGAAACAAAAAACCCACAACAAAACCAAACATCTGCTTCGCAGACAAAATCTGTGGTATCATTAACGCTGTCTAATTCTTAGATTATTTGTAAGACTGGAACAGCTTCAGCAGTAATTGTTACATAAACCATAATTGAGACACTAGGTGTCTCCCCTAATTTGAAATTTGGTCAAGTCCAGATAATCCAATCCAGTGTTACTGACCCTTTATTGCTCAGATACACCTTTCTGATATTGTTGAGTCCATTTACATGCTGCAGCACATTCCTGTGATACAGGCTTCTTCTCACACTATTACTAAAACTCCCTGTCGCTTGCATCTTCTTTCTTTCCTTTAGGTGTTATTTTATCTGTTGCAATATGCTTGCCTGCTTCAATCAATATAAGTTAGTTTTTGCAAAAGTTATTAAAATAAATCAGAAAAGATTCTGTGGTCCTATAAATTAAAATAAAAAAGGAACAAAAGAAGATGACCAGCTCTACAGTGGCATAGAATCATAGAATCATAGAATAGTTAGGGTTGGAAAGGACCTTAAGATCATCTAGTTCCAGCCCCCTCTGCCATGGGCAGGGACACCTCACACTAAAGCATCTCACCCAAGGCTTCGTCCAAGCTGGTCTTGAACACTGCCAGGGATGGAGCATTCACAACCTCCCTGGGCAATGCATTCCAGTGCCTCACCACCCTAACAGGAAACAATTTCCTCCTTATATCCAATATAAACTTCCCCTGTTTAAGTTTTAACCCATTACCCCTTTTCCTATCACTACAGTCCCTAATAAAGAGTCCCTCCCCAGCATCCCTGTAGTCCCCTTTCAGATACTGGAAGGCTACTATGAGGCCTCCACGCAGCCTTCTCTTCTCCAGGCTGAGCAGCCCCGACTTTCTCAGCCTGTCTTCATACAGGAGGTGCTCCAGTCCCCTGATCATCCTCGTGGCCCTCCTCTGCACTTGTTCCAACAGTTCCATGATCTTTTTATGTTGAGGACACCAGAACTGCACACAATACTTCAAGTGAGGTCTCACAAGAGCAGAGTAGAGGGGCAGGATCACCTCCTTCAACCTGCTGGTCACACTCCTTTTAATGCAGCCTAGGATACGGTTGGCTTTCTGGGCTCAAGTGCACACTGCAGCCGGCTCATGTTCATTTTCTCATCAACCAACACCCCAAGTCCTTCTCCACAGGGCTGCTCTGAATCTCTTCTCTGCCCAACCTGTAGCTGTGCCTGGGATTGCTCCGACCCAGGTGTAGGACCTTGCACTTGGCATGTGAGAATGAAGTTAGGCTTTAAAAAAGAAAGCTCCCAAATCTGCATCTTTAATTTTCAAAAGGAAGAGGTAATGACAATGAGGCTAGGGAAATGACTGCAACTGGAATAACATTCAAAAGTCTCAATGCATTCAATTAAATGAAGTCAGTAACCCCCATCCCCGAATTTTGAAAGAATTGGTATGTGAAAACATATTCCTGTAACAAGGATTTTAAATAGGAAGCATTTCAGGCAGATGATAAACCATTATAATATCTAAGAATTTATTTAGCCATTTTATAAAAACTCCTTAATAAGCTTGTAATATGAATTATCATTGTCTTTGAGGCTAATTATATATGAGAGATATGTAGAAGTATTAAAGAGAAGATTATCATAATAAACAACCTAATTGGAAAGATACGTTCTCATAAAAACGCACAAGCAGTATAATAGGCACTGACTACCTTTTAAATAAGAATAATCTGTTTTTTGGGGCCTAAAATAAGAATGAAAAGAGGTGGTAGTGATTAATACACAAGCCCCAACAAGCATGATGCTACTAAACATGTATATATTCCTTAAAGTTTCTGCAAAAATAATCATGTACTAAATAACCACAAAGTTCAAGGAAAAAAAAGTTATTTACACAGGCAATAATAAATTGTATAATATATAATTTATGTGTGTATATTATATATGATAATAAATTATTTCCACAAACCAGTACCTGAGAGAAAAGAAGGTTGCAATGCTGTGAGGCAGTAAATTACTTAGCACTAGTTACTATATAGGCAGCAGGGCAGAATACTTAGTCACAGGAGAGAAATTGAGCAGCACTTCCAGAAGAGGAGTAACAAAAAGTAAAAATAAAACACCAATTAAAGGAGGACATAAAAATTTACAGACCTGGTACAATTTATGAATCTTATAATATGTTAACACATAGGTAATTAAAAACGCTCTTCTGGCACTTACCACTTAATTTTGACAATAATGTCATGAAACATTCCTTTTTGCTTGTTCCTTTATGTCAATTTACCAAAACCAGAATTTTCCTGTGTGATTTAAGCATTTGGGAAGAATAAACCTACAGGTTTCTCACTGCCAACATAACATGTTGTCAGATCAGTAGATATCCTCATGCAGATTGTTTCTCGCCAAAATGGCTTTTGGGGATCAAAATATGTTGTCCTTGTAAAGAATTTTACCTTTCCCCATAAATTCAGATTTTATTCTCTTGAGAAATAGGCTAAATAGTCTATTTTGTTATTTTGTCTGCAGAGGTTACCATATTTTTATGAATGAACAGCTACTCAATATTTCACTCTTGACAGCCCAGCTATTCAAATGTATAGCCCACATCACAACCATTAAATGAGAGTGCTGATGCTAGATCACAGCTAGAGATTAAATAAAAGGACATAATTGCACTGTTACAGCAACAAAAAGGCACACAACTGCAATCCCCTGTATTTGCCTAATGCTTAAGCCATCATGTTTCTGAAAACTTGCTTTGCAGAAGTTTTTTTTACCTTTTACTTTTAGGATAGAAAAGAAATCCAAAACTGCCTACTGAATCCGCAGCCTGTCAGGGACCTGAGTGTACTTAGCCATCCTGAGCAGCCTCACCTGGACCCTGCACTTACACTCCCTGACCATGTCAGGGATATCCCTGTCTGAGCTATGTTAGAGCAATGCTGGTCTCCAGCTCAGCCACAGCTGAAATAAAGAGTATCTTTGTGATATTAAAGAGAAGACTTTGGAAGTATGACCTTACTGATCCAATCAAGTGTCCATACATATAGCTCTTCTGCCTCAGGCACATGGTGGATTTAAGGTGTTCTCTCCAGCAGTGAGTTTCACAGATGGGTCTTTGAAAGAAATTCCCCAGATTTAAGATTATTCATCTTGTGCTTAAATTGGTAATCTCTGGTTTTAGCATCATACAGGCTGGCCAATCAGATATTCCCTCATTTATCTTACCTGATTTTATCCAATTGTCATCAGTTCCTGCACACCAGAATTTTTCCGTTATTGTTTCAACCAATCACCTTCAAGTTCAACAACTCTTTCCTTTCTAGGTTGTTTTAGAGCTCAGATTTATTTATCTATTTCTCAGGCTTCAGATACCTAGGGAATGCTATATGGATTCCTTTGCAGTAGATAGCTTAATAATTTTGGTAACTGTACTTAGATTGCCTGACAATCCCAATAGTTCACACTACTCAACATTTCTGAAATTCAGATGAAGTTTTGTGAGTCTAGTTAACTTAAAACTGAGCCAAGAATATTGAAAAACAGTGATAGTTTTCTCCTTGTGTGTAGATATTTTACTTCTTTATATGCTGGCATAGATGAGTTATGCATAGGGAGAGAAAATGATTAAAGATATCCTACATTTGAGTAAGATCTGGGCATAATTTCCTCATGAGCATAATCACAGAATCAAAGAATTGTTTGGGTTGGAAGGGACCTTAAAGCTCATCCAGTTCCAACCCCTGTGGCATGGGCAGAGACACCTTCCACTAAGACCAGGCTGTTCATGGTCCAACGTGGCCTTGAACACTGCCAGGGATGGGGCAGCCACAGCTTCTCTGGGCAACCTGTACCAGTGCCTCAGCACCCTCATAGTGAAGAAATTCTTCCTAATATCTAATCCAAATCTCCCCTTTGTCAGCTTAAAGCCATTTTGCCTTGTCCTGTAACTACATGCACATGTAAAAAGCCCCTGTATTATAATCCTATAACCCTATAATCCAATTAAAAATTACAATTACAGTGAAACTTCAGGATCATGAATATTTCTGATATTGAATATTTTCTCTGGAAAACCTTTGAGAGAATTCTGTCAAAGTGCTACCTTTGCAAGTAGAAGTTACCTTTTGTTTCAGATGTCAGCCTGAGTACCTGCATTTTTATTCTATTCAGTAAGCTTTTTACATGGTCTGTTATAGTTTGTTTCCCATATATTCAATTATAAAAAAAAACAACACAACTTGGCAAAGAAAACAAAGTTCTCTGAAGTATTAGCCAAGACAACTGAAATACTAAATATATTTGCAGTGAAATGATATGAATTATTTTTAGAACAGCCATTTTTCCCCTTGAATCTTAAGAGCATTTCTTTATTTCAATTAGCAAAATTTTCTGAAAGAGTATAGCTATTGTTCTTGCCCTAGGATAAGGAATTTTCCAGCTCAATTCACTACACTTCATCAAATCTTACCTATTACAGAGTTTTTAGGTCATACTTTGAAAGGCAAAAATGAGGCTGTAAATATATCTTCTTAAGCAGTTGTGTTACAAACAATAGTGTTTCATGTCTGTATTTTGTATTTTACAAAAATACTTAATTGGTAGACTAAGAGAGAAGAATGTGGGAGAAAAATACTTGAAACATACTTGCTTACCTTAATATTCTGCAGGTTTTGAAATCTTATTTTCAGATTTAACTACTCAGAAATGGGGTGGAGATTTACTTGCTAAGTGACCCCTTAGTTTTCCTGTCTTCCTTAAAAGTAACTATGATTTCAGTGTACTGCTTAACAGTTCTTTGTTAAAGAGTCTTTATAAACCTTAACTGTGACCACAGCCCTGTCCTAGGTTCAGCAGTAGCAGTCATTTTTCTCCTTCTTGGTAGCTGGTGCAGTGCTGCGTTTTGACTTTCGGCTCGGGAACAGAGCTGATAACAATGATGTTTTGGTTTGGCCAAGGACTTTGTGAGTCTCATGCTCTGCCAGGGAGGAGGGGAAGCCAGGAGGAAGCAGAGACAGGACACCTGACCCAAGCTAGCCAAAGAGGTATTCCATACCACAGCACGTCATGCCCAGGAGGTAACTGGGAGTTACCCAGAAGGGCTGGTAGACTGCAGGGTTGGAGGAGGCATCAGTCAGAGCTTGGTTGGGCTGGGGGGGGGGGCGAGTTATCAGTCGGCTGGTGGTGAGATCTTGTATTCTCTTCCCTTGTTATTTCCTTTATCACTGTTATTATTGGTGGTAGCAGTAGTGATTTGTGTTATACCTTAGTTACTAAACTGTTCTTATCTCAACCTGTGGGAGTTGCATTCTTTTTGATTCTCCTCTCTGTCCCTCCAGGAGTAGGGGGAGGGCAAGAAGGGGGGCAAGTGAGTGAACAAGCTGTCTGACTGGGTTTAAACCATGACAAGCCCCCAGTTCACTGTAGGCAGTAATTAAGAGTGCCTAACAGTTACTAACAAAGCAGTAAAAACCGGCATTCTTCACCACTTAGTGAGGCTTTTACATTTGCATGCTTTTCTTTATCATGTGAATATTGAAATTACAGCTTTATCAGAGCCAAAGATCTGATATTTGTATACTTGACCAAAATGAAACGTTAACAGATGAAAGGAAGATGGGTATTCACAGCTTTCTTACTTCTTTCTCCTCCTTCTTTACAAAATTCCTTTCCACCCCTTTTCAAGCCTGAGGTCTGCCATCCAGATTCTGGGTTGGAAGGGAGGGGTTTTGACGAGAAGCTGTTATTATGACACTGCGATGCCACAATGCTTTTGCATTGCACTGCTTCTCTAGTTTTTTTTCTGTCTTTCTTTGGTAGTGATACAGGGTTAACCAATGTACAGGGCGGGGGGTGTACAGGGGGGGTTAGAGGAATTTGCTTGCTCAAACAGAAGTATTGTCTGTACCTATCATGCCTACTAAGCAGAACAAAGGCACTACCCACTGATAAGGAAAAGCAGACACCTGGTTCTATTGACAAGGAAAAGCAGACTGATTCTACTGATAAGCAGATATTGATAAGGAAAAGCTCCACCCCCCCCCTCTCCTGAAGGGAGAGAAGCAGATGGTTTATGGCTGGGACACCGACCAAACCCTAAGGTCATACATGAAGACTAAAAGGTGAAAAGTTCAAGAAGAGGAAGACTCATTTACTTCATCTTCAGACCCCTGCCCATGACCAGAGGGGGCACTGTGCAGGCACAAAGGACCTTCTAACTCATTATAATATGAAGCGGGGATAGGACATGAATATGTATAAGCGTATTGTGCAACCGTGTGAATATATATAACTTTAGAGAATAAATGTAGAGGGAAACAACACTGAGGTACTCATGACTTTGAGGAATTACCCCCGTGCGTCTCAGTGCTGAATAAAAAGCATATCTACTTTACAACTTTAATGAGTTCTGGAGTCAATCCGCGCATCAGTAGGAATTACCCCCGTGCGTCTCAGTGCTGAATAAAAAGCATATCTACTTTACAACTTTAATGAGTTCTGGAGTCAATCCGCGCATCAGTAGGAACTTAGCTATTCTGAAAGGACAGGAGACATCTCCTTAAAAGAAACACATTTGTTCAGTGTATATAATAAAAGTATGTGACTTAGTTTCCATCATGGACTAAAAAATAAGAAACTATGCTACTTTCATATAGTTTTTCTTAAGAGAAATCTATAAACTGCAAATACATGGCAATTTATTATTTTATTTATTAAGAAAGCTTGCTGCACACAAAAGTGGTTCTTGGGTTTACTGGATTCTTTGCAGGATCATCAAACCAGAGTCAAAGTCTGAAATCTGGTATCCCAACCTAAAGTGAGTATAACTTTAGAATTAATTGTAATAATTACAATTTTAACATGGTAGACATTTTGGCAAACAAAGGGAGTAAAGCAAGTAGATTCCTTGTGATTCGGAGAAATCTCCAGGAACTCTCCAACAAAGTTGTAAGTTGACAAGCAGGTATTTATTGTGGTGCCTGGAGACACGGAGGATCACTCCTCCAAGTGTGTCTCATCCAAGTGTCAACCAGGCTGTGATTATATTGTCCTTAAACATACATAGTCATTAGATTACTGAGACAAGGAGGCACAAAAACAAAATGGAATATAAACCTTTGTAAATAAGTGGAATCATTTCTAAGTAGCATTAAGTTTGATGGCTTTGTAATGGAAAATAACTGAGGTGCATGAAGATAAACCATTGTAGTTGACGTAAGGTCCTCATGACCTTAGTACAAAAGTGTAAGAAAAACAGGATAGAAAAACAGGACCTGGGGACCAGGAATATCTGGGACTAGCAGATGTCCAGGATGGGAGCAGTTAAATTAACTGATAAGTAGAAGGACAGGATAGTTGCTATGTCTGTATTGTTAATTAACCTAGAGCTTTAAAGGCTGCCAGAAGTTATGAAGATTGTTGGAAGAAGTAAATGACCCTCAGAGACCACCACCACCACATTTTTGTATGCATGCAGGAAAATTTCTGGAAAATGATGTAATACATACGTAACCTCATGAATACGTATGTATGCCCAGTGACTATATAAGGACGGCTTCTCTAGCAATACAGTGATACATGTTAGGAGGAGCTGTCCCCCATGTCTCCCAGCGCAGCAATAAAGAATACGCTTGTCAACTTGAAAACTTTGTTGGCGAGCTTGTTCCTGGAGTTTTCTCCCAATCATTATATACATTACATCATACTTTTACAGAAAGCCTCCTGTATGCGCATTAAAATGTGATACTAGGCTTCGGGACCCCTCGTGGTTATTTCTCTATTACTTTTTTTTAGGATCATTGTCATATCAGTAACCACCAGTTGGTTCTGGCAAACCTTATTTTAGTAATTTCCTTTTCTCTATAGTTGCTAACAAAGCCTAACATCCTTGAAGTTACTTATTTATATCCCTATTCTTCAGTCAACTCCATTCTTCAATCCACCCTATTCTTCAATCAACACCATTCTCCACTTGTAATCTAATTTTATTAGTTTTGTTATATATAGTACCAGTATTCTGAGTCAATAGACATTACTTCTGTCCTGGGTTCAGCAGTAGCAGTCATTTTTCTCCTCCTTAGTAGCTGGTGCAGTGCTGTGGTTTTGACTTTCAGCCTGGGAACAGCGCTGATAACACTGATGGTTTCAGTTGTTGCTCAGTAATGTTTACTCTGACCAAGAACTTTCTGAGTCTCATGTTCTGCCAGGGAGGAGGGGAAGCCGGGAGGAAGCAGAGACAGGACACCTGACCCAAACTAACCAAAGAGGTATTCCATACCACAGCACATCATGCCCACTATTATAAACTGGGGGCAGTTACCCAGAAGCGCTAGATCACTGCTCCGGTTGGGCTAGGTGTCAGTCGGTGGGTGGTGAGCCCTTGTATTCTCTTCCCTTGCTACTTCCCTTAGCATTATTATTATTGGTGGCAGCAGTAGTGATTTGTGTTATACCTTAGTTACTGGATGTTCTTATCTCAACTCATGGGAGTTGCATTCTTTTGATTCTCCTCCCCATCCCTCTGGGAGCCAGGAGAGGAAGGGGGGAAGTGAGAGAATGGCTATGTCATTCCGGGTTGCTGGCTGGGCTTAAACCACGACAGCTCTTTTTGGTGCCTAACATGGGGCTCGAACACATGACCCTGGGATTAAGAGTCCCATGCTCTGTCATGGTTTAAGCCCACAATAGGACAATTTCATTTTGAATATTTGTCTAAAGTAAGAGCGAGTGGATTTTGTTTACTGCAGTTTCTGCTGTTAAGAGGCAGAATTTATTTCCTTTGGTTCATGACTTCTTTCAAAGTCAGCTGTAAAGGTATCTCTAGAGTAGCTAAGTTTTGCACATTTAAAGCGCTATTGTAGGAAGCTGGAGAACAAGAAGACATTTCTATGACTTGATCTCATTTGCAGAACTCTGTGAAATAAAGTCATTTGTCTTTCTACTACATCACCTCAGAATCTCTTATTAACGTATGTGATAGCATACTTGAAAAGTTGCCAGCAGAGAAAGATATGATTATGTGGAAAGGAGCAGTGGAATATAGACACCAGAAATAAAAACACACCAATGGCAAAATAACAGAGATTAAAGTGGTATAAAGTCACACAGAATGGAGTGACAGTAATTAAAGAAGAGGTAAATTAGACTATGGCTGCTTGAAGGACAGAAAAGAGAGTGAAGTAAAACAAAAAACAAACAGCTATCAAGGTGAGAGCTACCTAAATGTGCAAAGATCAAGTACTGAACAATGCTAGGCAAATAGGACATATGCTGACAGGAAAGGATCAAGTACTTGGACACAATAATTTATGAGATAGAGGCACTAATGGAAAGAAATTAACTCCTGGCACACTGCCATTCACAGAATAAAAAGATGCTTACAAACAAACTGTGCCAGAGAACAATGTACATTATGGAGAAATGTAGAGACAAAACCAACCTTCCTTTGAACAATAACAATAGTGTTTGGACATAAATAATAATACAAAACTAGACTTTTATCAGGATAGTCTGTGCAAATATATTCTGTATACATAAGCAGGAAAAGGTGGGCTATTCAATACTCAGCTGGGCTGTGAAGTCTGCTTTTGGTCAGTACTCAGCTGCCATTAATAGGAGCCAATCTGCAGTCTAACAAGCAATACTGATACTTCGATGCTTCTTCCTCTGGTCTGACACATTGAAATGTAGTTGCCTATGCACTATTTTGTATAGAAAATGATGCTTACGACAACTATATGTAAAATAGTATGTATTGTTCTTGATGGATAAAAGTTAAATCTTTACAGCTCTTCACAAAATTACTTTGTCCCAAAGACTTTCAGCTTTTGGTGCAAAACAGAATATTATATGCTGTATAACGCTTAACTCTGACAAGCAAGACAGAACATGTGTAAAATGCTAAACTGGAGGAAAATTTTGTAGTGATGCTAAACAAAAGACTGTTGTCCAGCAAGAAGTTAGTAACCTACATGACAGGTAACCAGAGGCCTATGCTATGCTGAACTGTGCTTCACATATAGCTTGGTCTTCAGGACCAAGCTGTGCTGTGCACATTGCCCAGCTGCAGACAAACTTAGCAAGCTGATCCTAACACAAAAGCCTAGAAACAGAAATTTCAAACATTTTATAGAGAAAATTATTTGTTGCAAGACCATGGTATATGACTGAAGTGTTGTTTTATTATATGTTCTGGCAATTCAAAGTGTGCTGAGCTTCTATGGCTGCCTGTGGAACCCAGTAGCAAGACTACTGACCCTGGTTGTTAGAAGGCTAAGCTATGTTCATAAGCTTCTAAATTTACTGTTAATGCCACTAATAATAAACGAATTAGCTCGAGAGAGGACACCTTCAATACCAGAGCTGGGGGGAAATCAGCATCCAGGAGCCTCAACTCAGAGCAGCAAGAGCCACCGAGGGAGCCTCAAGCCCTCAACAGGACCTGCCCAGAAGCCGGCAGCTCAGCTGACGAGAGCGAGCAGCTGACTCACAGGGGGCGGAGCCAGGAGCAGTGACACCAGCCCTGGCTGGTTAAAATCCTGCCCCAGGGAGCGCCAGTGACCAGGACGGGTAGAGGCAGTTTGCAGGGGCAGGTGAGTGGGATGGCGAGCACTCCTCGTACGACCAGGGCCCAGTCTGGGAGCTCTGCTCTGGCTGCCCTGGTGGTGGCCAGCGTAGGCACCCAGACAGAGGAGATGAGAGGGGGAGGCTGCAGTGCGGAGTTCGGAGTGTAGAGAGTGCCTGCACTGGTCTGGTGAGGGGAGGGTGCACAATGGGCAGGGCTGCACTCGGTGCTCCCTGGTGGAGGTGCTCCTGCAGCAGGGGCTGAGCTGCGGGATGCTGTTAATAGGCTGCAAGATGTCAGGGGAGCTGAGAGGGAACAGGACTGCTTGCTCCAGGCCCAAACTATGCAGGGGCCTCAAGTTTCCCCTTTAGCTCATGAAGCAGAGGAGGCCGTTAACCCGGGAACCTGGGAATTCGTAACAAAAAAAAAACAACAAAAGAAACAACAAAAAAAGGAGGAAAAAGACAATTAAAAGCAAGGGGCTTCCTCCTAAATCTGTTGTCCCCACCCAGAACCACTTTGCTGTCCTGCAGGGGGCTAATGAGGAAACACACTCTCACCAGAAACAGCCGGCTGATGCACTGCTAAAGAAGATCTCTACTGGTGATGCCAGGAAAAAGCAGCAGGTCGTAGTAGTAGCAGACTCTACTTTGAAAGGGACAGAAGCACTTGTCTGTCAGCCTGACCTGGTCTCAAGGGAGGTGTGTTGCCTACCAGGGGCACGGATCAGGGATGTGGCAGAGAGGCTGCCTGCTCTAGGAAGTCCCACGAACTATTACCCTCTTCTAGTGATACATGTGGGTGTTAGGGATAGAGATAGTAGTAGCCTGGGGAACATAAAAAATGTCTAGAGAGCCCTGGGAGAGGTGGTTAGGGGCTCTGAAGCTCAGATTGTCTTTTCATCAATTCTCCAGGATACAGGGGAGGACCTAAAAAAAGCTAGGAGGATTAGCCAGGTTAATAAATGATTAAAAGGGTGGTGTCATAGTCAGAGGGTTGGGTGTCTTGAACACAGGAACCAAGTTTGTAGGCCAGGTCTAGTGGGGGCTGGTGGAGCTGGTCTGATGAAGAAGGAGAAGAGCAGTTTTGGTAGGAGGCTTGCCAGACTGGTCAAGGAGGCCTTAAACTAGATGAGTTGGGGGAGGGGGGCATCATTCCATCCCAACACACCCAGTCAGTTGCCAGCACCTATAATAAATGCTAAGAGCAATGTAGAGATATTCCAGCCACTCCAGCCAATGAGCTGGCTTCATGTGGAGCTCGACTCAGATGCCTCTATACAACCACCCATATCAGGGGGAAGAAACAAGAGGAATTAGAAATTTTTGCACATCTACAAGGGTATGATATAATAGGCATCACAGAAACGTGGTGGGATGGCTCCTATGACTGGAGTGTTGGAATGGAAGGTTACAGGCTTTTTAGAAAAGACAGGCCTGGCAGGTGGGGAGGGGGAGTTGCCCTTTATGTTAGGGATAGGCTGGAGAGTATGGAACTCTGTCTGGGGACAGGTGAGCAATCCACAGAGAGTTTGTGGGTCAGGGTTAAAGGGAAAATAGCTATGGGAGACATTACTGTGGGGATCTGTTACAGACCACCTGATCAAGGAGAACCTGCGGATGAAGCACTTCATAGACAGATAGGAAAAGCCTCACGCTCACAGGCTCTTGTTCTCATGGGGGATTTCAACCACCCTGACATCTGTTGGAGCGACGGTATGGCCAGGCACAAGCAATCCAGGAGGTTCCTCAATTGTGTGGAAGACAACTTCCTTCTGCAAGTAATAGAGGAGCCATCAAGGAGAGATGCTATGCTTGGCGTCGTGCTCACCACCAGGGAAAGGCTTGTTGGAAATGTGACTCTCCAGGGCAGCCTTGGATGCAGCGATCACGAGATGGTTGAATTTGAGATACTCAGGACAGTGAGAAGAGCATGCAGCAAGCTCACTGCCCTGGACTTCAGAAGAGCAGACTTTGGCCTCTTCAGGAACCTGCTTACCAAGGTTTCATGGGATATAGCCCTAGAGGGCAAGGGGACCCAAGACTCTTGGTTGATATTCAAGGATCACCTGCTACATGCTCAGAAGTGTTGCATCCTGACTAGAAGGAAGTGCAGCAGGAGGGCCAGGAGACCTCCTTGGATGGATAAGGAGCTGCTGAGAAAAATTCAAAGGGAAAAAGAGGCTTAGAAAAGGTGGAAGCAAGGACAGGCAGCCTGGGAAGAGTACAGGGATGTTGTCCGGGAAGCTAGGGACCAGGTTAGGAAAGGTAAGGCCCAGTTAGAATTAAACTTGGCTAGGGATGTTAAGGATAACAGGAAGGGATTCTATAGGTACGTAGCGAATAAAAAACAGACTAGGAGCAACATAGGCCCCCTCTGGAAGCTCTCATGAGAACTGCCTACAGAGGATTTAGAGAAGGCTGAGGTTCTGAATGACTTCTTTGCCTCGGTCTTCACTGGCAAAGGCTCTGACTGCACCACCCATGTCTTTGAAGGCAGACACAGGGACTGTGAGAATGAAGACCTTGGGCCCACTGTAGGAGAGGATCTGGTTTGAGATAATCTTAAAAATCTGAATGTACACAAGTCCATGAGACCTGATGAAATCCATCCGCGGGTCCTGAAGGAGCTGGCAAATGAAGTTGCGAAGCCAGTGGCCATCATATTTGAAAAATCATGGCAGTCAGGTGAAGTTCCCAACGACTGGAAAAAGGGAAATATAACCCCCATTTTCAAGAAGGGGAAAATGGATGACCCGGGGAATTACAGACCAGTCACTCTCACCTCTGTGCCTGGCAAAATCTTGGAGCAGATTTTCCTGGAAGGCATGCTAAGGCACATGAAAAACAACAAGGTGCTTGGTGACAGCCAGCATGGCTTCACTGAGGGGAAATCCTGCCTGACCAATTTGGTGGCCTTCTATGATGGGGCTACAGAACTGATGGACAGGGGTAGAGCAGTTCATGTCATCTACCTGGACTTGTGCAAAGCGTTTGACACTGTCCCACACGACATCCTTGCCTCTAAATTGGAGAGACATCAATTTGATGGATGGACCACTCGGTGGATAAAGAACTGGCTGGATGGCCGCACGCAAAGAGTAGTGGTCAATGGCTAAATGTCTGGCTGGAGACCAGTAATGAGTGGCGTCCCTCAGGGATCAGTGTCAGGACCAGTCTTGTTCAACATCTTTGTTGGTGACATGGACAGTGGGATTGAGTGCGCCCTCAGCAAGTTTGCCGGTGACACCAAGCTGTGTGCTTCAGTTGATACACTGGAGGGAAGGAATGCCATCCAGAGGGACCTTGACACGCTTGTGAGGTGGGCTAATGCCAACCTCATGAAGTTTAACCATGCCAAATGCAAGGTCCTACACCTGGGTTGTGAGCAATCCCAGGCACAGCTACAGGTTGGGCAGAGAAGAGATTCAGAGCAGCCCTGTGGAGAAGGACTTGGGGTGTTGGTTGATGAGAAAATGAACATGAGCCGGCTGCAGTGTGCGCTTGAGCCCAGAAAGCCAACCGTATCCTGGGCTGCATCAAAAGGAGTGTGACCAGCAGGTCAAAGGAGGTGATCCTGCCCCTCTACTCTGCTCTTGTGAGACCTCACTTGAAGTATTGTGTGCAGTTCTGGTGTCCTCAACATAAAAAGAACATGAAATTGTTGGAACAAGTGCAGAGGAGGGCCACAAGAATGATCAGGGGACTGGAGCACCTCCTGTATGAAGATAGGTTGAGAAAGTCAGGGCTGCTCAGCCTGGAGAAGAGAAGGCTGCGTGGAGACCTCATAGCAGCTTTCCAGTATCTGAAGGGGCCCTATAAGGATGCTGGGGAGGGACTCTTTATTAGGGACTGTAGTGATAGAAAAAGGGGTAATGGGTTAAAACTTAAACAGGGGAAGTTTATATTGGATATAAGGAGGAAATTGTTTCCTGTTAGGGTGGTGAGGCACTGGAATGGGTTGCCCAGGGAGGTTGTGAATGCTCCATCCCTGGCAGTGTTCAAGGCCAGGTTGGAGGAAGCCTTGGGTGAGATGCTTTAGTGTGAGGTGTCCCTGCCCATGGCAGGGGGTTGGAACTAGATGATCTTGAGGTCCTTTCCAACCCTAACTCTTCTATGATTCTAACTCAGGTAGAGTAGAAATTTGGGTGGAAGTATCTAAACCACAGTATCAGTCTGTTAGCTACTACATACCTTCTGATGGAAATCTTTCTGGTATTGAAAGTTCACTTTCATCACACCAGAAACTTATACTGAAAAGATTAACCAGATCTACTATATTTCCAGCTAAGGAACTGAGATGAAGTGATTGAATGACCAATACAGCGTCACAGAGGAAATCTTTCAGATTGATGAGATTTGAACACATTTTCAGAATTCCACAAAAGAACTTTCTCTTTAAATATCCCTATTTTAATTATTAAAATTATAGGTTATATTCTAAGGTTAAAGTCTATGTCTTCCAATGTAAAAAACATCCATTTTATTGTGAAATTAAATAGAAATATATGCTGAAGAGAAATGGAAAATCTCTCCAAACGTTCTATTCTTCCATCTTGAAGCTAGTAGCTCAGAAAATTAAGTAAACAGACAGTTTTAGTAATTCAGTCAGATGCAATTTTTCTTTGAAAATGTGAAGGTATTGATTATAGGATTATCTACTGAGTTTTATTTATTACGGCAATTTTATAGAGTCACGTATTCTGAAAACATGTAGACACAAAGGCTGAATGACAACAAAGTATTTCTGCAGACCTAGTTAGGTTTTGGTTTATCACATACTCTTCTATTGTTTCCTCACTCCTGTCCCTCTTCCCTCAACGCAAGCTGCAAACTGTCAGCATTAAAATCCATATATAATTTTATTCATTATAGCGTATTATTTAAACAACAGAATACACCCAATTGCCATGAATATAGATTTATTATTTTAGGTGAACTTTCATTTCAATTCTGGGAAATAAGAGCTCAGATTTCAATTGTACTATTCTACAGGTGAAACATAGCATCACAACATGTACTGTATGTTGGCATGAGGAAAAGCTACAAAATGCAGCCAACTTGAACCAAGTCAGTGTACGAGTATTTTAGTGATTTGTTAAAAGAACACCTCAGTAAACAGCAATCAGTGAGCTGTCTGTTCAAGATCAGTGTCAAGGTGAATCATAATACCAGAAAGTTACAAAAAGTTCATAAACACCTACATATTTATAAACACCCTTCCATAATTAATCCCAGATCACATGAACACTCTCCTAACTGTCCACACACATTCTCCTCCCCAATTCGGCAGTGTGTGTGTGCTACTAGCAAATGTCCCTTCTCCCAGCACTTCAGAGCGCACACCCTCTGTGGGCACTCCATGTGTACCCCCTGCTGCTCACCACGTACCACTGACCCATATCCAGTGACAAATCTTTCCAGAATTCACAGCTGCACAACCAAGGTGTTTTCCTACATGCTGCTCCTGAGCTGACGCACCTGAGCTGACATATCACGAACTGGGTGCTCATGGAATCTAGTGACAATACCCTGCCTGGCTGGCAGGTGTGATGCTGGTGGAGAGTCTTCTCTGGCAACGTCAAGCCAGATTCCCATTTCTGCTACTTCTACTTAAAATACCAGTTACAAAAATTCTTATTTCTGTTATTCAAGCTGGCAATATTTATTTCAAAAACCTCCACACATTTCCTCAGTTACTGCTTAGCCCAGCTTATGTTCATGTTCCTCTTTAGCACGACCATTTTTAGGCAAATACCCTCCAGACTGTATTGTGTATTTCACACACACAGAGTTGACACTTTTCTTGCTAGGTGGTGGTATGCAAGGCATTTGCACCCGTACATACACATACGTTAGTTTTGCCTCACAGCAATATCAGTAAATTTTTATATCAGCCTAAAGGTGGGTTTGTTTTAATATGGAATTCTTAAATAACTGCCTGATTTTAACTGTTAAGTAGTCCCATCAAAAACATAGGCTAAGCATCTTGATTAGTGTACATGTATATGTCAACACCTTGTGAGGTATACCTGCACACTAACCAGTGTGCATATATACAGGAGATTAAATCTTTACTTGTGACATCGTTATTTTATTATAAACAATAGAACAGTTCACAGCAATGTGATTTACATTAAACTCCAGATAAAGAACCACTAATCACCCTAAAGTATGCTTCATATTTTAACTCTACAAATCATGTGACTTTTAGACTCCACAGACAAATTACTTTCTGACTAGAAGAAGGTTCCTCGTTATTATGTAACGTAGCCTGTATTCCACAGGGCTTATTCATGGTGCCAGAGTAATCAGATTGACTTTGCAGTTCTTATCTACTTATTACCAAATGTAAATTACACTGGAAAATACCTGTTAGAATAAAGATCCTCAGAGCAACCTGCATATAGAAGTATATATTACTGAAGTCCTCTTTCAGCTGATATTTGTTTTGCAAAAAATAGGATAAACTCAAAAAAAAAATCAGGTGTATAAGGAGTTTGAGAATTATCATAGAAGTATGTGTGTGTGTGTGGTACTCACCACACGCTGATTTGGACACACCCAGTTAAACTGCATAAGAGGTACAAACAGGGACTAAAGTAATGTATCTGTCTGTCACACATTATGTAGGAGGAATAATATATTATAGAATATAACGACAGATTATATAGTCATGTCCCACCCATGAGAATGGGAGAATGGCTAAGATTCACAAGTTTTTCAGAGTACTTTATTATACATTATATTCCTAATAATTAATAATGGATTCTTTTTCATGTTGTCGCTTGTCTAGAGACATTTTTTTTCACCAAATCTTTAAGTTGTTTTTTTCTTAAAATGCTTTCTAAAAATAGCTTGAAGTAAGTGCATGTAAGCATGGTGGAAATAAATGATAGCATAAAGTTGATGTAATTACCATTTTCATTTATTACTTAAGACAGTAATGTCTTTTACTGGCGGTAGATGGAGGAGGAGTAATGATAGATTTTGTATGCAGAGAAGCACAATCTGAATGAGTGCTATCAGAGAATGAAACTCAGCAGCTTGCTTGCTTACTCAGAAATTCATGCCAATGGACAAGCACAGCTTCATTGTGTTCCAGGTACTTGTGACACCTCATAGCTAAATGCAGAGCCAAGCTGAATCTTTAATCATGACTTCTGTGTTCAAAATTATTACCTGTTATTTTAGAACATTACATGTTTTCTGTATTGAAAGCTTGCTCTTTGCAAAATGAAAGCAGGGAGAAAAGCTCTTACTACTTTTCTGCTACTAAAAGTAATCTTCCTAACTGTTCTGCAAACAGGCAGGGTACTCAACAAAACAACCACACACTAGCCATCTAACATGCACAGTTCATTAAACAAGCACACTAAAGTGAATAAGCACAGTAACATGAATCAGGTATACATCTCTATATGTATAGCGAATAAGTACGCTAAAGCCAATCATATATATATATAAAGTAAAACACAGAGGAAAATTAGCAATGAATCAAATCATTACTGCATAGAGAGAACAGAAGAGATTAAGAAGAAATACATCAGGAATACATCATCAGTCACCACCAAATCATCATCCAGGCCCACACTTCAAGCTGGGAAGCCCAGATACAGCTGATGCCAGGAGTCTCAGGTAACTGGGAAAATACCTACATGGTGTGTCTGTTCATAGGTGAGGCTTTGGATTCAGCTACAAAAGGGTCCTGCTTTTCTTAGAAAAAACAACTGGCTTTATGTCAGCTCTGAAATTGTTTACTCATGTGGCCATGCAGTTTCTCTTGATCTCACTGTTGTCTTCACCAAGAACAATGACCAGGCACCCCAGTGTGGCCAAGTTTGAAGGTCATAGAATAACTGCACACATGTGTTTTCCTGTCCCTTTCCAAAAGTCACAATGAACATAAATATATACTTTACCAAATACACTTTGACAAAAACATACTTTGTTATGTCTGTCAGTCATGAGCAGGAATCAGCTCTCAGCTAGGTTCCCATCCATTACATTAACTTTCTCTAATAACTGAGAATTATGATATGCAAATTTGCTTTGTCAACAAGATACACCACAGCTACTGAACTACTTGTAGCTTAATCTAGTTTTATTTTTTAATCTGTACAAAAGCCTTTAAACTTTTTAATGGTTTAGCCTTCATTTTCTAAAGGTTTTTATTGCATGAAGGGCAAATGCCATAATGCAGCCTTTCTTTCCAACACATACACATCCACACCCACACATTATTGTTCTTACAAGAACTTATTTTGTGCCTTCCTAACCTGCAAACTGCCAAAATAAACAGATATATTAATCATCAGTATCCACTTACAATGCGTGCAACTGTTGTTGTATTCCACCATAAAATTTTTGGAAGACATATTCATACCCATGGTTCTTTAAATAAATAAAAAAAAAAAAAAAAAGAAAAAAGAACAACACAAAGCCCAAGCAAATAAACAACAAAATGTATTTAAGATATTTTATGTATAGGTACTTAAAATCTTACACAAGTAAATGGCTAACATCAATCTGTTTTCATACTTACCCAAGCTGTCTTGGCCTTAACTGGGGTCCAATAACTAAATTCTTGTATTTGTTCCTATCTATGGATCAGAAATAGCTCTTTTATTAATGAAGATCTTCAAGAAATGGCAATATTTCATCTTAGATAAGACAACAGCCTAGTTTTGCCCTAAGCAAATTCACCAGGAAAGATGCACAAGTTAGGAGACTAATGGGAACCAAAATTCAGCAATCTACTGTCTACAGCACCAGAATCTGATGAAGTACAATGAAAAGCTTTTACATTACTCTGTCTATACCTTTCTAAATGACTAATTATTAGCAGAGCCAGTTTAAATCCATGCAATTTAACATTGGCATATCAACTCCTGAGCTCTGGCAAAGTTCCTGCACAGCACTTCACAGCACAGCAGCTTGTCTCCAGATTTCTGCATCTGGCAATAGGTAAAGAACGTAGAAAAATGCTATAATGCTGATATGGAAAAATAAATAGCGCCAGTAGCATGCCAAAGGAATAGAAATTGGCTTAAAGCTCTATGGCTCAGATCCCACTTGGTTCACCTTCTCCAGGATAAATTTGTTACTCACATTACTTAGAGATGTCACTATAAAAATGTCTTCACCTTCAGTCTGCTTATTGTAGACCCTCAGCAGTCTGAGCACCTAAATGAACCACTGTTCAGTTAACTACCATCAATAAAAGTGGCAGTTTAGTAAATAGGTATCCAATACTGCAACATCCAAGTGTTAAAAACACTTGGTTAGCCTTCCAGAATTCTGACATGAATGTAAAATGAAATATTACATTAAGTATACACTGAAAAAAGTTTATTCCCCAGTCTTCTCCTGTGGAAGGGAACTACATAACATCCATGTATGATAAAGCAGGAAAAACTGTACTGTGAATTTGCCTCTTAAACAGGCATCAGAGAAAAGGAGATGACACCTATGAATTGTCTTAAACAACTTTTACACAGACATCAGGTGTGTATATGTTGATATTTTAATTCCTTTTTTCGACGTGCATGTTAGATTTACCAACCTTCCTTATAACTATGGGGGTTCAAGAGCTTCAAAAGAAAGCTCAGAACTGTTGATGGTTGCACATCTCTACACAGTTGATGTTCATTGAGAAATAACAAAAATGCCAAGGATCACAAGATAAACACTATGGCTATGTTGTGGACTCAAAAAAACCCAATCACTCATGTTGGACTTTGCCTCCTATAGGCAGTACAGCTTCTCTGCCACCAAGCGTAGATGGCTGCTGACTGAGACAGACATTCCTGTATTCTTTCCCACTTCAGTATGGGTCACAGATTGATAGGGTTGTTATAATTGTTACTCAAAAGCTACTGCAGAAGCTTTTTGACCAAGGAATATTTTAACAGTTACACTGAAGTGCACAAAAATACCTTCCACTCAGACATACTGTTTTATCAATGAACACAGGAGGAAACTACAAGTCAACATTCTAGACCCCACAGAGTAAGAAACTGCAATTTTTATTTATATAGATCTTTTTATTAACAGCGCCTTCTACTACTAAGGGCAGTAGCAAAAGCTTTTGCTCACCTCAGCAGGAGCCGAAATGAATTGCTGCTTTTTTACCCCTTTGTCTAAATTCAGAATTAAAATTCTTGTAGATTATTGAAAAGCCTACTTGCATTACCTGTTATTACACTTGTCCTGTGTTTTCGCTTGCTCTCCTTTTGTTACTAATCTGGTTTTAATAAATAAGACTCACATTTATTTGCTTTGTGCCACACTTAGGCTGAATTCTTCTTGGTTAGATTTCAGCCAAAATACTTCATGGAGTTACAAAATATTTGAGACTGGAAGATACCTCTGGAGGCCATCCGGTCTAATCCCATTGCTCAAGAAGGGCCACCTAGAGCCAGGTGCCCAGGAATATTTCTAGATGTTTTTTGAATATCTGTAAGGAGGAAGACTACACAATCTCCCTTGGCAACCTGTGCCAGTGCTCTGTCACCTGCACAGTAAAAGTATTTCCTAATATTCAGATGGAGTGTCCAGTGTTCCAGTTTGTGACCACTGCCTCTTATTCTTGTTATTTCTGAAAGCTAGATTAAATAAAAACCTTCTTAATCTATGCTAAAATTTCAGTATTAGGATATGGACTATTGTAGAAAGTAACAGAAGCCAAACCAAAACCTGAGATTCTGCACTGCCAGGCCAATAGAAAGATTTTTGACTTTACGGGCAATGGCTGAAGTCACCCAACATCAGAATTATGGGCTACATTTTTACCTGTAAAACTGTCTGATTTTACTGAAGTTAAAAAATTCAGCTCATCACACATTACATTATGTAAGGTGAGAAGCCAGAAGTACATTTTAGTATTTGCTCCTTGCAAGGTAAGATATTTGTATCAAGAATGTTCCTGTTATGAATGGGTATACAAGAGCAGACTTGAAGCAGCATGAAGCAAACCCCTGAACGACAAATAGTGTGGATATCAGATTCTCAGGACCAGCTGCTTTGCTCTATTTGCCTACTGCTACTGTGTCAAGTCCAGAGGAGGGCCACGAGGATGATCAGGGGACTGGAGCACCTCCCGTATGAAGATAGGCTGAGAAAGTTGGGGCTGTTTAGCCTGCAGAAGAGAAGGCTGCGTGGAGACCTCATAGCAGCCTTCCAGTATCTGAAGGGGGCCTATAAGGATGCTGGGGAGGGACTCTTCATTGGGGACTGTAGTGACAGGACAAGGGGTAATGGGTTAAAACTGAAACAGGGGAAGTTTAGATTGGATATAAGGAGGAAATTGTTTCCTGTTAGGGTGATGAGGCACTGGAATGGATTGCCCAAGGAAGTTGTGAATCCTCCATCCCTGGCAGTGTTCAGGGTCAGGCTGGACAGAGCCTTGGATGACATGGTCTAGCGTGAGGTGTCCCTGCCCATGGCAGGGGGGTTGGAACTAGATTATCTTAAGGTCCTTTCCAATCCTAACTATTCTATGATTCTATATTTCTTGCTAATGTAGAAGGCAATGTGCCTTTGCATTTCATACTTGTTTATTGTGTTGTATCACAGATCACATCAGAGCCCCAGTAAAGTTTAGTGGTTTTGGTTTCATGCTTGAGGGGGTGTTACCAGAGATCATTTTGGGGAACAAGTTACTCGATTTCCACTTCTCTTGGTATGGTAGTTTCTGATTAAAAGAAAATGTGTGTAGCTGAACACAGAGCAATTCCAAAGCTCCTTGGAGGACAATATGCGTCATGCTGATGTTTCTATAGTACTTCAACGGGCTTCTCAGGCAGCACATCACTAAAAACAACCCCTGAAGAGTTAAGAGACTTTTTAAAAGTCCTGTTGTTTTCTGTTTTTCTTTTGTTTTTTTAATATCTGCACATATTTTCGATAGCTCAAAGGCATATCTGTGAATCTAATCAGCAGCAATATGTTTTAATTTGAAATGTGAATACATAAAAGATACTAAATCTTTATTTTCAAGGGGGGGTGACTTTGTAACTAAGTAATTTGTGCTAGCAGTAGGATTTTTTGGCCGAAAGACGAACAAAGGGGGGCTAATCCATTTAAAATCAAAGAAGGACTTTTTCTTTTAATATGCATATTAAAATTAAATAGTTTTAAAAGATGAAAGCTACTCCTAAGAACTATTAATAAAAACAGTATAAATTCATTTTTCTGCTTTGGATTTTTCTATCAATACGTTAGAAATGCATTTGTCTCAAAAGCTCACTCTTGTATACTTTGAAAATTAAAATAAGCTGTTCACTAAGAAAACATGGATTTCTTTTTTCCTGAAATTAAAAATTTGTCAATGTATTCCTATATAGTGCAGTTTAGTAGTTCCAAAATATGGTACTTTTTTTTTTTTTTAGTAATGTATACCAAGTTGCATTAACATCTCGAAAGAATGCAAATGCTTTGGTAATTATTTCCTATTATTATATTTCCTCTTTGGTTAAGATCTGACTCTTGTATTTACCAGCTGTAGCAAGAGAAAATAAAAGAAATATATGGTTGCACAGCTAGCAAATAACATAAACCCCTTAATGATGGCTCCTTTAAGACCAATGTTGTCCACAAACAAAAGATCTGAAAATTCTCAAGTTCAACTGAAATGCCCCCTGTTCCTTAATTCTAGTTTCCCAAAGATGTCATGATTCACAGTTACTACATGCCTGCACTGCCTAATGGCCTGATGTGTATGGTCACCCACAACTAGAGTTCATTTTGAAAGAACTCTAGAAAAGTCTACTTTGAGCATTTTGTTCTCCTGGAGCATACCATAAGTCTTTAGCCTTTGATGACTGGAGATTATATTTGAATAACAAAATTTTGTGATTAGAAAAAAAATCTTAAATATATTCCATATACAGAAGCAAGGAGATAAAGTAAATTATTTAGTTAAAATTTCTTTGTTCATGCCTAGCAATAACCTTGGGTAAGCACCACCTTTGAGTAAATTACTTGTCTTTAGACTTGCCACTGTTAAGTTAAACACAGATAAGTTATTACATCTGTTTTAGGAAATATCTAATAGATAAATAGTGCAGAAGTCTCTCTTCAGCTTAGATTTTTTCAGAAACAATCAATTAACAGTCTTCAGGTAAAAAATACAATGCTCTGAAAAAAAGGATCAATTCCTATTTTATCAGAACCATTGATACGTTTTATAAATTAATAGCTATTTAGATATTTTCAATAATAGATAATTTGATATTTACATGGCCATTTCCTGCTATGCTGTTAGGGTTTATTTTCAATCTAGTGGATCAAACTTTTGGTTAAAAAAAAAAACAACCCAAAGAGCCAGAATTTTAGGAAGAATGGAAAGGAATGGGAGAAAGAAGAAAGGGACAAGGCAGAGAATACAAATTCTTCTTTTTTTATGGTTTGGTGTTTGGTTTTTTCCTTAACTCTGTACATTTCACCAGAAAAGCTGTCATGTGAAAAACTGCCCTCCAGGCAGAGCTTCATATAGGAGAGTTTAAAGGAAAGATTTCAGTCCCTCACTGCCTTACAAGCCTTTAAATTAAAACTTCCTGGAGAAAAACTGAAGTGCATACAGTGAATTCTGAAAATGTTTCTTCTGGGGAAAGTAAGAAAGGAAAAAAGGTAAGCAGAAAATGGAACATAAACTTGCGCTTTACTGCCTGGCAGCACTGGAAATTCTCATGAAGATTTTTAGATTTTTACTTACATTTACCCAAGGATTTTTTTGTGTTTGTTTTGATATGTATTGAGTATGCTTATATTTAAAATAAAGTACATGTTTTAACAAGTTATTGGCTGATGGGGGGTGTGGTACACTACACCTGTCTTTGACCCCTTGGTGTTCATATTGCTCATATACTTAGGTAAAATTGTGCCTGGGGATACAGTCACTTAACCTATTGTGAGTTGCACCATCCTAGGATACTAATTTGTGGGAGTCAGAGGCTTCTCTTTTGGCTACAGGACTTTTTCATTTTTGGCCATAGTTAACGTTCCTATTCACTGAGCAGATTTTGCCCTTTTCACCCACCCTGTTTTGTTTAAGTAAACTTACAAGGTTTTTTAAGCACTCACTGGAGGTGCATTCCTCACAATCAGAGGTACCAAGGATACTTTCTCTTGGTATTATACATAAAAATAGTTTTCTTGGACTGTTTACTGGAAGATGGCAAGTAGCATCTGTTATTAGCAAATTGCAACTTTCAGGCATAATGAAAATACTTTATGTAATTTTTTGGGGGTGGTTGCCTTAAATTGCCAGTTATCTTTGTTTCTATTTAATATGGTACTATCAACAGCTCATAGTCGCAATATTCTTTGTTGTTATATAAGTGCTTGTTATATTTTATTAGATATTCTACTAACCCCCTCTCCCCCATAAGCTTAAAAAAAAAAAAGCAACAACAACATAGGTTTATTTAATGTAAAATAATCCCATTTATTTTATTAAATATCTGTGGGATAGCACATGCCCTGTTCTTTGAAGACCTGTATGAACACAATTTTCCCATACAATTACATTCATTTATACAGACAAGCAGTTTCTACGCTATTCTGGAGTCTGACAGTGAGTTCTAAGCTATCAAGGAGAAGCAAGGCCAGAGGGAGATAGTGCCTGGGAATGGCAAAGTGGAGGTTAAGAAGCTGCCGGACCCCATCTCTGAGCCCCCAGGGAAAGAGGAGGGTTTCTTCCAGAGAGGGCCCTTTGCTGGCGTTTGTGGCCACGGTGAGCAGGCTGGTGAAAGCAGATGCTCTCACTGCCCCACCAGAGCTGAAGCCTGAGAGGAGGAAGAGGCTGGCCTTCCTTGCCCATGCTGTAGCCTGCCCGTGCTGCCTCTGCTCTGACCTGACCTTCTTGGCTCTGCCTGTCCTGTCTCCTCTCCTGCACCCTTGGCCAGCAGTCAGCATGGCCAAAGGGCTGGGTCTGATCCAAGGAAGGAGCCATTCTGGGAGCCCCATGGGCTGCCTTCCCAGTAGTTTCTCATTGCTCCTTTGGGCAAGGTGGGACATGAGACTCTGAAAGCCCAGGGAAACATCCCAGCCCAAGGAAAACTGATGCAGGTCACTGCCCAGCTGCAAAAACACTGATCTTGTAGGGCCTCAAACCAATACTAAATAGACTTGCTACTAAGAATAAATAGCAGTCATATGTTACTGAACTCCAAACTGAAGAGATTTGTTATGTGTTGCAGCAGAACTCAAAAAGCTTATCAGAAACTACCCCTAGATCTGCAGCTTGTATTAGTGGTTCACAGATAACAAGGTTTGGTTGTTGTTCCTGAAATAGATATACTGATTCATTTCTATGTAACCATTAAGGACAGGGAAAATTACAAAAATGCAGGATAGGAGTGAGAGGAGATAGTAAAGATTTCCCACAGGAGAAGAAAGAGGGAATTTGCAGCACTTCTTGAATCTGCCGAGTACAAAAATAATATTGCCTATTTGCACACTCCACAGCTTTCACACTCCTGATTCTGCATTATTGCTGTCTCTAAGCTCTGACTCACACCAGCTATAAGAGCTGACATTAATTTCTGTTAGTTCACACCAAAACGTGTGAAGAAAGAAAACCCAGCCCCTTCTACATCAGCATATCTTATGAGTACTTACATGAATGTGGATTGTAGAAAATTACTTTTGATTTCCAAAGCTGCCAACTAAGCTACGTACATCTAGCAGGGGAAAATCAGACTTAGAACATTTCTGTCAACCACAGCAACAAAAGTTTTAACAAGAACAGACCTAGAGGCTCTTGCCTGGAGTTACTAGCATGATTGTTCTTCATCAGTTCCTACTAGAATCAAAACTATGTCTGTTTCTCAAAATTAATGTTATACTCACAATTTATCTAATCCTAAAATAGGAACGTTGACATGGTTAAACACTGAATCAGAAAGCTCCAAGAGATAGGAAGAAGTTTAATTCTCACAGAGATCTGTGTATAAATAACACATGTTGTGTTATAGGAAAAGCAGTAGTAAATACGCTCTTTCACCCTTGAAATTACTCCAAATATACAGGAAGTATATTTTCCATAGTATGGATTAGCTCAGTTATAAGGTATGAGCTCAAATTTGTATCTTCCCCATACCATACAGCTCATTAAAGCAGAAAGTATTTCACTTACTACATGATTAAGTGCATTCTTGATCAGAGTGGCCATTATTGAATACATCTTCTTGAATTGCCAGTGATACTGCAGAAGATAACTGTTCTTCAATTTCCCCAGTGGTTAATACCAGACCATTTCTTACATACCCTGCCAAAGAACTCACAGCTACAAAGCATCATCAAACCCAGTTAAACCACTCATCCTCTATCAGGGAAAAACATTAATCAGCCAGATTCATCCATTTCTTTCTCATTGAAAAGATGGATGTGAGTTAATTTAGCATCCTCTACTTGTTGCTGTCCTATGCAGTTTAATATTAAACATTAAGAAATTGCTATCACCAGAGGTGATCTTTTTGGTTTCTAGAGTATACTTTAACCCAGAAGTTTTGAATAATAGGGATACTTATTAAGGATTATCCTAATTATAAGGATAAGCATTATGAATATGTGTAACTTAAGAAACTTCCTCAGCTATTTCCTTGTCTATAACATCAAATGGCCATGACTTTAACGGTGTCTAGCCTCAATCCCCCACGCCACCTTTTCTTTCTCTCTCTGCAGTTCCTCCACTCTTCTATGTAGCATTAACATCCTGTTGTAATTTTTTGTTGACACACAGTATGATATCAGTAAAATAAAAGTGCAAGGTGAGGAATGAATGTTACAATCAGTAAAAAGCCATGAATTTGCTTGTCAGATAGCTATTGTGCTTCAGGAAGAAGACTGTTAAATGTGAGATCCATATAACTAAGCTTATTTTGTTAGGATTTCTCTTATTGCCAGTTAAAAAAAAAAAAAAAAGACAAAACAAAAGGAGAAACTGCCACCAATACCACAGTGACAGCAAATGAGTCAGAAAAGAATATGTATTGGCATGCAGGGCTTTTTATTAACTCTGTGTTTCTTGTGTGTCCTTGTAGGCAAAATGCCAGAAATTGGTAGTATATAAAAGACTGCTTAAAAAAAACCTTTTCTTGTCTCTTCTTTTGTTCATCTGTCAGGTTTTTTTAACTGGTTAGAATAGCTTAGATATTCTGAACTTTTGTACCATTAGTGAAATGTTTGAAACTTTCTTGCTTTTAAATATAGATGCGATTTTTTTTTGTCAGTTTTTCAAACAGTTTGCCTTGCCCTTCAGACTGAAAGTTTAATGTTTAACAAGCTACTCTTAAAAACAGAAAAAAACTCAAAACCAATCAAAATAGAGAGTTAAGCACATCTTTTTAAAAACAGTTAAAGTGGAAAGTGATTGTTAAATGATACATTAAGTGGGGGGATGGAGGGGGAAAGCAAGCATTTAGAGCTCATAAGTCATCTAATTTGCTTTGTCCAGACCTTCAAGCAATTTAATTAGAATTGAAGCACCTTTCTTTTTCTCTTTGAAATCTTAACATTCTTACTTCTGGAATATACAATACATGCCTTTCATGTCTGAATTGTATGATACAAGTTACTTACAGGCATCAGCAGCCAATATTTTAGTCTATTTAAACACAAATGTTTCCCTGTCAGGACACTGTATCATTTTATAGTAGTATATCCAAAAGTGGGAGCTATTTCAGGTTCTTATATCAAAAGTTATATCAAGACCCTGAATTTTAGAGGTTTTTAAGGAATTAGTAAATGGGACCCCTGGGAAACTGCTCTCAGGGTAAAGGAGCAGAACTGCAGCTGACAGTTCTTTAGAGCACAAAAGCTCTCAATTCACATGTGTGAGAAATCAGGCAAAGGTGGCAGGAGGCCAGCATGTGTCCTGGTTGAACAAAAATGTTATAGCAGTGGAAGCAAGGACATGTATCCCGGTGGGAATACAGGAATGCTGCCTGGGTGTGTAAGGATGGCATCTAGAAAGCTAAAGAAAGGTTGTAAATGAATTTTGCAAGGAATGGAAAAAATAAAAAGAAGGGCATCTACAGGTATGTTGGTAGAGAAAAGGAAAATGAAAGAAAATGTACCCAAATGAAACCAAGCTGAGTGATGCTGTTGTTCCTCTAGAGGGAAGGCATGTTATCCAGAAGGACCTTGACAGGCTTCAGAGACAGGCCCATGAGAACCGTATGGAATTCAGAGGTAGGGGGTTGGACTAGATAACCTTTAAAAGGTTCCTTCGTCTAAACCATTCTGTGAGACTATGATCACCCAAACCTGAGTCCAAGATTCACTATAAAATTCTTTTCTGATTCTTGTGGTTAGTTGAGCTTGAAGATTTTTTTTTTAGAGTTTGAAAGTATTTAAACCTAGTCTCCACAAGTAACTGTTATTTCATTTCTAAATATGACTTCCAGCATATTTTTCTTTGATATTCCCAGGTAGACACCTAAGCTTAGAACTCAAATTTTACAGCTGTTGAGAAATGTTTTTGCTGCTATATTAGCTATGTTCACAATAATAGTATATATCAAAAAATGCCTTATGCATTTGTACTGGTTTTGGCTGGGACACTGTTAAATTTCTTCATGGTAGTTTATATGGGTCTATGTTTTGGATTTGTGGTGAAAACAGTATGAAGAAAGGCAAGAAAGACATGGAACTGTTGGAACAAGTCCAGAGGAGGGCCATGAGGATGATCAGGGGCCTGGAGCACCTCCCGTAGGAAGATAGGCTGAGAAAGTGGGGGCTTGGACACCAGAACTGCACACAATACTCCAAGTGAGGTCTCACAAGAGCAGAATAGAGGGGCAGGATCACCTCCTTCGACCTGCTGGTCATGCTCCTTTTGATGCAGCCCAGGATACGGTTGGCTTTCTGGGCTCAAGCACACACTGCAGGCGGCTCATGTTCATTTTCTCATCGACCAACACCCCCAAATCCCCCTCTGCAGGGCTGCTCTGAATCTCTTCTCTGCCCAACCTGTAGCTGTGCCTGGGATTGCTCTGACCCAGGTGTAGGACCTTACACTTGGCATGGTTAAACTTCATGAGGTTGGCATCAGCCCACCTCACAAGCGTGTCGAGGTCCCTCTGGATGGCATTCCTTCCCTCCAGCGTATCAACTGAAGCACACAGCTTGGTGTCACCGGCAAACTTGCTGAGGGCGCACTCAATCCCACTGTCCATGTCACCAACAAAGATGTTGAACAAGACCAGTCCCAACCGGTATTATTTACACCAATAATAGGTGTAAAGATAGTGTTTTCATTGTATAACCTTGGAATATTGAGCCTAATACAGGGAGATAAAATTTAACTTTTATATGGCTAAGCAAACATTGCAACCTGGGGCAGCCTGCCCTCAAAACTTCCCAGCAATGACTTTCCTTTTCCCCTTCCATTACAGTACTGCTGGACTTGTTCTGCAAACAACTGATTTTGGATGAAATTTCACGAGGATTGGCTGTTGCTCAATTGAAAATTATGTTTCAATCTTGCATTTGTTCCTCCTTACAGAAAGTGCATTTACTTCTTCTCAAAGCCTCCAAAATAGACTTATTTAAATGAAAGGCTTGCTGTATGCTTGTCATGTTTTAATCCCAGCCAGCAACTCAGTACAATGTAGCTGCTTACTTACCCTCCTCTTCCCCCCTTCCCAGCAGAAAGGGGAGGAGAATCGGAATGTAAGCTGTGTGGGTTGATATAAGAACAGTTTAATAACTAAAGTACAATAAACTATTAATAATAATGGAAATAAAAGGGAAAGAAATATAAAATTAAGAGAGAAAAGAAAAAACAACAATAAACACAAGTGATGCACAATACAATTGCTCACCCCCTGCTGAAGCAAATCCAGCCCACCTGGAGCAATGATCAACCCCTTCCAGGTATCTCCTGCCAGTTTATATAACGAGCATGATGTTCTATAGTATGGAATACCCCTTCAGCTAGTTTGGGTCAGGTGCTGTGTCTCTGCTCTGTCCTGGCTTCTTGTGCTCCTTGTCACTGGCAGGGCTTGAGTGACTGAAAATTCCTTGATCAGGGTAAGTGTTACTGAGCAACAACTAAAACACTGGCATGCTATCAGCATTATTGTCAGACCAAAAGCAAAATGCAGCACTGTACCGGCTATCAGGAAGAAAATTAACTATCCCAGACAAAGCCAGGACAGTGTTTAACTGGGGAGTTTTATTAAGTAAACTTGAAGATGGTACACTTTGAAATGTTCAGTGAAATAAGATCTTCATTTCATATGAAGGACTCAACTATAAATATAGTTGCCGTTGAAGGACCATAACGTGATGGAAGACTGCTCACTCTGAAATGGACCAAATGGCCCTTGATACCTTGTAGGTGCTCTCTTTCAACAGAAGTTGGGGTTTTAGTTCACCAAAGTGTTAAGCAGATTAGGTTTGTATTTATTCAGCAGACTTTCAGTTAGGTTCTGCACTTTTAAGGGTTCTGAATTGTTATTGTAAAAAGTGGAATTTCAGTACTATCTTACTGTTAAGAATGAGTATAAATGTTTAACTGTATAGAAGTGCCCAGTGGGACTATTAGGAAATAGAAAACCGATTTAAGATATAAAGAATATTCAAGAATATCAAGATATTCAAGAATGGAAACAATAAGGAAATTATTATATGGGAACAGATAGTATGAGCAGCATCAACTGAAGAAGTTATTACTCTGTAAAAATATGCCTTGATCACAATTTTCAACCATAACAATACTACTTTTTATGTCCTTGATATATCCTTGATACATGGGAGAGATTCATTTCTCCTAATTCTTCCTTTCAAATACAAGCTAAACTTTGGATTTTGTAATTTCATCCATTATCTGCTATTGTATAAGTTCCTATTTTTCTTAAAGATCAAAAAATTTATACCTAATGAATGTGCTCCTGAACTGTAGACATTCAATGAAAATTAATTTCTAACATTTCTTAGAAGTATTTAAAATATTGCTAGCAAAGATCAAATTTTCAAGAAATCCATTGCCTTCATCATTTTCAGGCTTCCATCTTTCTCAATTGTTATATGAGCTTCCAGTAAAGGATCTTAAAATTAGCCAGTTTTCTTACTTCTGGATTAGGAAAAGATCTATCAAATGCATTTGCTGTTCAACACTCTTTGCTTTCAAGGGGTTTATATTTAACCTGTAAATGTAATCACTTGACAATTAATAGCTTTAAAAATCTGTTCTTCAGCCTTACCTTATTCTTCTGTCAGGGTATGAGCACCTCTCACTACCTTCAGCACAAATATTTTTTCTTCTATGGCAAAGGAACTCACAAGTTTTACTTTACATGTCTGCATTACATAACTTTGGTTATTCTATTTTTTCCACGAATTTTAAGTTTGCAATCTACTTACAGGAATTAAGTAATTTAGAATTGTTTTTACTGCCATTCAGTCCAAGCCAGTATGGAAAAAAGAGTGGTAGAAGTTTTTGTCAACTTGATTTTATCAGCTGTTGATTTTAACTTCTTTTCCAGTGTGGTGTGGAGTAGATTTTAACATAGTGAAATAACATAGTCTTTCCTATGGGGTTAGTGGTCTTTCAGTGCAGATGCGCTATAGGATGCTGTGGTTAAGCTAAATCTGGTAAACCTTTTTTAAAAAAAACAATTAGGTAGGGCTGTGCCTTTGAACTATTCTTTATTAGGGAAAACTAAATTGACATTAAGGTACTATTTTTATAAATCTGATGACTGGTATGGGGAAAAGAAACCTCTCATCATCTTCAGAGTTGAACCGAGGAATTTTGTGGGTTCTAAATTTCAAAACATATTCCTTTACTTTCCGCAAGCAAAACCCAAAACCAAACAACAATAAAGCACACGCAGAAGTCTACACAGTACATGACAGACAAAAGCATATTTCTTTTTCTAGTAGCTACATAGAGGGTTCAGACTTTTTTAAATGGTTGGTAAGCAGGACCACCTAAAGTTAAAACAAAGAACAAGAAATGAACAAATATTCACCAAATATTCATACTGCAGGAAAGTGGAACAAAGAAGAATATGTGTACTAATGTCCTTACAATATTTCCTTACTTGTTTGGATCTTTGAACTTCTACTGAAAAGTCAATGTAAATATATGAAATTCACCTACTTGCAAATTTTGATATAGCTGTGTGTACAGGTATGTTATAAAAAAGAAAAAAAAAATATTTGTGCTATTGCATATATGTATTTTCACAGATTTCATAACACAGTAATTTCACCACACATTATGCTGTTCATTTTGTTACTTTTATTGCACAGCTCTAAAGCAGGATGTACTGCAGTATGTTTTATGTGTGTGCTATGAGGCTGGAAATATTGGAAATAAAAATTTCTTAAAATGACACTTCTCCACCACCCCCCTCCATGAAACAGCTGTGTTGCAGTCTCATTTCTTCAGAGCTTCATATCCAGAGAGATTTACATCCAAAGTTTGTTCTGTGTATGCATGAGCTGCAGAACAATTCAAATATGCTGTGATTTTTAGTAGTTAGCTAGAAGGGATTTAACATCTTTTGTTAAATTTTTAAGAACATAGAATCGTATGTGATTATTTGAGTAAAAATATGGTTTTGAGAATTAAGTTTTGAGCAGCTTTCAGTGACAATGTCAAAGAAGAAGAAATACTAAAAAAGAGGATTAGGAAGGTAATCAGACTATATTGTCAATAAATGTAAAAAATCCTTTTCAAAACAGAAACATTGTAGAAAGAAAAATTCATTTGAGGAAGTACCTGGATGATCAAATGTGCATTGTGAAAACATCATTTTATTAAGAAATTCTGTCAAATATTCAATGAAGCTTTCAATTACTGTTTGTTCTGTAGTCAGATAAGAACAGAATGGCTCTCACTAGCCTTGCATATGATTGCTCATATTTTCTGGAAATATTTAGAGGAATTTTTACATTCTAAAAAGTCTTTATGCTTTTTCTTTTTTTTCAGAAATAACATACTGTTTCTTCAGCCTTATTGACTTAACCACTGAATGTCCTTCCCCTGTCACCCGTACAACAGGTTAAATCAGTGAAAGCTGGAAACATTATATCTCTGCAGGAAAGGATGGAAAAATACTCAGCCAAACCTTTTTTTTTTCCCCCGCTGGATTTTTTTTTTCAAATAACAAGGAAACAAAAAAACAAAACCTGCTTTATTAAAGATAAAGGTTGTGCATCTTGAAACATAGGACTTAATATATTTTCTTATAGCTTTAGAGGCTTACAGATTTGCTGGACTAAATTAAAAATTCTAAGGGCAAAAAATGCCTGATCATTAATCAAGTTGAGATGAAAATAAGAGATGAAATAAACTGTCCCAACAAGGAGGAATCCACTGTATTAGAGAATCATAGAACAGTTAGGGCTAGAAAGGACCTTAAGAATATTTAGTTCCAACCCCCCTGCCATGGGCAAGGATGCCTCATGCTAGACCACATCACCCAGGGCTCTGTTGCACTCTGGCATCCTTGTAGGCCCCCTTCAGATACTGAAAGGCTGGTATGAGGTCTCCATGCAGAGAGACCTCTCTCCTTCTCTTCTGCAGGCTGAACAGCCCCAGTTTTCTTAGCCTATGGAAGACAGAAATGTTGAGGATATAATTAAGGATTCTAGTCCAGAACATTAAGAAACCTTGCCTGATTGTCAAAAGAGGGTTTTGATCCTCCTTTCTAATGCTCAAAGAAATGAAACCTTTTCTTTATCAGGACACGTCCAAATTGTGCTATATGAGAGGGAGAAAAGAAACCTGACAGGTCTTCTGAGAGTTTAATTTCAACTTTAAGTACCAATAGTATTAACTATCATGAAAGAAGAAAACACAGCACACTATCATTATAAGCAAAATGCACTTTTGTTCAGATCAAATTAAACCTTTCTCTTGTTGACCGACTTTATATTTTTGGTTCAAATTTCTAAAGTATAGACCGAAGGTGGAGTGCCACCTTATTTTGGTATATGCTGGACTATAGGAATGAACAAATCAGACATTTTTAGAATCTAGTCATGTCAGTGTGACTTGTTTAATAACAGCCATAAGCTTTGTCTTTTTTTATATTTTACTTTTTCTGAGCCTGTGCCTCATTTTAATTTAGTTCCATGCTGATGCACCATTGTGTCTGTCCAGAGTGAATTACAGAACTGAGGTATATATTTCAGTGTTCTTATTTTCTGAAAGATCTCTCTTTGACTGATCCAGTGCTAACCCTGATGTCTCTGAACAGTTTTCTTGCCAGAACAAATTAAAGGAGTTCAAAGCATAGTAGTCATCTAAATTTTAGTTTGCAGAGAAGAGAAATTTAAAACTGAAGTTTGAGTTGGGGTTCTTTCTCTTTCTAACTGCAGTGTGAGGTTCAGGCCAAACTCTCAGAAAACTTAATCAGCAGCTCATTTTGGCACAGGCACAGCCATCACATGCTGAAGCCCTGGTCTCTTTAGAACTTTGTGAAGACCCTCCAACTCCTGTTTCCATGGTTTAAAAGCCTGAGACAAATGCAAACTCACACAATGAGGTTTGCTTAACTGAATCACAAGGGGGAATACCATTAAATATTAGCACCAGGCTAGTCCACATACCCTTGTCACAGAAGACAAATGAGTTTAGTAGAGGAGTAGAAATTACGTGAACGAATTCACATACATACATCCACATATAGCATATATACATTTATATAAAAATAATTTTACAGACTCACAGAATATTGAGATTTGGAAGGGACATCTAGAGATCATCTATCCCAATGACCTCTGCTCAGGAAGGGCCAGCTAGACCAGGCTGCCTGAGGCAAAGTTGCTTCCAGATGGTTGGCCACCACTGTGTATTGGTGCATGAGGTTATTCCTCCCCAAGGACAGGACTTTTACTAAAATGCATGATTTTCTCATCTGCCTTTCTCCAGCCTGTTGAGGTAGCTACAGGTGCCACAGGCACCTCTCATAGGCTGCAGAATGTGCTCAGTGGTGAGGCAAGGAGAAAAACCTCCATGAAACACTTTCACTGACAAACTAATGGGAGGAAGAGAGGCTGGTTTCTGACCTGTTTATGAATGTTCTGCATGACAACATTTACAAAATCATTATGGGATCTAAAGTAAATTTCCATTTTAAAATGAGGAAAAATGGAAATCCTCAACAGTTCAATAGAACATGGTACCATTGTCTGATGAAAGTTTATTTCATATGATATTATCTACATTTCTGCTCTACCATTTCACTCATTTCTTTTTTTTTTTCTTTAGAAGTGACCCAGAGTCTTTCTGTCTGAAAACAAATGTTGAACATTTTGTAATCAAAACAGTGGGCATAAGTGTGAGCAGATGGCAAACTGCTGCAAAATTTGAATGCTGCCTTCTAAAAAGCGACAGATGAAAATGTAGCTTCTATTGGAAACACACAAGTGAGAAAGCCTTTTTAAAGTTCTTTTCTTTTTCGTCAACAGGCTGATAACATCTTAAGTGTAAATATATTCAGCCTTTCTCTGTCATGCTGCAGAACTGGATGCTGACGCAATGCTTTTATTTTCTTGAGAGGCCAAGATTATTTTTTTTTAAACCTCATTAACCTATAGTATAAGGTTCAGATATTAGAACTGACTTAGGGAAATGCAATCAGTCATAGTAATAGAACGAAAGCCAACTAAGCATTTTCTGCAGTGAATCAATAGTGTGTGTTGCACACTGCGAACAATCAAATGAGTAAATATATTTTAAGGATTCATAAAGCAACTTGATCTGTCAGATTCAATTCTTAACTAAAAATTATCTCTTAAAAAATATAAAAATTGCTTTACCAATAGGATATGGCAGCTCACGCAATTATTTTCTTGGCATCTTTGGGAGCTGCATATTTATCACAACTAGAATCTCAGCTTCTATCATTTTCTTGCTTGATATAGACTTTCCTATAACACTTGAAAACGTTTATGTTGTTGTAAAGCCAAACCATAGGGACACATTCAATATAATACAAATAAATGCCACTGTTAGCATACTATTAGTATTGAGACAGCCATGTGTATAAGCTAGATCTTACCTCTCTAGTGTGTCTTAAAGTTTTGGGTCAGCAGAATGATTGTGGAAAACGACTATATTAAATGCTTCATAATTTTTTATACTTTTTTTTTTTTTTTAATGAGAAGTATATAATGCTTCAGCCCTGGTTTGAACTTCTCTATTCACTGATTTATTCTTGAGCAGAAATAATTCAAGGACACAAAATATAGCTTGGCTCTCAGTGCAGCATCAAAAGCAATAATAAATGCCATACTAAAATGTCTATTTTTACATGCTGACCTTACAAATGATACTGGACAGGCAGTCAGTTGGAGGTGTATAGCAGATCCTCTGCCATATACTGCCTGAATTCTTGAAAGGGCCTTTCTTCATAAATTGCCAATTTCATCATTGGTAACTTTTTTTTTTTTTTTTAGAATATTTCTCATGATTACACTTTGGTATTGAAAAGAATGTCTGGATGTTACCATACCAGTGTATTCAACAACTAAACATAAGTAGGGCCACATGCAATTATGCATTAATGCTTAGGTAGATTAATAACTGTTTCAGGATGTTTGTTGGAATCTGTTCATTATTAAAGGAGATATACTGAATTTCTAGCAAAAGGCAAAGAATGGCAATGAAAGAAAGAATAAATTAATAAATTAGAGTTTTATACAGTCTTTCTTGGATATTTCATTCCGAAACACTGCTTCATTCTTTATCATTACTGTTAAACAGTTCTAAGAGTTGGAAGTATCTAATGGAAATTCAAGATTATATGCAATAAAGGTGCCAAATTCCTCCTTTGCTGGGAATAAGGAAATGAAAAATGCTTGGTTCAAAATAGCTTTTTTTCCTCACCTAATGAGAAACCATCAGTAAGTTGTAGAGATGAACCGTATTTACACAACGGCTCTGAAACATGTTGGGAGGAAGACTGAAAAGATAAACAAAATGCTAAGAATATTTTGCATGTCTCAGTGTGAAGTTTTGTCATGAAGAAATTAATAAAGATCCACCTAGAGAAAGTGTTGAAGTCTCAGCTGCATGAGCAGACAGTGAGGTGGTTTGAAAACTGGCTGAATGCTTAGGCCCATGAGGTGGTGATCAGTGGCACAAAGTCTCGATGAAGGCCAGTAACTAGTAGTGTACCCCAGAGGTCAATACTGGATCCAGTCTCATTAAACATCTTCACTAATAGACTGAATGACAGAGTAGAGTGAGAGGCTATGCCAGAGGGTCATGCTGCCATCCAGAGAGACCTCAACAATCTGAAAATATGGGCTGACAGAAACCTCATGAAGTTCAATGAAGGGAAGCCCACAGCCCTGCAACAACCCTCAGGCACCGATACATGCTGGGTGTTGACCAGTTTGAAAGCAGCTTGGCATAAAAAGTTGTAGGGGTCCTGGTGCGCAATATAAAAGCATGATTATTCGAAATGCAGAGTGTGTTTCATTTTTCTGTCCTTGGAAGATTGACTGAAACAAAAAAAATACAGGTAAAAGCATATATTTGTCAATAAAATTTTATACAACTGTAACACTTGAAAAGTAGTAATAATTATAGCTCAGCATTTAAATAACAACTTCAGATCTTCAAAGCACATTAAGCAATTAATCTTCATTAAACCTCCAAGGAAATTAATGGCCTATACAACAGCTAATGGAGTATGTTCTTTAAAATCCCTAATGTTCTTCCTCTAACATTTCTTAAATCATTAAATTCTCCAAATTAATTAATTAATTCCTAGAACATGTACCAGATAGATAAGGCTCACAAAAAAGAGAAATTAACTGTAGTGATTTTCCTTCATCAGTTGATTCAAGAACTTCTTCCTTGGCCAAAAGTACATCTTCAAAATTTCAAAATTGATAAAAGTCCAATGTCCTTCATTCTATAAGTTTAGCAGCTCAGCTGCTCAATGCTTACAGCAGTCTTACAAGATTTACAGGGCCCAGAGGACAGTGGCAGGGAGTGAAGAAACTGATACCTTTCCTTCAGGTACTTAGGGAATTACAGTCTGCACCTAAATTTAATGGTACTAAGCATCCTGCATCTCATTACTGCTTCTTCAATGAGACATGTGATGTTAGTTAATCTGAAAAATATGTGCACACACAAACACATGCTAAACTTCAATCTGAACATTTCAGTAAACAACTGTTTAGGATCTATTGCTAAAGTCCCTTTAGAAACAGGAAAGACTGAAAAAAAAGGTCAAACTTACTCTTCTCTTTTTACTTTGATTCATAAATGAAAAACAGAAATGCTTCTTGGAGTTACTGAAAATACCAGAATATCAACTCACTTATCCTAGTCTGAATTAAATATCTTACGACTCTACAACAATTAATTTTCTTTTATCTTCCACTGCAAACTAGGAATGAAGTACAATTTATTCAAGTCTGTCTGGTAATCTCCAAGTTCAAAATGTTATAAATAGGTGCCTTTGGCTGCTTTAATTACTATACTTAATAATTCAATACTTGGCTGGCAGTGACCCTCCTGAATCAGACTTAAAGTTCCACTGGGGAAAGAGCTCATTAACAGGCTATTAGGTTGTCTCTGTCACTTATCAGTTCTTTGCAGAAGGCACCCATGGGTAACAGTCAAAATGGTTCAGAAGATCATTTTCCTAAGGATTGGAGAAATGTGTGGCAAGTAAAATAGAAATATTTCTATTATATTTTTAATGCATTTTATGCATATTCAAATTGTTTCGGGGATTATTACAGGAAAATATTTAAACAATCAATGTGCATGCAAACATATCTGCTGGATATGCTGTATAGATTCCTATGCTGTACCTATATAAATGCATAGTCAAATATTGCTTTTCTTAACATGTAGGTATATTTTGAGCATTGTATCACACTGATTTATATGTTATATATGTTACCATAACATGTATGTATGTTACTATGTCAGTATGAGCCATTAAAAATTCTCTCTTAATTACTAGAATTATCATTAAAATATTTTTAAATGTCCAAAAAATTGCAAGTACAATACGTGAATTTTGGAGGAGTAACTGTTCAAAATGGCCAATAGATTCAGCCTGGTTATTCCAGTCACCATGGGATCCTGTTGGCTGCAGGGATAGACTGGCTTCACCTTTAAACTGTAGTTAGGAAGGTTGCTGTCTTCCTCTTTCCAACTACAGAGGAAGAGTTAGGACGGATGGCTCATTAAGTTAATCTTTGTAAACTATTCATCCACATCAGGTTTCAGTTTACAAACTTGTCTCTTGTTTCACATCTCCAAGAATTACTGTGCTTTAAAATATACTTGCAATATTCTTCATATATACTTGCTATATTCCACAAAGGCACAATTAATAAGCTCCCTCTAAACACTATGGGATTTGCAAACAAATTAATATCTAAACTGTAAAGAATCCAATACTAAATGTGTCTTAATTGGATCCAATATTTCCCAGGTTATAAAGTCCTGCAGAGAGAGGGCACAAGAGCAAAAACAAGACTCAAACTTTAGCTGACTCTACTTACAAGAACTGGACTATAAATGTAACACATAATAAACTTGCAGGTCCCTAAAGAATCTGATTTCTTTCACTTAATCTATATTTCAGGTTTTAATTAGTGTGATGGAAAACTCAATTACTCCTGAAATTATATCATTATAATTTGTAACCCAAAAGAATGGAATGTAACATCTCTTCATTTCCATACCTCACTGAAAACAGGGCTTTATCTTTCAAAGCTGAAAGTTCTGGGAACAGACAGGAGTTGGTTTGCATCAGCCCATGCTTATATTCAGTTTAATGCTTACATCATAATTCTCAGCACTTTTCTTGAATGGCTTCCACCAATCATTTAGGTTGATATTTAATATTATTTCTATTGACTTGCTGTTTATTTCCCCTGTTCAACCTGAAGATTTTTAAATACTCTGATTTTTTTAAATGTCTTGCCATGGAAGGATGGAGTCTCTTTTTTTATATACCTTGAAGTGTCAGTATTCATGCCCCTTCTAATATCTTCTTAATACTCACCCACATTCACATTCATAACATTATTGAAGAAATTTGGAAAAGAGATGAAAATTTTTGTTATATTGATTACAAAAAGTGTCTTAACCTTTTAGGAAAAAAAAATATGGATTTTTCATGTATATGTTGCTAACAAATCTCTGAAATGCAGAATTTTGCTCACCTCTTATCACCATGTGAGGAAACTGATCCAAAGACTGCTTATTGGCAGCATGCAACCTCTTCTCACTACTGCTATCACCATTATTCTTTAATATTTCTGTGGTGGAAGTTCTTAAGTGAAACTTAAACATAAGATTTAATCACTACTGGTTTATGATATTTCAGTACCCAAAACATCAATCTGCCTTGAAAAACAGGAGCTTCCAAAGCTGGGAAAATGTGAATGTGCTACGAAGAAAATACTAGATTAGGGAAGATGAAAAGCCTGTTAAGTGTACTTATCCTCTCCAAAATAGCATCTTTGACCAATACATCTGAAATCTGATTAAACATCAGAATCATAAAATACCATAGAATAGCTAGGGTTGGAAAGGACCTCAAGATCATCTAGTTCCAACCCCCTGCCATGGGCAGGGACACCTCACACTAAACCATGCCACCCAAGGCTCTCAACCCATTCCAGTGCCTCACCACCCTAACAGGAAAGAATTTCCTCCTTATATCCAATCTAAACTTCCCCTGTTTAAGTTTTAACCCATTACCCCTTGTCCTGTCACTACAGTCCCTAATGAAGAGTCCCGCCCTAGCATCCCTATTGGCCCCCTTCAGATACTGGAAGGCTGCTGTGAGGACTCCACACAGCCTTCTCTTCTCCAGGCTGAACAACCCCAAATTTCTCAGCCTGTCTTCATACGGGAGGTGCTTCAGTCCCCTGATCATCCTTGTGGCCCTTCTCTGGACTTGTTCCAACAGTTCCATGTCCTTCTTATGTTGAGGACACCAGAACTGCACACAATACTCCAGGTGAGGTCTCACAAGAGCAGAGTAGAGGGGCAGGATCACCTCCTTTGACCTGCTGGTCATGCTCCTTTTGATGCAGCCCAGGATATGGTTGGCTTTCTGGGCTGCAAGCGCACACTGCAGCCGGCTCATGTTCATTTTCTCATCAACCAACACCCCCAAGTCCTTCTCTGCAGGGCTGCTCTGAATCTCTTCTCTGCCCAACCTGTAGCTGTGCCTGGGATTGCTCCGACCCAGGTGCAGGACCTTGCACTTGTGATGGTTAAACTTCATAAGGTTGGCATCAGCCCACCTCACAAGCGTGTCAAGGTCCCTCTGGATGGCATATCAACTGAACCCCGACAGTTCTTTGTTCACTGAGTGGCCCATCTATCAAATTTAGAGACAAGGATGTTGTGCGGGACAGTGTTGAACGCTTTGCACAAGTCCAGGTAGATGACATCAACTGCTCTACCCCTGTCCATCAGCTCCATAGCCCCTTCATAGAAGGCCACCAAATTGGTCAGGCAGGATTTCCCCTCAGTGAAGCCATGCTGGCTGTCACCAAGCACCTTGTTGTTTTTCATGTGCCTTAGCATGCCTTCCAGGAGAATCTGCTCCAAGATTTTGCCAGGCACAGAGGTGAGACTGACTGGTCTGTAGTTCCCCGGGTCATCCATTTTCTCCTTCTTGAAAATGGGGGTTATATTTCCCTTTTTCCAGTTGTTGGGAACTTCACCTGACTGCCATGATTTTTCAAATATGATGGCCAGTGGCTTCGCAACTTCATTCGCCAGCTCCTTCAGGACCCATGGACTTGTGCATGTTCAGATTCTTAAGATGGTCTTGAACCAGATCCTCTCCTACAGTGGGCCCAAGGTCTTCATTCTCACAGTCCCTGTGTCTGCCTTCCAAGACTTGCGTGGTGCAGTCAGAGCCTTTGCCAGTGAAGACCGAGGCAAAGAAGTTATTCAGAACCTCAGCCTTCTCCAAATCCAGAGTAGCCAGTTTTCCCGATAGCTTCTGGAGGGGCCCTACATTTTCCCTAGTCTTTTTTTTAGTGCTGCGTACCTGTAGAATCCCTTCCTGTTATCCTTAACATCCCTAGCCAAGTTTAATTCTAACTGGGCCTCAGCTTTCCTAACTTGGTCCCTAGCTTCCCGGACAACATCCCTGTATTCATCCCAGGCTGCCTGTCCTTGCTTCCACCTTTTATAAGCCTCTTTTTCCCTTTGAATTTTTCTCAGCAGCTCCTTATCCATCCAAGGAGGTGAACAAAGAATGCAATGCTCTGAAGAGCATATGTTACAAACAGAACTGAATGGCAAAATAAAGCTAGCTCTTCTGCCAAGCAAAAAAACGCAGGTAGCTTTGAAGAAGAAACAAAGGCACAATTTAGAGAAGTTTATAAAAGGATTAGGTAGGAATGTTTGAGTAGCTGGCTGGAAGACAAGAATTCTGTTTAAAACTTACTTTACAACTTAAATAAGGAGAAAATAAACTAACCTTAAAAAGTAGCTTGTTTAAAATTTGAAAATGCACTAAATTATACACAAACACACACACAAAAAAATATCTAAAAGATTACTAAGACAACTCTTGTGAAGCCATTCAGTCGGGGTAACAGTCATCACAAAAAAAGTGATTTGGAAGAAGAAACATTTTCTTTTCAATTCATATTTATGGAATTTAGAATTGAATGAACCAATGAACCAATACTACAATCAGACCCACTACTGCAGCATGATGATGAAAAGAGAAAGGGGTAATAAAACATTAAAATTTATTAAAAGGCAGACTTATCCACTAAAAATATACAAAAAGTCTTTTCAGGGAAGAAATGAGTAATCTGATTATTTGAGGAAAATGTTCATTCAAAACAGTTATTCTTTTAGAGAAAAGAGGAGAGCTACTGCTACTGCTACTGCTTAGGAGTGGCACTGCTTAACTTCTACCATATTATCATCCAACAATAATAATGTGGATAAATGGTCTAATAGCAATGAAAAGAACTGTATACTACTTCTAAGGACTGATAAAACACTTTATCAGTTCTACACGGGTAGATACCATGGAAGGAAATGGAACCTCAAAAATGTGACACTTCTAAACTCAATTTAATAGCTGACCAAGTATGGCATAGGCTGTGTCAAATGGAGTGTTTCACTCTCACCTGCATGCCTACACACACACACTAACAAGGACATGCCTGGATTAATACTTCTGTGAGATGGCGTATATGCACCAGAGAAAGGTGACTCTCCTCCTACCCCTCTCTGTCAGGCCATACGTTATGGCTTATCTTGCAAATGTAGCTGTGCCACCTTGGGCACTGGCTTCCATGAGGGGTCTGAGAGCTACATACCAACACTCCCCCAGTTTCTGCATCTGAAGGCCTTCACAGGCGTCAGTTCAGGGAAGCTTATGTTGACTAGCAATTTCATAGAATCATAGAATCATAGAATAGTTAGGGTTGGAAAGGACCTTAAGATCAATCTAGTTCTACTCCCCTGCCATGGGCAGGGACACCTTACACTAAACCATGTCACTCAAGGCTCCATCCAACCTGGCCTTGAATACTGCAGGGATGGAGTATTCACAACTTCCCTGGGAAACCCATTCCAATGCCTCACCACCCTCACAGTAAAGAACTTCGTCCTTATTTCCTTATGTCTAATCTAAACTTCCCCTGTTTAAGTCTGAACCCATTACCCATTGTCCTATCACTGCAGTCCCTAATGAAGAGTCCCTGCCCAGCATCCCTATAGCCCCCCTTCAGATACTGGCAGGCTCCTACGAGGTCTCCATGCAGCTTTCTCTTCTCCAGGCTGAACAGCCCCAACTTTCTCAGGAGGTGCTAAAGCCCCCTAAACATCCTCATGGCTGTCCTCTGGACTTGCTCCAGTTTCAGGTAGTACTCTCCTGTGACATGCTGGTCCATGGTTCAAACCATGTATCAGACTCTGTCTGATCCTGCTTGAACTGTCCTTTTGGCCATGACTGTTATACTCACCCAGAGTTTGCATTGCTGAGTTCTTGGTCTAGGTAAGATCATCAAACTCCCATGTCAGTGGAGGACCTCTGTGAAAAACCAAAGCTTCATGTAAAAAAAACATAAATTATTAAGAGTATGAGAACCAATGAACTATCATAACCTCATTCCTCTGTGGATTAGAAGACAGAAAAGCACCCAGAACGTATTTCAGAGGACCAATACATTGGAATATAGACAGACTTTCAAAATAAGCACATATAACTGGAACAAAATAAAATTAAATTAGAAAAAAAAAAGAAAAGAATGTATTATTTAAACAATAAGACAGAGTAATCAGATTTCTTAGAAATCTGAAATGCTGGGTGTTGAATTATTTAAAGAACTTTTGATACAAAAGTCCAAAAAAGAGAACTGTCATTTACTGATAAGTATCTTAAATGTAAGCAGCTCAATAGAGCTGAGCCATTAAAAAAATTGCTATCAATTTTGCATGATGAATATTAGAGTCTGTCAGACAACATCTAACTCTTGCTAAGCTGCATTTCAAAAACATGACAATCAGGTTCACTGTAGTCAAGATTTGGTTTGTGTCTGAATGCCTTCTTTCAGTAGATGCTAAAGAACTAAATGTCAGAGCATTAACTTTGAGTGATAGTGAATATCAGACCAATATAACAATGTTTCACTGACAATCAATCTATGCTAAATAAAATTTTGACATAAACTTGCATAAAATTAATAAGCACTGTCTGATCTAGTTATGACCCACACTGAATCTGAAACTGATTTCCTTTCATTTATTCTTCAGCCTTTCAAAATCGTTTCATGCCTACTTCTTGTCTACTGTAGAAACCTGTGGAGCTGATTATATAAATTTCTTGTGCATTTTATATTCATCTAACTTCTGTATCTTGACACAACATAGGACTTTTTTTTAAGATTAATGAATAAATGATCAGATAGTATTGGCTGAGTAGCACATATTCTTGAGGCTTCCTTATGTATAACAGGAAAATTATGATTAATTTCAAGTTTACAACTCTAGGAATATATATTTTATCAGGGGTTTTTATTTATATTTTTCAATTAATAAATTATTTTGACTGAAGAAACTGTCATTCTTGGGCTTGAGTTAGTACTGTATTGAGGTTAATAGAGTTGTTTAAAAGTCTTAGATTTGTGTGGTAGGAGGTCATCCTGGAGAAGAGTTGCAATAATTTATATTAGAAACAAACTTGTCTCCCTTTATAGGCCCAGCAGTCATCACAGCCACATCAATAATAAAGGGTGGGTCATGGCTCATTGCACCTTCAAACAGATGGACTTTCAGCACATCTAAAGCAAATCTGAATAGTTTCCATAGGTGATAATACTGATGGTAGATAGCAGAACTGCCTTGCTGTCTCAGGAAGGAACATAGAGGGAAAAAGAAAGTGATTCTGTATGTTTATTTATGCAATTACAATCTCTTATACAAGAGCGTAAGCACTTCTAAGCCCAATTTAGACTCTCTGCATATAACATACTGATTTCTACGAAACCAAATACTGAGAAAACCTTATCCATTATTCTGAAATCTTATTTTGAGTAAAAAATTGTCACCTGATTTTAAGAGGCTAATACCCCTCTCTGAAAACAATCATAATCCTGCTTATGTTTAGGCACCATGAAAAATATAATATAGGTGCCAAAGAAAAAATAAAATAAAAGCGGGCTGAAAGAAATCAAGATATATAAGTCTTAATAGCACATTAAAAAGTTCTCCCAAGCCCTGAAATTTTCTGTGAATCTGTGAAAAACTTTAGAGAAGTTCAATGCCTGGCAATAATACTCACTAAACTTGTTATCTGCAGCATATTGTTACCGCTGAATAGAATCCTATGTACATAGCAAATACTAATCATCAGAGAAAGCAATGCTTTTCAGAACATTTAATTAACTGCAGTACACTTCAGGCTTATATCAGTATTTCCACCCCTAAGGAAAAAAAACAAGCAACAAAACAACCTAACAAGCTGAGTAAGATTCTTCAGATTTGTGATTTGCTAAAATGCAGCAAATACTCTGTAGTCTTTGTCTGCCTCGTACTCTTTAAACGTTTCCAAGTTCCTGAGCATTCTTTTTTCCAATTTATTTCCTTCAGATAACATTCTTTTTTTCTTTAAATTTGTATGTTTTAAGAAGTAGTATGGTAAGTCTTGACTCAGGATCTGGAAAGTAGGTGATCAATAATATGTCAAGAACTGGCTTATTGTGATGACTAGATGCTATAGCTCCCTTGAAAACCGTGTAAAGTTTTAGAGCCTGTTTTTCAGTGACAACAGCTGTGTGGGGATTTTTAGTTCACAGAATCACAGAATGGTTGGGGTTGGAAGGAGTCTCTAGAAGCCATCTCATCCAATTCCCCTGCTCAAGCAGGGTCATCTAGAGCTGGCTGCCCAGGACCATGCCCAGATGGCTTTTGAATACCTCCATCACAAGAGACTTCACAAGCTTTCTGAACAATCTGTGCTCACACACCCTCACCATAAAAACATGTTTCATGATGTTAAGAGGGAACATTAGGTGTTTCAGATGGTGCCCACTGCTCTTAAATTGTCACTAGACAGGACTGAAAAAAACCTAGCTCTGCCCTTTTTGCACCTTCCCTTCGGCTATTTATGTGCATGTGCAAGATCTTCCTTGAGCCTTTGCTTTTCCATACCGAATAGTCCCAGTTCTTTCAGTCTCCCCTCACAGCAGAGATGTTGCAGTTCTTTCATGGACTTTTGTTCATTTTACTTGATGTTGCATCATCTTCATGGAATTTTGTTGGACTGTCTACACTATGTCCATGTACTTGTCTATGTCCTTCTACTGGGGAGCATAGAACTGGATGCAGCTCATCAGGTGTGGGCTCACCAGTGCTGAGTAGAGCAGAATGATGGTTTCTCTTGACCTGCTAGCAATATTCTAAGTCAGTTTTAGTTATTTTCTCCTTGATTATTTTGAAATAACAACATAGCTACTATGTCTTGAAATACGTACTGATGTAGATGATAAAAGTAAATAAAAGTATTTTTATGTACCCTAAGCTTATTTCCCAAACCAGGTTTTGACAACTTACTGGCAGATGTTTCCATTTAGATTATATTAAGCCTTTTATTTTAATTACCTTTATTTACATTACATTTTTACAGTCTCCAGGTTTGTTCTGGGGTCCATTTTAAGTAATTTTAACAGCTAAGGAGAGATAATCTTGATGTACATACTGGTGAATAAGATGAAAATTTCTTTCCACTTTAAACAAATGCCTGAACAGCACTGCCAGATGGCCTTGAAAAGCAAACATTTCCCTGATAAGATAAAATACTTATTCTAATAAACTAAAGAAAGTTGAAAAGCTACTTCTGGCCAAATGCAGAGACTACATTGAACAATTTAAATGCAGCATAAGGAACACCCTATGTAAATTAAAATACGATGCTTTACGGAATTTACAGGTAAACTCACAGATCTCATTTTATGTTTTAAGGAAGAGATAAATGAACATATTTTCTGTGAATAATAAGTTTTAAATTGCCTTTTTTTGTTTGTTCCAGAAGTATAAGTTATTTAGTATGACAATCTGGAAGCACAAATTGTTCAGAGCTGTTCAACAGCTCCCATCTAAAACTGTCTTTATAATCACAATCAGAAATACTATCTTCAAGATGACTGAGATTGATTGGACAAGTTACAGCAGAACTATGAAAAGTGGTCACTTTATGTATTGCTTTAGATTGTGTAGGCTTGTTATGACATTACTTGTGTGGGGGCTTATTATTATTAGCAGCTTCTTGTTATTCTTTTCCTCTTTAAAAAATTTCTGAAAACATGTAAATAATAAGTCTGGTGCTTGTGGATTGTGTTTTTTTTCATCAGAAGGGCTTGATTTCTTACCATATTTACAATCATAACATCTTCAGGAAGTATTGATGTAAATGCACTAAGTAACCCAATTTTAATTCTACTTAAGAAACCTAATCAACTAATCTAATTTTTTTTACTTAAAATTCATTACAACATAAATACATAATATGTATGTGAATATGAACAGATAGTAAAAATTATTTGTCTTATTATTCGGGTTATGTTTACCTACTATTGTTTTGAGGTAGGGTTGGGTTTTTTGTGTCATTAGAATTTGGGTTTTCTAAACCTACTCTTTTCCATTTTAAAAGAAAATCATTACTGTTTACACAGATTTTAGATATCGACAAAAGACTTACAAAAGCCTTAATTCTGTATTTTTAAAAATTGATTTAAACATAAAAAAGTAATAATCAGCTTGATAATGACTGTCAATTTTTCATTAAGCTCAATCACTGAAATACTTTTTGCTTTACTAAATCACGTATTGAAATTAATTTTAACATATGCAACAAAAAAGCCCCTAAAACTGCTTGTAAAAAAGAAAAAAAAATTGGTATTCCAGTTACAATAGATCATTGTTCTGTTTGAATTTACATTGAAGATATTCAAAGAACTGTGCCCTGAATTCTGTAAACATGGTCAATAAAACAGAACAGTTTTTCAAAAACCTATCATCACAGGAAGATACGATGTCAAAGCTTTGTCCCTCATCTCAAAATCTTCCCAGAGTTTCCTTTACATTAGTGTTCTCTGAATATTTATTGATAATGAATAAATTTGGAAGGTCTTGCAGCTTATCCTTAGGAAAAATACAAAAACTAGCAAATAATGCTTGATAAACATGATGGCCTTCTACGACAAAGTACCCTGCTCTGTTGATACAGGGCAAGCAAGTCAACATTGTCTACCTGGATTTCTTCAGGGCTTTCGATACAGTTTCCCACAGCCTCATCCTAGTACGAGTTATTCCTGTGGAGATTCTGATTGGACACGAAAGGAGAATTTTTCCTAATGAGAACAATCGGCCACTGGAATAATCTCCCCAGGGAAGTGGTGGATTCCCCAGTATTGGACACTTTAAAGATTTGTCTGGACAGGGCGCTGAGCCATCTAGATTAGGTCGTGCTTTGCCAGGAAAGGTTGGATCAGATCATCTTTCAGGTTCTTTCCAACCTGTTATTCTATGATTATATGGGTACTTTATCCTAACATTGAACTAACAGCTTTAATCTCTGTTCCCATCCCCTGTAAATCAATTGGCAATCTGTTCCTTTTTCATTCAGATGGCACTGCTCACTGTGACAACTTCTAAGTGAGAGGCTCCTTTTGCCATCTACATGTAACTGCTGTTGATGCTAATGGAAATTATGGACAAGTCTCAGAGGACAGAGTTTGGCGCAGATTGTTGAGTAATGCAAAAGTTCTTGCAAAAATTTTTGCATAGAATTCTGAAAGATGATATGCTTATATCGTTAGAAAATCTGTATCCAAATTAGAAGGGATGAATTCTGTGAATATATCAGTTTTCCCATACTGCTTCTTCTACTTACTTGGCAGCTAGATCATTCCTAGGAGTGACAGTGTAACTCACTGTCATCCTCCTGCTGTGTTTTATAGCTCTGGAGTTGATGAGCAACAAATATATTGGAAGAAACAAATAATTTTATTACAAGCAGCTCCCCCAAAATCCCACACAATCATTATTTAGCAGCCTGGGACAACAGGTTTCACAGCCTCAACTAGGAGCCAAGGCCTGTAAAAAAAAATGAGCTGCCAGATTTTGAGGTGATGCAATTGTTTATTTATTCACAGAGGGGGCAAACAGGAGCCACAGCTCATTTTCAAACACTTTAAGTAACCAAGGCCCAGGAAACTCACTTGTGCTCTCTGTGAATATGTACACGTGCTCAAATAAAGTTCCAGGCATGCTTCCTCTTTGCTTCCATGTGCAAAATTTAATGGTAAGTGCCAGACATTTTGTTGAACAGATATGCTGTAATTGAGTCTTTTTACATTTCCCTAGTAATCAATTTTGATTTTAGTACAGCAATGTAGAATCAACTGACCTTATATCCCCCCCTTTTATTGTCATATGCCAGGTGCTCTACCAAAGAGGATCAAAACTGCAGATGGATAAATAGTTAATCTTTGCCACTTAATGGGAAACTGTAAAGAAAAGTACGAGTTTCAGGCAGATTGATTGGAAAAAAGTTGAATGTCATGGGACTTTAAACAGTGATGAGATTTGACACATCCATGAAATTACTTAGAACCGTAACAAAGAGAAAGTGCCACTTATAATGAATCTTATTTAGAAAGGATATAGCACATTTACTTAGTTCTATAGAGAGCTGATAGGGTAAGAGAATGAACTGCAGTAACAAACCTTCAGTCATACAGGCATACTTCTACTTTAATTTATGGCTTTACCTACATGAATAAATAAAAGGCAAGAGTTCAGAGAAGTCAACAAATTTGCTCAGTTTTTTCTTCTTGCTATGAATGTAAGAGTGCTGAAGAATTAAATGGATGACACAGTTAGAAGATCAGTTGCTGAGACAATTAGGATAATGATGATATAGCCAGGCTTTCACTTATAAAATATCCTTTCTATTTCTATCCTTATTTCTGAATGAAACCTAGCGGATGTATACTTCACTTTAAAGGATGGCTTTACATAAAACTAGAATATTTTTTCCATTGTCCTTATATTTAAAGATCTCAGAAAGATGAATTTACCCCTCATATACTTTTTCGCTCTACTGTAATATGGTTCAGTAAAAATTTCTTAGCAGTAATGTAATGGGATTGAAAATCCTGAGACTTAATATTTAGCTATTCTCATTCACATTTAGTAATAGCCTGTACCACAAGTTTATTCAACAAAGTAAAAAGGCTGTTTCTTTTATTTGAATATGCTCAACTGAAGCAATTTTTAACAAGGTCACTGTTCTATCCTCCAGCAGTAGTGACACAATAATGCGATTATTGGCCTCATGCCCTCAGAGCTCAGTTTTTTCCCTCTGTTAAAAGCCAAAAAGTAGTAGTAGTGGTGCGAATTTAATTTCATTTTTCCATACTTACTCACAAAAATCATGGTCACAAACTTTTTAATGTCTGAAATATGTAAAGACTAATATGTGTTAAAGATCTCAGTGGCACCCTCTCGTTTGCTCCTTCCCAGCTGATTGTAAACTTAGATATTATATTGAGCAGCAACAAAAAGCAATGAACAGACTTTCAGACTTAAAAAACACTTAGATCCAAGCTTTTGTTTCAAAACATGATGCAATCAGAAAATTCTACAGCACATACCAGACAGAAAGAACAACTAAATCATAGTGGAAATTCTTATGACAGTAAAAAACTATAGCAAAAGCAAGTCAAATACATAAATCTCTGCTGTACTATTACCTTCAGATAAATTGGTTCTAAATAAAGCAAAGACTCTACTGTTGCTCCATAACATGGAGGGATGGAGGTGAGGATGACCAGCCTCTAGTTCCCTATATCCTCCTTCTTAAGCTTCCTGAAGATAGAAGTGACATTTGCTTTCTTCCTTCAAAAGAAATGAACATAGAGTGAAGTATTATGCTGAGCATATGAACAGAAATGGGATCTTGAAATTCATAGTTTTTTCTTGCAAAATAGAGGTGATGGCCCTACTTTAAATTTGGAGGAGTGGGAATAATTTAAAAAAAAAAAAAAAAAATGAACAAACCAACAAAACAAAACAAAAAAAAAACTCTCCTTTTGTCTGCACACATGAGTGTAAGCAGAGTTTGGTACTAGTGATGTTGTTTCTGCTGCTGTTGTTTCTTTCATACTGTATAGTTTCAAAAAGTTACTACAAATAGTAGTACCTAATTTGCAAGTAATTTTTAGCATTTATGGTTAATTAACCAAGCAGTGTGCTATCCAGATTTTATAGTAACACACCCAAAAATCATTCTAAAAATCCTGTCCCACTGAGACACAAAGATACTATTACTTCAGGAAAGAATGGTTTTTCATTTTTCTGTACTTTCCAGTCATCCACATTCCACACCACTAGCAGCAGAGGGAAAATGCAACTGTTAACACATGCTCATATGTTCTGTGTAAACATATATAACATTATAATATAAGCACTACATAGGTACATTACATGAATGTACTCAAATTTTTGGTATAACATGCTGTTCTTACTTTAAAGAAATATTACTGCAACTGCATACTATGTTCAGTATTATTTATATAATATTTTACTAAACTCTGAGATCTAGTTACTATATTGGGTTAGGTTTCAGAATAAACTAAGTTTCAAACCACTTATCATCCTTACAAGAACATCCAGTCCCTGAGATTTACAAATGACTAATGAAATCCTCAGAAACTTTAGAAATATGAAGATTGAAAGGATGCACATTTCATACCGTAATATTGAAAACCTACTTAGTCTATAAAAAAAGAGAAACTCTGGCTGTTTTTAACTTCAGAGTTGTTTCACAATAGAGACATTCCATGATGAAAAATTTCTCTTAAAGCACAAGTATCTCAGAATAGGTTTTCCAAGGTACTGCCAGGCTGTTGTGTGGTTGGGTGTTTTTACATACTGAAACCTCAAGTATTCTGCCACCTTGGTTCTGTCAGCAAAAACATGTTGTTTGACTCTGAAATGCATACTCAGGATTTTTTCAGTGCAAAATAAGCAACAATATGAATGTTAATATAACATAATCTATCCACATAGAAACTCTTCCATGCTAGCGACAAATTGCAGGCGTAGTTCATGCCATAGCAATATATCAAAGCCACTCAGTGGAAAAAAAATCCACTGTTTTTATGGTCCGTTAGTTTTCCAAACCAGCCCAGACAATATGATCTGATACCATTTTTACCCAAGTTCTTGTGAAAATTGGTTTCCTTCCTCTGATTCTGTTACTGACCTGGCATTCCTATTCAGATTGTGTTCACTACTGATGAACAGATGTGAGAGAGCACTTCTGCTCCAGTTGGACACTTCAGAAAGTTTAGTAGGGCAGGAAGTTCTTCTAATCATCTCAAACTGAGTTATAGGTCTTGTAACAACAAATTTATGATTAGCTACTGAGTATTATCAGAGGCTGCTTTAAATGATGAAACATTAAAAGCTTCATCTGAGGAAACAAGAAATTCTGAAAATAAATTAACCCTTACATTTTTAGATCCTGACTTAAATATGTAGGTAAGGACAAAATAGATGTAAGGAGCCTTATTAATGAAATCAGCAGCATTTTTGAAAAGAATTCTGGAAAATAAGCTGGTAGTTTAGCTTATTTAAGTAACATTTGACATTCCCCTGACTCCAACTTCCTTGTTAACATAGCATAATTTAGATATTTCTGTTCAGAACTGGAACCCAGCTATTTTTATACCCACTAACAGTAAATGGAGTATCAGGATTCTAGTTTCAAGGCAGAGCCAAAGTGATGAGACACAGTTTTTAAGCAACTTAAAGGTGAAAAATATGTTGAGGCAAATATATGTGTTAAATGTTCTGCGAAGACCTGACTGACATGTACAGCAACTTGAGTTTGGTGAAAGTCTTTGGCATTTAAATTGCATGCAATATTTGCAGGACAGAGTCCTGATTATCCATGAGTAAAGTACATCAGTAAACACGGAAAGTTTTCAAGACCAGTCTACAAACTAGTCTGACCTTATCGCTGACCTTGCTTTGAGACAGGGTTTGAACTAGATAACTCTCAAGGTCCCATCCAACATAAGTTATCCCATGATCCTGTGATTATTATTCATATAATTTTATGGTAGACTGCTTTGCTCATGTTTTCTGGCTGAAAAGGTTACAGTGACCCATTTCCTTCAATCCTGTTATGTGTCATTCATAGATCAATAAATGGCTTGAAATCTGATGTGGTTAAAACATTGAACTGAATAATTTTTCCTTGCCGCAGACTGACTTGAAAATGCTTAATAAAATGGTTGATAATTTCCTAGTATGACTCACATTCAGATCACTTGGTCAATATCCATATTATAAAACATGACAGCCTTGTTAAGGCTCTGCCAAGTCACCTTCTTATGTGAGCTGAGCTGCATGTAATAACTAGTGCATCCATTTGCTGGAAAGGTGCTAAAAAGCATAGAGAAAGAAAAATCTTAATATACTTTGAGTTCTGGCATTTGGCAATTTGCAAGAAATTAGGGACTTTATTATTTGAGCAGATGTCCTTCTGAAATTTTAATTGACTGTTCTCATTTGATCACCTACAAAGTTTCTAGATTTACTCATGCTGCCTCTCCCTAAATCCGTATTATTTTATATATTCTTGCAGAAGATGTGACCTCGACCTCAGTTCTGTAAACCTAAAAAAATAAAGGCTCTTGCAGATGATATTTCATGTTGACTCTCCCATTTTGTTTTGAAAGAAAATAATAAACACAAATGGAAATAATTTTGAATTATTGTTTTCCTTAACAATTAACTCCCAAAGAAAACATGAACGCTGGAAATGCTTACACTGTTAATTAGCAAGGTTTGTTTAGTCTCAAACTTCCACTAGTATGTCAGAATAAGATTGGTTTTACACATCAGTGAGTATGTTATTTTAAGGAACCTATCTTGATGGCATTTATCATACAAGTTTGACATGAAATTTCCTTTTACATAAATGTGAATATCTCTTGTTCATATTCTAGAAATAGACCATATATTAGAAACTACAAATTACAAATTTTAAATAAGAAATGTTCCCCATATTTTCAAAACTTGAAGTCATCACAGTGTTTTATATGAATTATAATGATATATCTATATTATATTCTATATATTTATATAGAATAATATATATTATATAATATATATTATATTTCAAAATTAAATTTTCATGTGATCTCTAAGGACAAGAAGCAACACATGGCTATTTATTATGTACATTCTAAACTAATCTTTCTGATACTTATTTTGACATATGAATTTATCATGATTTCAGGATGACACTGAAGTTAACTTGAATAACTCAAAAAAAACACATAGAAATTCTCTGCCTTGATACTGTCAGCTCTAGTTGTCTTGTATTCAGCTCTAATATTTTTAAGCAATATCAAAAAATATTGTGCTATGCTACCTTACATGATTCATCTGCAAAGAATCCCAGACTGAGCACTAAATATCTGGTTAAGTACCCTATTTCAAGGATATTTAGATAGATCATAAAAAATAAGGAAAGGGAAAATATTCAGAAAAGTATTTAAGCATCATAATGATAAAAAATATCTTGACAACACACTTTCTGAAAATATTTTTGGCAATTCCATTTTTAGACTCAGGACTTTTTATAAAAAATTACTGTTTTACATCTCTTTTATTGGAAATGGAATTAGAGAGGGGGAAAAAAAACTTACCATTTTTTTTCAGAATATTAAGAAAATTTGTGTTCGTCTTCCACATGGGAAAACACTGATGGGTATTTTATTTTTGGATGGAATGTTTCAGTCAGACCTTCACTTGCAGTGGACCAGCATGTGTTGATGCCAACAAAGTTACATAAATTCTTCTCCAGTTTCTAAACGGTATAAAAGACAAATCTGAAACTTTTTATTCACGGTTTCTGAATATGATAAAATATTAACATGTGCAGAGGGTCAGATTGTGAGTAATACTTTACAGACTAAACGTATGTGTATATCACAAAAATATTAGGCTGAGCTTCAATATTCTAATGAGTTGATGGGAGTTTTTTCTTCAGTTTTCACATCAGTAACTTCCTGTATAATTGAGATATTGAAATGCATTTCGGAAAGGCAAAAGAGTCAGGATAATTTTATTCTGTCAAGGCTAAAGAAATCCTGACTGCGCTCTTCTGAATGAATTAGAAAACAGCTCACTGAAACTTACTTCTATGCTCGAGTGCTTCCTGTGAGAGTGGAAAGTTATGCATGAGTATATAGGCAGGCAGAGGAGAATAAGGCAGATGGCCTTGCAATGTGATAGCTGGTTACATTTCTCTTCTAGGCTCATTTGCAATGTTCACTGTGGAAAGTAGACAAAACGATGCATCTTTAATGGGTACATAATCTACAAGATTTGTAGATTTGGAGATTGCATCATGTGTTTTTAAGTGTTTAACCATCCCTAGTTACAAAGAAAAGAATAATTTAGTTTCTTGAACAATATTCTTTTTCTGTGTGCATGTATTTTTGCCTTAAAATGACATGATGAGTACAGAATGGATCTTTATATTACTTCAGAGAGGAAAGTCAGAAGGAATGAGTTAATATCACTACTACCTACTCCAAAATAATGTATTTCTCTACCTCCAAGGAGAATGTTCTTGAGTGCCCTTCAGTCCTTCACCTGAAGAGCAGCTGGCATTGTTGAAGCTCAGACATAAGTGTCTCCTGTCTGTTATGAAAGAAGTGTATGCAATTTTGAAAGCATAATTCTGGTTGCATAGATTTATGGATAAAGGCTCCAAAAATATTTTTTTTGTTTAGAACGTTTCAGGTAGCGTAGTATTTCAATGGCAGAAGCAGTCAACAGAGTTATGTAATTCTAAATGTAAGTTAACTGCTAATTAACAACTGTGAAGAATAATTAGTTCTTATAATTTAGCCTATCAAGACTTTTCATTAACTCTAAAAAAGTTAATTCAATCATTTACACTTCTTTTTCTTCTCTTATAGACCAAAACCAAGAAAGAATCCAATTGGACAAAACAAAGGTACCACTATTTGTTAACAAGATATATGACAGTTACAGTGTTAAAAAAAAAAGTCATCATACGGAAATGAATATACATTGGTAGCAATTCTTGATTAAGAAGAATTTTCAAAGAGAAAATAAACACTAGCTTTGTATGATAATGAGCAGAACTATGAAATTAAGTTCTTGAAAGCAAAGAGACTGTAACATGGGCACTGCAGCTAATAAGGAAAAGTTTAAAGAAGAGACATACTGAGACTAAAACAGCAGCAAAATTATTTAGATTTATTCTGAACACATAATGTATTCAGTGCTGCAGGTGTCAATGAAATTAATGAAAGAAATCTACTGACAACTTTCTATAATGAGTATCTCATTTTCCTGAACATGAATTTTGAAATATTGCTTGATTACCTAAATTCTTCGGTCTGTCTTCTGATATTGAAGCATAAGGTGTGGAAGACTGAAACAGGGATCTAACAACTGAAAACTCCTACATACAATATAGGACCCAAAACCTTTACTGTATAAACAGTAGAAATTTCTCAGGGATACATTACTTTTGTGATTGGTAGGGAAAGCATACTATAAATTGTGTATCTTAGAGAAAAAAAATGTTAATTTTCAAAGGGAGAAATCAAGCCTGCAAATACATTCCCTCTGTTTTGCAATTTTCAGCTTCTACATTATGAGTATTTGCTGTATTTGTTCCCTTATACTGAAGCAACATCTTTGCAGATTATTTATGATGAAATTCAAAAGACCAAGTCAAGTAGAGGTAAAAGTCTGTAATGTTAGAACTGGTTTAGTTGTACTCTTTCTATAAAGCTTCTCTAGCCTAAATGTTGCTTTGTTGCAACACAATTTATCTAGAAGAAAATTATAACTGCTTTAAAGTAATGAATTCTGGTTTTAATCATTAACTAGACAAAATGTCCTGACTAAATTGACTAGACGCATTCAAATCTTCAAGACAGCCTGAGGTTTTAGCAAGTAAAACACTTGGAGACCATACTAATCTATGCAAGAGACTGTAAGAACAAAACTGCAATAAAAGAGAGCTTCTTAAAAGTAAGCAGACAGAGGCTTTGTGTTTATTATTAGTGTGTCCTAGAATAATAGAAAAATTCAGGTTGGAAAGGACTTTTGGAGGTCATGTAGCCCAGGTTCCTGCACAAAGCAGAACTAACTTCACAGAGTGTGAAGCATTGCTCCACAAAAATGATATATGACACTTCTGTAGCAGTTACATTTCAACTTGAAAAGATGCTAAGCTGTATAAAATCTTTAAATTCGGTTGTAATTCAAAAGCTTATGGTTTAAAAATACCATGGATCATATCCTTTGCTTCTATATTATTCTATATCAAATATGCTCATTTTGCCAGTGTGATGTTATGCTCTCAAATTCCCTTCAGTTCCTAAAAAATATCTTTTCTTGGTTATGCCATACTATGAATAACAAAGATCATACAGGCAAAACCATGAATTCAGTTATACTACCTCAACACAAGCACACTGTTGAAATGAGTACAAAGTAAATGTATGCCAGAAGATATTAAGATGTATTCTCTAGGGAAATAAAATGTAGAAGACCAAATCTTAATAACCACTGAGGGTTTTTTATTTAAGCTTTCTTCCCCTTTCAATAGGACCATGCTGGCAACCAGCCCAGCCATAAAATTCTGAAGCCATCTCTGTAACCCTATTTCTACTTCAAAAGGGAAAACTGTGGAGAATTGCTCTTTTTATTTGATCCCTTGCTGATTTCTGCTCTCCTCCAGCTCTGTGTGAAGGGCATATGAAGCTGAAGGTGCTGAGTGGGTTTTGCTGTATGGAACATGGCACAATGTCTGAAGCTGAAGGTGCTGAGTGGAACATGGCACAACGTCTGACCATTACTGGGACTTTTCCTCCTGCTAGCAGTCTGCTTGTTTGGACAGCTGCCTTGTCTGGTTTTGCTAAAGTGTGTTGGGAGCCTCACAGAAGACATTATATTTGACGAGTTAGTGACCTCAAACAAGCCAGTCTGGTTAAGTGCAAGCCACATTATGTCTTGTACTTGGGCTTGAGAAACCTGGTTTCTGATAGCTTGATGTTGGTATTTAGTTAATAACAAATCAGGTGCACAAAGGATGATGAAGAGTTGCTCTGCTTCCTTTTCTATCCTTTTAAAGAATAAGGAATGGAGTATAGTACATCTTCTGCAGTCTTTTAAATTCTCAAAATGACAGGGGTTTCCTTTTTTGTTTTTTTTTTTCTACTGAAATCTATGAAATAATTAAGAATGCTGATTTTGAGAGGGCAAGAATGCTTCATTGTTGCAAAACTATGTCCCTGACTTCTGGAAACAGCTGAAGTGGCTCTTTTTTAACATGAATTTAAAAATGAATGAAAAAATGACTGTTTAATTTGCTAAACTCAGAAATTGATCTTTAAAAAAAAGAGTGCATCTGAATAGGATTGAAGTTAAAATAAATTTGAGAATATCTACTTTTCTGTTTTAATCTTTCTGAATTTGATTAATTTTTCTTTTCTTTTTCATCATGCTGGGTCTGTACTGAAAAAAAATCCTTAATACCAAGAAACCAACCAACCAACCAACGAACCAAGCAGAATGAAAAAGAAAGAAAACAACGAATGGAAGGTTGGGAGGATTTGTGACATTTATTTTATTCCAGTTAACTTATTTTTTAAGATTAAATATTACTGAGATTACAGATTGGTGCTTCAAGATTAAGGTTGCTGAATTTTTAAATTTTCTGCACTGATTGTTTTTTGCTAGAAGTTCTGATTCTCCACGAGTGTTTCATCCAGACTTCATGCTCTAGAAAGCAACTAATAGTAATAGGTTAAGTTATTTTGTGGGAACTGAACTCTGGGCTGTAACAGTTTTGTAAGTAAAAACAAAAAAAAAAAAGCAAAGGCAAAGTAGACATTTAAACTGCAATTTAGTGGTATTCAGTGACAGCAAAGTGAATTAAACCAAAATAATGTTAACATTTTTTTCTTGACTCTTGATTTCTTGTATGATTTGAACATAAATCAAACAGTTGATTGTCTTAGGTTGTGATATTTGTACATCTAGCATAAACCAGAATATTCTTGTAATTATAGAAAAGTAATCAGTGACAGTTTCTCTGCATCTCACCTGTGAATTTCTGGTAAACACAAGTGTACCTAATAGTTCAAAAGTATCTCAAATGCTCTGGTTTGGTCCTTCCTTCAATTTAACTAACATCCAGGGAGAACAGATGATGCAAAAAGCATCTTGAACAGAAAGGCTGCAGTACTTTACGATTCTCAAAATCATTCTTAGATTTTCAAATGTAAATTGCTGTACTTCCAGGTACTCCATTAGTGCTGTGACTGCTTACAACAGCAAGATCTAAACCGCCTTGCTCATTCCCTTTACACAAGTTCTACTTGCCTGTCACAGATTTCTTTACATGATTTATGGGCTACATTAATAACCACTGGCTCTTGGAATAGTATCCTTAGCATTAGAATTCCTCGTTCTTGTAAGGAATAAGAGATTATCTTTCGGAGAGACAAAAATGAAAATGTTCTAACAAAAATATATTTACTGGCACAAATGCATCTTCTTGGTGCAATTAAGGTACTGTGATCTTTGTGAAAGCAACCCACACGATATGGGTAAAAATATGTTGATTTCTTTTTTCTGATAAATATACATTCAAACTTTTATCCTACCCTTGCAAAGTAATGTGATGCATAATGAAAAAAAAAACCATGAAATTAGACCTTCACAAGTTCACATGCACAGTTTTTGTTAGTTAAAAGGATAAAGTATAGAGCGGATAATGATTTGTAGCACATTCTTATGAATTACTGATTTTCTTAGTTATGAAACCCAGAACCACCAAATTTTACTGATATAGCATAACATATTCTATTGTCCTTGGGAACAAACTATGGAGAAAATTAACCAAACAAGAGGAATAGGAAGTAAATTATAGCTATTCCCAAAGGAACTGGGTAGACTGCAGTTCTCTCCATACTCTGTTTCATTGGCTATTCTCTAGTTATTAGCAACGAAAGCTTTAATATTTTTCCTTATTCTTTTTGATTTTCTCTCTTCTGTAAAAGCAGCTTTAAAAACTCAGGGAAAATAATAGAAAAGCACATTTTTAAGGGTTAGTGTCTGGGGTTTTATTGAATATAATTTTCTAAGAGTTGAGTTCAGACAGTGAACTCCTCTTTGCCTACAGAAATCAAGTCAAAAGGGTACTCTTCCTTCCTATAAAGATAGTTTTTTCTTTCTGGATTAAATGACTGCTGAAATGGCATTATTTAAAACTATTTCTACAAATCAAGAAGGATAATTTATTTACCTCATGTAGTATTCAGCATTATAGTTATGCGCAATAGCATATTTAATTTTTGGTTATACCAGATATGACAGATTGATATTTCTTTGTATTTTTGTATATTTGACACAGGGAATCTTAGTTCCTATGCCTAAAATATCAGTCCTGTTAGGGAGATAGCATGCATAACATTTTGCACGTAACTGAAGTAAAATGAAAAAGAATACATTATTAATCCCTTGGTGATAAATACTAAAAAAATAAGCAAAAATAAATAACTTATAATCAATCATGATATCCACATAACTACACAGGATCTCATCTGTGATGTCATAAGTAGGAGTGAGACAGTATAATTTTTTGTACTTACATTGCATGAATATGTTGAGAAGACATAAATAACATGAGCAAATTTGCATGAAACTATCATATATTACTTTACCTCAGGAACCTAATGAAGCTATCACATATTACCTCAGGAACCTAACACTATTATTTTCATATTTCTCACTTTCAGTGTTTAATAAAGGCTATGCTACATTTTTATGTAACCTAAAAAATTATTGCTCTTTACCTTTACTGACTCTTTTCCTAAAATCACAATTCCCTCTGTCACTGAGTCCTCAGAGAGTGCCAATTATATCTGCAGATATTACTCATATTGTCATGGTTTAACCCAGCAGGTAGCTAAACACCACACAGCTGCTAGCTCACACTCCCTCAATTGGATGAGGAAGAGAACTGGAAAAAAATAAAGTAAAAATAATGGGTTAAAATAGAAACAGTTTAAAAGGACAGTTTTAACAGGAGAAAATATTATTATGATGATAAAAAAGTAGAATACACAATTGATGCACAATTAAATTGCTCACCACCTGCCTATCAATGCCCAGCCAATTCCCTGCCCCCAGGCAGCTCCCCTCTTCTACTTTATATACTGAGTATGACATCATGTGGTATGGAACATTCCTTTGGCTGCTTTGGGTGAGCTGTCCTGGCTGCAGCTGAAGTAGAGTTCATTTTCTTCTTAGTAGCTGGTATAGTGCTGTGTTTTGGATTTGGGATGAGAATAATTTTGATAATGAGTTATAATCCTATAGTTTGTATGTAGGAGCACCAGTCAGAATCAGCAGATTTGCAGTGTGGATAAGGAATAAACTGCATGTACAGAAGAATGTGACCATTGAATATATTAGTATTTGTTAAAATGTAACTGTGATGTAGACTTTCTTAAGTTATTTCAAGTTAACTTTCCAGATTTGAGTCTGACAGCATCTCAGTCTTGGCAGGGCTCTGTGGTTTGTTGTCTTGATTGAATCCCACTTTGCTCATAATCAAGATTTTTTATCTGTTGCATCTCTGATAACACTAATAACTTGCTTCCCTACAGATGAAGAAAAATGCAGAGGTTGTAGATAGTGTCCTTTTCCACACATATATGCATGAGATGTTGCCCTTTTTTGTACAATAAAGCAATGGTTTTCAATATCTTCTAAACTGTAGACACTTCAAAATTTCTTAAAATACGTGCAAACTGCAGAGGTATAGTGAGTTTTCTTACAATGGTTTGTGGTTTGTGGTTTGTGGTTTCATTACTTCATTTTCATACCTCGTTTATCCATGGTCTTTTTAACCTTGGGATCAAGAGATCAGAGGTGCTCTTCAGTAAGTGGCTAGGCTGTTTTCTCTGTTGGCACCACTCCTGCTTTCTTCAAATTCACATCTATGTTGTCTACAGCTGTATGCTCAAAGCATTACCCTGGAATGTTCACTCTATTTGGTCTTTTACAATCTGTCGTGGTTTAAACCAAACCAGACAACTCATTCACTCATTTCCCCTCCCTTCTTGCTCTCCCCCTACTCCTGGAGGGAAGAGAGGAGAATCAAAAAGAATGCAGCTCCCACAGGTTGAGATAAGAACAGTTTAGTAACTAAGGTATAACACAAATCACTACTGCTACCACCAATGATAATAATGATAAAGGAAATAACAAGAGAAGAGAATACATCACCTCACCACCAGCCAACCGATAACTCGCCCCCCACACACACCCGACCAAGCACCACCGATACCTCCTCCAACCCCCCCCCTTCCGGCTAACTCCCAGTTACATCCTGGGCATGACGTACTGTGGTATGGAATACCTCTTTGGTCAGTTTGGGTCAGGTGTCCTGTCTCTGCTTCCTCCCGGCTTCCCCTCCTCCCTGGCAGAGCATGAGGCTCACAAAGTCTTTGGCCAAACCAAAACATCATTGTTATCAGCTCTGTTCCCAAGCCGAAAGTCAAAACACAGCACTGCACCAGCTAACAAGAAGGAGAAAAATGACTGCTACTGCTGAACCCAGGACATTATCCACCCCTTATTCCATACCATTCACGTCATGCTCAGATCCCACATTTCCAATATACCATCACTCTTATCTAAGTGCATGGACCAGTCCCTATAAAGCTGCTGTGTCCATCTGGTCCATGATGTCAGGCTCCATCTCTTACTGTAACAGTCTTTCAGAGCAGGAGAGACTGTGTGCAGTGTTCACACTCGTGAATAACCTGGGCAATAGTGTCCATAGCTAAGTCCACCCCTTGATCATGAGTCCATCTCTATGTTGCGTTTATGCTCTGATGGTGTGAAGTGCCATGGGCCCACCAGGCTCAAAATAATTCACTGTCCCCTTCAGCAGTTTCTGCAGCTTGTTGCTGGGGACTCCATACAGCTGCCGTTCATCTCCGATGCTTCCAAAGCACTGGAGGGGTGCAGTGGACTAGATACTTGCCCATACTGTCCCACACACCCTGCCACTCATGACGGTCCAGCCTGGGGAAAATCTCCTGGTCCCCCTATATCGTTGTCTAACCCCAGACAAGACCCAAACCTGACTCTGCTTAACCTTTGAGATCAGACAAAATGGTGGTGGGTAGCACACACTCTGTATGTGTGCCAACATGCTGATCCCCATCACAATCAGCAGGCAGGTCCCAAGGATACCCAAAGGCCATTCAAAACCTTCAGAACTCTCAGTTGATGCTGCTGTACTTGTCACTGGGGCTGGTGTAGCAGCTGTGCTTGCCGGCTCTCCCACCACCGGCTTCTCTTTTCCTGAGTCCAGCTCTTCCTCCTCTGCCTTGCTGGGAAATGCTGCGTGGTCTCCTGCATCCTCCTGGGGCTCGGCGGGCGGCTTCCGGGGAATGCTCTTGGCCGTCGCGGGGCTCGGCTCGGCCGCGGGGCTCGGCTCCTCCGCGGGGCTCGGCTCCTCCGCCGCCTTCTCCCTCTGCTCGGCAGCCGCCTCCTTCCTCTCCTCGACCGCCCCGACCTCCTCCACCGGCAGCCGTCCCCTCGAGGCTTCCCGGCCCGCTCCCGCCGCAGCCTGGTCCCTGGGGCCGCTCTCCCGGGCCGCTTCAGCAGCCGCCGGCTCCCGGGGCCGCTCCCCCTCGGCTCCCCGCAGCCTCACCAAGACGGAGGCGAGGGCGAGGGCCAGGCCGGTGAAGAGCAGCCGGACAGCCAGGTACAAGTCCACGGCCACGTCCGTCCCGCCCTGCTGCTGGAGCCCACCCGTATTACAAGTCATGGCCATAAAGTACAGTGAGACAAGAACCTTAGCCCAAGCCCCACACTAGATAGACACTAACACAGCAAATACTGGCTCTAAGTAAGTTACAACATTCTGAAACTCTGAGATCAAGAGAAACAACTCTGAGAGCCAATAAATCAGCATTGTGACGAGTGACTATTAATCCGGTCAGATCTGTCGTTATCTCAACCCCTCGTGCCCCACGTTGGGCGCCAAAAAGAACTGTCGTGGTTTAAACCAAACCAGACAACTCGTTCACTCACTTCCCCTCCCTTCTTGCTCTCCCCCTACTCCTGGAGGGACAGAGAGTCAAAAAGAATGCAACTCCCATGGGTTGATAAGAACAGTTTAGTAACTAAGGTATAACACAAATCACTACTGCTACCACCAATGATAATAATGATAAAGGAAATAACAAGGGAAGAGAATACATCACCTCGCCACCAGCCAACCGATAACTCGCCCCCCCCCCCCGCCCCGCGCCCAACCAAGCTCCGACCGATACCTCCTCCAACCCTGCAGTCTCCCAGCCCTTCCGGCTAACTCCCAGTTACATCCTGGGCATGACGTGCTGTGGTATGGAATACCTCTTTGGTCAGTTTGGGTCAGGTGTCCTGTCTCTGCTTCCTCCTGGCTTCCCTTCCTCCCTGGCAGAGCATGAGGCTCACAAAGTCTTTGGCCAAACCAAAACATCATTGTTATCAGCTCTGTTCCCAAGCCAAAAGTCAAAACACAGCACTGCACCAGCTACCAAGAAGGAGAAAAATGACTGCTACTGCTGAACCCAGGACACAATGCAACTTCAAATACTTCAGTACTCCAAGAACAGTGGTTCAACAGAAACACATAAGAGCCTTCTTTTAGGATAGTAAACACAACGGTCTGCGGGCAGGACATCCTCCAAATACACAATGAGATTAAAAAAAAAAAAAACCAAACTGCAAGATAAGCAGTACCAAAAGCAGAAAAGACAACTCTTTTTTGGTGGGGAGAAACAGCATATAAATCCCACAGGTGTGACTGAGGAAGATTGCAGAAGGACGAAGACATGCCCACTTCATTTCTGAGTTCTCTCATCTAGGTGTTCTCCAGCATGATTACTTTGACAAGTAACTAAGAACCAGGATCACAGCCTACATAGTATCAACTCACATTCATCACAGCTATCGCTTTTTCCCTGATATATATATATATACATATATATATATACACACATGCATACGTATAGCAATTCTAATATGGTCATATAATACTAAGTTTCTGCATATCTTGAGAAATAGAATGCAAGGAGGAAGGAGCAAAGAACCTTTTTAACTTTTAACCTATGAGAAAATAAAACAGGAGTTCAAACCCCGCTAAATACATTTAAGAGAGGTAAAATGAACACCTTTCAAAAGGCATTCATATCAAAACTTGATACAATTTGTACTTTGCTACAAAGCTAAGGATTTTTTGTGTGCATATATCATTTTCCATCTGCAAGGTAGGAATGCTTTTCTAAATACCACAATACAGCATAAACATTTCTAAAAGCCTCTTCAGATGCTGCATTTGACCATAGGTATTTATGCTCTGGATTATATTTGATGTCTTTGCAACTGTGTGTAGCAGTGTAATAAAAATCTGTTTCTAATTAAAATGCAATTGCACACTTGTACAGTTACTTGAAATTTACTGCAAGTTTTTATGCGAATGTGTTAAAGGATGTTATGTGGCTGTGTCCTGGGTTCAGCAGTAGCAGTCATTTTTCTCCTTCTTACTAGCTGGTGCAGTGCTGTGTTTTTGACTTTCAGCCTGGGAACAGCACTCATAACACCAATGTTTTTCTTTGTGGATCAGAACGTTTAGTCTGACCAAGGACTTTCTGAGTCTCACGGTCTGCCAGGGAGGAGGGGAAGCCAGGAGGAAGCAGACAGGACACCTGACCCAAACTAATCAAAGAGATATTCCATACCACAGCACATCATGCCCAGGAGGTAGAACTGGGGGCAGTTACCCGAAAGGGATAGATCTCTGCTTGGTCAGGCTGGGTATCGGTTGGCACGTGGTGAGGTGTTGTATTCTCTTCCCTTGTTATTTCCCTTATCACTATTATTATTGGTGGTAGCAGTAGTGTTTGTGTTATACCTTAGTTACTGGACTGTTCTTAACCCATGGGGGTTACATTCTTTCAATTCTCCTCCCCATCCCTCTCGAGTGGGGTGGGGAGGAAAGAGGGGGGTGTGAGAGAGCGGGATGCATGGCTGAGTTGCCAACTGGGCTTAAACCACGACAGGCTGTTATCTCCAGCAGCTACACAAGTCAGGGATTTCTCCTGCCCAGCTGCTGGAGCACAGCTCAGCATATCTGGAGACCCACAGGTATCTCCACTCCAGGCTGATGGATACAGCTGTTGCTGTCCTAGTTGCAGGTTATCTAGTAGCAAAGCTGAGCATGCATCCCAGACACACACTCACACACACAGAGGACTGTTACTGTCAGCTGCACAGACAGTCACAGAAAAGATGCTACCTTCAGAAACACCCCAAAAAATACTGCCAGGATTCAGATATATCATAAGAGTAGGTAGTCAAGTCCTCTTCCTCCTTCTGGATGATCAGAATTGAAGGTCTCTAGAGAAAGCCCACATGTCCTTCCTTTCTGGATCCTCAAGTACACATGCTCAAGCACACCCTGACCACCTGATACCCCTGCCGGGACTCCCACATGCAAAAAAATATATCTTCATTTTAGGAACTGTCCTGGGTTCAGCAGTAGCAGTCATGTTTTTTTTTCCTTTGTGCTAGCTGGTGCAGTGCTGTGTTTTGACTTCCAGCCTGAGAACAGTGTTGGTGAAGTCGATGTTTTCAGTTGTTGCTAAGTGATGTTTACCCTGACCAAGGACTTTGTGAGGCTCATGCTCTGCCAGGGAGGAGGGGAAGCCGGGAGGAAGCAGAGATGGGGCGCCTGACTCGGGCTAGCCAGGGAGGTATTCCATACCACAGCACGTCATGGCCGGGGTGGGGGGTGACTGGGAGTTACCCGGAAGGACACGGGCTTCCGGGTGGAACTCGTTTTCTTGGCCGGTGGTATCGTATTCTCTTCCCTTGTTATTTTCCCTTATCATTGTTGTAGTTGATAGTAGCGGTGGTGATTTGTGTACATTGGTTGCTGGGCTGTTCTTGTCTCAACCCGTGGGAGTTGCATTTTTTCGATCCTCCTCCCCGTTCCTCCGGGAGTGGGGGAGAACCCCGGTGGAGGGGGACACGGCCCTCGATTGTTGTCAGCTCGGCACCACTCACTGGGAGTGAGTGAACAAGTTACCTGACTGGGTTTAAACCACGACAGGAACACATTGAATCCTTAAAGTTCTCAGTCATTGAGACCAGCCTAATTATTATACCTATAATGCAGTTTCTCCATTCACTCTTTGGCCATTTAATAAAAATAATTTAAACTATGCAAGTAGGAACCTGGAAGTTGGGAAAATGTTTGTGTATACAACAGGCAGTTTAATAATTGCTCCTTGAGAAAATAATTTTGAACATAGTATGGATGCAAATAGTAACAAATGTATTACTAATATATTACTAACAACAATATTACCTGTTGTATGAAGTAGATGTGAAATGTTAAAGAATTTCTGGCTTGGTATAAGAGAGAGTAGATCAAAATATTTCCTGGAAGGCTGCAGATTTCCCTCCTTAGCAGGCAACCCTCTGATGCTGGTTTCTTAATTTTCCCGGAGGTTTTGGAAGTTTTCAGAGTTCTCAGAACTACAGTGAAGAATTAATTTACTACATAGATATTAAAGGCACGTCTCTTCTTTCTACTCTATTGAGTGTTAAGACATTGAAAGACAGCTAACTGGAGATGAAAGTGAAACCTGGTAAAGAATCAACTCCTTTTTCAAGCTGACAACAAAAGGTGCTGACAGTGCTGTAGCAGCCTTTGAATAGTTTGTTCTACTGAAGATGGATTAGATCGTTTCATTCAAAAAGACTATGCTGCTGGTAGATTTAGGCATAATGACACTGCTAGAGACTTCTAGATTTAGTCCTGCTAACAAAGATCTGGCTAATGCATTTGGAAAAAAACAAAAAGATGCAGAGCTGTTAAATCAAGTAGACAAGTGGGTTTCACTGGGATAAGTTTAAAAATGCAACATTCTGATGATTTCTTGGTGGGTTGGTACTTTCTGATCCCTTCGTGAATTAGTGGATCATATGTTAAAAGTTGTCTTAGCTGTGAATGGATACTGAGTAATCTGAAATTATAAACTGCACAATAGATACATCTCACTTGTATTTCAAACTTGTTAAAAAACCCTGGTCAGGAAGCTTTTCAGACAGAAATTTCAATTTAAGAAAGTGGAATCCTTCAAAAGAAGAACCAGCATTTATTTTCTTGATCCAAATTTTATCTAATTTCATGCTTCTATACCCATTTACATGCTCATCAAATGCTCAGTAAAACTGTCATTAGTTTAATCTGTGCCTTTAGTCACATTTTACAGAGTGATTTCAACTTTATCATGCAGAATGTCATCTCTTTAATTTCTACAGATTGCATCTGTATCTTCAATGAGTGGCTTTGTAGGACAACTAAGAGAAATGTGTTCTCCTGAAAAAGCACTTACTGCTCAATTTAGAGCTTGTGGGAAAGGGATGGCAGTAAACTAAGTGATCAGCCATGAATCTCCATGGCAGATGTGAGTCTGCACTAGCTTAACAACAGTCCTGTATTTCTGTCCCTCCTGACTTGAAATTGATGTTGTATCCTAAGTAAGATTAGAATTCAGGCAGTGTTTATTACAAATAAGACCTCTTTTCAATCACTTTTAAACTTCTGAAAAGGTGAGATAATCCATTGCTGAAGAACACTTAGAATACTTTTAATGTAATTTCATACAGCAATTCCCTTGTATCTTAATCTGATTTTTCTGAGTTTTCTATTGCTTCCTCTGCCCCTGAAATGCTGAACAATTTTTATATGAACAAAGAGAAGCCCTGCTGGTGAAAGACTGACACTTTTAGGATATCATATTTCATTTAGATGGCCTTTACCTTTTAAATTTTATGTATTACACAGATGATGGAACAGAGCAGAACAGAACAGGACTGGACAGAACAGGACAGGATAAAAATGGATAGAAACAGATAGAATTAAATAGAATTGAATACAATTTAATTGAATGGAATTACATTGCATAGCATAGCATAGGATGGAACAGAGGTCATTCCTCAGCTTCCTTTTTTCCAAACTGGACAAACTCAGTGTCCTTAGAGGTCTTCATAGGACATGTCTCGCACCCCTTTCACCACTTTGGTTTCCCACCTCTGGACACATTCGAGTACCATCACATCCTTCTTCAATGGTGGGGCTTAGAACTGCACACAGTACTCAAGATGAGGTCATACCAATGCTAAATACAGCAGGGTAATCACCTATTTGACCAGCTGGTTGTGTTGTGCTTGATGCAATCTAGGATGCAGTTTATCAGGCACACTTCTAGCTCCTGTTGTGCCTGCTGCCAACTAGCATGCCCAGATCCCTTTCTACAGGTCTGCTTTCCAGCCGCTCCTTTTGCAGTTTATACTTGTGTCCCATGTTACTCCATTGAATATACAGAATCAGACATTTATTCTTGTTAAATTTCATGCCATTGACAATTGCCCTATGCTCTGACTTATCTAGATTCCTCTGTAAGGCTTCTTGTCCTTGAGAGAGTCAACTGCATCTGTCATTATTAGAAAATTTCTTAATGGTGCGTTCAACTCCTGCATCCAGATCATTGATTAAAAATTTGAACAACACTGGCTTTAGGACAGAGTCCTTGGGAATACTGATAGTGACCAGTTGCCAGTCAGTAGTCCCATTCACCACGATCTTTTGAGCTGTGCTGTTCAGCTAGTGCTTCATGCAGTGCACCGAGTACTTGCTGTCCTCACAGTTGGACAACTTGTCCAGAAGGATGCTGTAAGGAACAGTAGCAAAAGTCCAGGAAAAAATATATCCATTGCCTTACCTTCATCTACAAGGCAGGTGACCTTATTGCAAATGGATATCAAATTAGTTAGAACTTTATTTTTTGTGAACTTATATTGTCTGTACCTGATGACTGCATTGTCCTTTAAATGTCTTTCAATGAGCTTCACCATAATCTTTCCAGGTATTGACGTTAGGCTAACAGGTCTGTAGCTACCTGAGTTTTCCCTCACTCCCTGCTTGTAAATTGGACTAAAATTGGCAGTCCTCACTATGTTGCATATGTATCAAAAGGAAGTGCCCACTTAGGCAATGTGCATATGAAGCATGACTATTCAAATAAAACCTTACCTACAAATTACTTCTGTGAAAATGTGAACTTTTCCAATTTAAAGATAAAGGAAGTTTTAATTTTGAAAACAGAATGTGCAAAACCAGACATAAACGCTACAGGAAAAAAAAAAAAATCACTCTAACTGAAAGATGAATGTGCAAAAGAAAAGCCTGAGAAGTAATGAAGTTGGAAAATGATGTGCATGTCAAGGAGAAACAAGGAAAAAAATAATGAAGGGGAAGGGAAGAAGAAGATAAAAGAAAAGCAACTTTTCATCTTGTACTGTATGCAAGTAAACACCGCAAAGTTTTTTTAACCTCTCTTTTTCAAGTATTTAAGTCCAAAAAAATTTTACTAAAGTCAATATTTTAATGAAAATTAGAGTTTACAGGAGCCCTAACATAAGGCTCCTGTAGGATAGGGCGGGCAGAATGAAAAAAGTTTAAACATTTTCTACTTAATATTAGTTCTGGGAGGAGCTCAGTAGGTTGAAGCATATCAGGGAGTCTGAGAGAAAGATAGACTACTGGAATTATACCTACCTACCCTGGAACAGGCCCAACAGGCAGAAGGGATACATCACGTACAGGATTCTCAGTGTCTCTCCACCTGGCTGAATGCAATGCCTTAAGGGGTAGGGGTGAATGGCAACAAGTCCCTGCCCAATGCAGCAGGAACAACTCCTCTGTGACTACCCCAACTTCCCAGGTGGGAATTGGTCTATTACTTGATGAGGGTGTCCTCAACATAAAAAGGACATGGAACTGTTGGAACAAGTGCAGAGAAGGGCCACGAGGATGATCAGGGGACTGGAGCACCTCCCGTATGAAGACAGGCTGAGGAAGTTGGGGCTGTTCAGCCTGGAGAAGAGAAGGCTGCGTGGAGACCTCATAGCAGCCTTCCAGTATCTGAAGGGGGCCTATAGAGATGCTGGAGAGGGACTCTTCATTACAGACTGTAGTGATAGGACAAGGGGTAATGGGTTAAAACTTAAACAGGGGAAGTTTAGGTTGGATATAAGAAGGAAGTTCTTTCCTGTTAGGGTGGTGAGGCACTGGAATGGGTTGCCCAGGGAGGTTGTGAATGCTCCATCCCTGGCAGTGTTCAAGGCCAGGTTGGACGAGGCCTGGGGTGAGATGATTTAGCGTAAGGTGTCCCTGCCCACAGCAGGGGGGTTGGAACTAGGTGATCTTAAGGTCCTTTCCAACCCTAACGATTCTATGATTCTATGAGGTTGATCACCTCATAATGAGGGACACAAAGCTGAGATGTCTTTAAAGGCCTTCTTTGCCTTCACCTTTAACACCAGTGATGTGTCCTGCTGCTCTCAGAGCCCTGTGTAAAAAAACTGGACTGCCCAAATTATAAAATCCCATACAACTTTGAACTCATTCAGGACTTGTTGCTCCAGGTGGTTGCATGTAAATCTATGGGACCCAATAGGATTTATTCCAGGGTATTGGAAAAGCTGGCCAATGTTATTGATGTATATGAACTCTCGCCATTATTTTTCAATGGTCTTGGGAGCCTGGGAATAACCCACTTGACTGGAAGCTGGCAAACATTTTCTCAGTTTTCAAGAAGGAAGACCCTGGTAATTACAGGCTTGTCAGTCTCACTTCAGCACCTGATAAACATATGGAGAAGGTTATTCTTGTGTTATTAAAAAACACTCGAGAGTCAATGCAGGTACTGGGCATAGTCAACACAAGTTCACAAGGGGAAAGTCCTGCTTAACTGACTTAATTTCATTTTATGACAAGGTTACCCGTCTAGCTGACCAAGGTAAGGTAGTAGGTGCAGTGGTTTTGGACTTTAGCCAAGCTTTTGATACTATTTCTCAGAGTATCTTTCTGAACAGATGGTCAGCATACAGCTAGACAAGTCCATAATACTCTGGGTGAAAAATTGTTATCCCAGCTCAAACAGTTATAGTAAATGGAGTTAGATCAGGCTGGTGGTACTCAGGCAGATAGTAATAACCTCTCAAGTGCTGATGGTAAAACAAGAGCAGTCAGACTTTCAGAGAACTGTACAGAAACAGCATCCTGATAAATTTTGCAGGTTTTTTTCTCATCCGCAGCTAAAGCACAATGATAGAAATAATTTTCAGCAATGTTTGGACAGACTTGGTGGGACTGTAGTCTTTACTCGGCTTGAGCTACTTTGTTAATGATTATTTTCACAAAATTTAAGAAGTTCTCTCCAGTAAACATACATACTCTCTTATTTGAAACCTTATCTTATCCCTCTAATTTGAATTGTTCAGGCCACTGAAAAAACAGGATGTTAATTTCTCATTTATAGTATTTTTTTAGGGGTGGGAAAGCTGACCCAAGTTAGTTTTGTTCAATCTTTTGCACACAGAGCACAAAGTAATACGCAGCTGAAAAGATCACATTGCTCATTTACTTAGCAAAATAAATGTAAAACTACTGTCATTATCAGTAATGCTTTATTACAAAGATTAACGTTGTTCATTTTTGTATGAATAAAAGATTCTCTGTATCAAGTGATCTTTGTATTTCTCAGAATTGCAATTTAGTAATGCCCCTGGTTGCAGTTTAAAAAAAAAAACAAACTTTTAGGGGGTTTTATCCATGTAACTCTTTGTTCATGTACTGAGCAAATGTAATTTCTTTGCATGTTTGAAAGCAACCGTGGAACTGATAAATATGCTCTACATTAATTTTGTTAGCATGTGTGTTAATATTTCTGTGTGCATTTGTAACTAATGGCACAGCTGGAAATTTCCAGACAGTGTGTCCAGAAGAAAGGTCATGGTAGACTGAGTAATCAGTTTTGCTCTTTTTCTGCTTTTCACAATGAGACATGGATTTTTGAAACCTTTGTGGGCAATCCTTTCTCAATAGCCTTTGAGCTTTATGTCTTTATTTTGGGCCTTATTTAGTGCATCAGGCTATCTTTCTGCTAGTTTTCAAGAAACAGCACACAGGTTGCATATTAAATTGCAATGTGAAAGATAATATTGTGATATTCAACAGTTTTGTTGACTTAGGCAGACCAGTTAATGGTCCTGTTAAAAGTCAAGTCAAAGAAAATGTAATATTTGCTTTAGCAAGAGATCAAAGGACTAAAATCAGATACATGCTAAAATTTCAAGAAACCATGACTTAATTAAAATAAACTATCTTACCATCAGTGTCTTGCTTTTTATTATTTATGCTATCTATTCCATGAATACCACTACAGACAAAACTGTGCTAAAATTGAGATGCACTGATTTCACTGTATAAATTCCAAAACAGCATCTCTGATTTAGCATTCACTGTGATAGCTGAAGCACTGTCTTGATACACTGTAATCACACTGATGGATTCAATCTTCTGTCCAGAAAATTTTTCAGAAACACCACTATGCTGGCTAACTTAATACGTCTAAATAGAGTTTCATGTTCTCACAGAAATCATAGAAATGTCAGTCCCTACATGTAGTTTTATTATTAACAATTTTGCTTTCAAACAGACTATTAAATGGATCCTTTTTTACTCCTGAAGTTTTTGTCTTGTGTCCTTTGCTGAAGTGACCTGACCTTTTGCCCATAGCATGAAATTACCCAATAGTATTTTCCCCTCTTTGTTTTAATCAAAACTGATGGTTACTTGAACTTCATTTCTTTCTCATCACCTGATATATTGAGGAACGTGTGCTGTGTGGGAATTCTTTTCTCATTCCATCTGTTTACTGCATCTTTACAATCTTTCTTAATGCGAGTTTTGCTGCCAATTTTACTTAGCTATAAAGATTACAACCATGATATTCAGCTTCCTATTGAACTCCAGTGGGATTTCAGTAAAAGCCCCACACTATGTGGTTATGGTTATGATTTATTCAGGTTAACACTCCTACTGACTTTTTTTCCTGAAGTTTTTGTGCTGCATTAGCCTTGGCTAATGGCCAAATATCCACCCAGCTGCTCACTCTTTCCCCCCCCCCCTCTTCAGTGACTCCAGGAGAGAAAACAGGATAAAACAGCTCACAGGTAAATATAAAGAGGGATATCCCATATCAATTACCATTGCAGGTAAAACAGACTTGACTTGGGTAAAATTAATTTATTGCCAATTAAAATAGATTTGGGTAGTGAGAAAAAAAGACAAACATTAAACCCACACACTCACCCCTTCTCCCCCCCTTTTTTCCCAGGCTCAGCTTCACTCAGTTGGCCCCTGACATCATCATGCCACTAAGAGCTGGTTTGCGGGAAGGTTTAGTCAGTATAATGCAATTGTACCTTGATAAAATTAAAACCAAATGGAGGCAGGAATTTAATAGTAATTGCTTCTTAGCCTTAGCATGTGTGTGGTAAACTTGCTGACTCTAAGGCAGCTCCTCTGTAATTTGTTCTAGCCTCCATGCTGAGATGCTCACCTAACTGCCTCACTGCTTTGGTAGTCAGAGTGATTGAATTTCTTCTTGGAAGCTGGTATGAAGAAACTATATGTTCATTAGTAAAAACATACATTGAGGCATTATGTGTGTAAGTCATTTGAAATGTGTCTTCTACTAGTCTAGTTTCTCTTTGCTCCCTTTCAGAATTTGGTTTCATCCTCAGGCAGAAAAGGTATTTTTTGGATACTTTAAAACTTTGCAAAATGGGGAAAGTTCTTTTTAACCAATCCTGTTATTATCCATAGTTGGTAATTAATTATGCAGGTTTGTACTGGTGTTTTGGAAGAAATGTGCTTTTTTTGTGTGTGAAAATTCTCAAGTTTTAAAATTAATGTACTGTGCATGTACTAACATGCAATTCTGTAAACATCTTTTAATAATAAGCCAAAGATATCTGATTATACTAAAGAAATTTTAACAAAATAAATATGAATGTATGTTTCATACATCATATAGATATTCTATAATCATATATGTATATGTTCAAAGTATTTATGGAACAAATGTTTTAAAAGATGACTGAAAATAAGCAATATAAAGTATGCAAGAACATGCTTAGGTAAGTCTTTCTTGCAGCTACATGTATTAAATTCACAAAAAATATCAGTTTCTGAAGTAAGCCTACGAAAGTCTTTTCAGGATGCCTTTAGTATCTCTGTGCTAGATAACTAGAGAAGATAGGAAAAAAATGCCCCGATTTTGTTAAAACATCATTGAATTAAGCAGTTAAAAGCTGAAAAATTCTAACTCTTTTGTGAAGCTGGCACATAGACAGAGGGATGAAAAATTGATCCAAAAAGGATGTGAACATTAAACCACCAGCAATTTAAGTAAATCTGAAAACAGGTGAAAATTAAGCTTATGGGTCTTGAAAGAATGGAAGGGAAGCTTTTTTCTCCAGTCATTCTTCAACTTCTGTGGATCCTATGAGCCACATCTGGGAATAAAGTAAAAACAACCAGGTTAGAAATCATATCACACAAATCTAGCAAAAAATTCTAGCAGAGGAAACAGATCCAAGGGTGATTACAACAGACTGGAATGCCCAAACTTAAGTGAGACAGGAACTGCAAAATAAGTGAAATCCAAGTTCAAGGAGAATTGAATACAGTAAGGACAAGCAGAAGGATCACAGAAATGGACAAGCAAAGAAGACACAGGGTATGTCAGAATTGCTGAATTGACCCAAGCAGTGGAAACCTAACCAGTGAAAGTTATTGATGGACCATTGCTGGTTATGTGAGAGAGTGCAGTAATCCCTTGAAAAGCATAAAAAAATGAAAATAATGGAATCATCTGGATGGGCAAATGTCATGAAACAACATGAACATTTTCTTGCTAAATTCCTCTTTCTCCACTTTCCTTTTTTAATTTGTATCTGAGTATGATTGGAATAGGTATTCTACTGAGCAATTAAGCAATACTTCCCAAATAGCACAGTACAGAGAAACTTCTGGTTTTCAGTAAATAGTCATGAAAATTTGTTAAGAGCAGATTGAAAAAAAAAAAAAAAAATTAGATTCAAACAATGGGTAAAATTAGTTGCCAAGAAAAAGCCAAAGTGCTTGGATGAATATTAGAAACTTAGACTTCAAAACAGATAGGGTGTTTGCCAGATTGCTGACAGGGAAATGAAGGAAAGAATAGAATTAGTAGAACCATTGTAATTCAAGATTTCCTTAATACTGGGAGGGATGGTATTGATTTGCCTTTTCACCTCTATCTGATACACAAAATTAAAATAAAAGGTCACTGTCTGAAGTGGAAACATTTTAAAATCTCTCCAATATAACAAGAAAGTGTCTGTTTGTTTTGATCCAAATTTAGTGTTCCAACAAATGTATCATGAATTTGCTGATGCATCAGCAAGGCATCTAAAGACTGAAATGGGGAAAAAGGAAAAAGATAAAATTGGGAAACTGTAAGATTCAGAAATTACCATATTAAATGAAGTTATTCCAAGCTAAAATAAAACATTTAGCTCAAAATAAAAGAAAGTTGCTTAATCGATCGATAGAACTTGGAGGGAAAAGAAAGAATAAGGAGCTAACAAATAAGAACTACATGATCCCAGAATTAAGGTGTTAATATTAGGCTTGATGGAAATTTTTTCCATAGGTGTGATACTGTGTACTTTTACTCAAGTTAATTCCATCACACACAACAATAGGGTGAAAATTTTTAAAAGACCCAGTGGTGGCCGAATGCAGATTTCATGGAATTCTATGGTAAACTTTCCACTGAATTTAGGAGAGGCACACTGAAGCTAGTACTAGAAGACCTATGGAAACAATTTTCTGTATTTTCTATGGGCTTTTCTTGCCTCCTTAAGTGTTTTTTAATACAATGGATAAAGAAAGAGCAGAATAGAAATGAAAAAAAAAACAGACTCTAAGAGGTATAGATAGTAATTAAAAAAGGGTAAAAATACCCAAACAAAACCCTGAAGCAGCCTGTCAGTATTGACATCCTTAGCTTTTCAGTTCTCATCTATGTTTCTCCAGCAAATGCCACTGATTGATAGATGTACTGATTTCTCCACAGCAGCTAATTGCCAACAGCCACCTCAGGGTTTCATAATTTAGGAGTCTTGCTGGAATTGCCTGCTTAGTGTTCAAACCACATCAGTAATCACATAATGTTATATTAAGTATGAAATCTTGCATTGCTTTACTTATGCTGATACTTTTGTCTTCACATAAGAATTAAGAAGGATGGAGAAAGAGTAATTAATCAGTTTTTCTCAATGTATCTCAGGGTTGATGGAAATTCAAGCTACATAGCAATCTTAAAAGAATACCATGTGTATGAATTTATACTTATCTTTCTAACTATTTGTTATTAACTTTTTCATATTTTGAAATGATAGAAGTGTTAATAGTAGTTATAAAAATTATTTACTTTTACTTATTTGCTTCTCTGAAGTATACAATACACAAGAGATGTGCTGTTTTCCTTTCCATGGTAAATCATGTTTTATAGTTAGACAGCTAGAATCAAATACTAAGATAGGCATTTAAAAATAGCCATGATGATATCATGAAGAAGCTACCTGAACATTCTAACAGACATAAAAGAAAAACCTAAATATATAAAAGCATACAAATACATATGCATAAATATATGTTTACATATGCATATATGCATATATACACAAAAACACGAATACACTAAAACATAAAACATAGGAACACAAGCACCTTCTTTTTTTCTCTCTGACAGAAGTTTCCAGGAAGAAATAACACGCAAAAGTATATGCTTTTTATAGTTGTGAGGGTGAGTAAAGCATAAACTATGTCAGGCTCCCTTAGAGACTTTATGACATAGTAGACAAACAGTAAGTTCTATTGATGATTGATACAAATCTAGCTGTTAAATAGAACTCAAAGCAGCTATGAAGTAGGGCTTTTCAGCTTCCAGAAACTGTTGCAAGGAAAAGAGAGTTGAACACATCTATTAGAATGATTCATCTGAGCATTCTTATCCTTTTGTTTTCAAGGGAAAGAAAAAAAAAAAAAAAATATGATTTGGGAATTTCTGTTGGCTTATATGTGTCTTCAGATCAAGTGCAAGTCTTAGCATTCAAACTGATTTTTATAAGATAACATGTTTTGTAGATGCTGACTTTAAGGAATATTGGACAGAAGCTGATGGAATATTTTTGTAGTATGTTGTGTCAACATACATAAAACCAGTTTAGCAATGTTTGCTGGCAATGAGTGCAGTCAGTTAACTACCTGGCTAAAAATACTGGAAAGAAAACAGTCACGAACTAGGAGAGAAAGAAATCAAAGCAAAACAAAACTTTTTTTTGAGAAGTCTTGTCCAACTTTGGTAGCCCAAGACAATCTTCCTTACAATGAATGAAGTTACACTCATTTACAGCAGAGGGGATTTAACCTGTACTCCATATAAAGTAGGATTCTGCTTTTAGTTTTCCCTCACCGTCAGAGTGAGTGAAATGTGAATTCTATGTTTATGTCAACCTACCTATTGTTTGTAGATTGTCCTAAAACTGAGAGGATTTTGTGAATATATGCATTGAAGGAATACACCCTACACGTGCCACAACTGGTACAGCTGCACAGACAGAGCTCCCATAGGAACATGGTGCCACCCAGGTGCCAGGCTGCAGGGTGTGCCCTGCTCTTAATGCCAATATCGGAGAGCAGTAGTGAGCACAACTGTGGGAGGCGCGCCCAAGCAGAGGAGTTTCTCTCCTTAGTGATGCATATAAACTCTGCAGAAAGGATAGGCAAGAAATGAGAGGCAGTGGGGTAGCTCTATATGTTAAGGAATGTTTTGACTGTTTAGATCTTGATGATGGCAATGATAGGGTTCAGGATTTATTAAACAAATCATTCTTCTTCCACATACCCTTACAGTAACCACCCTAATTTAGCATGAAGCTATTGATGAAGTTTCTTATCATCCATAGACTTGTGAATTTCTGAAGTTGTTTTTCATGATGTTACAGCTTTGGAAAAGACGGAAAGTCATTCACATTGAAGTGATTTAGAGGGGGTTCTGAATCTTACTGATTCTGAGCTTGAAAAGTCTTGAAAAAGTACACTATTCCTTCTGTACTGACAAGTACATAAGGAAACAGAAAGCTAATGATGCCTTGCAGTGAATCAGGACTGTTTCACCCAGGAGATCTCATAGAAAAGGGAATGAGAAGGAAGATGACAAGATGTCTACAACAGAATTAAAATATATATATATGTTTTTCAAACTCTGTTTTCCTCAGCACACTTTGTAGTTGAAGGCTATTCTTCTAGGCTTGGTTCAGACAGCTCAGAGGGTTGATTCAGTCAGCTCAGCTCTTTGTGGTTAGCAGTGTTAGCTTTGCTCGCACTGGAAATTCCTATATCCTTGCTGAAGTTTTCTACATAATTCTTCACTAGTCCTCACTTTGCCCTACTGTCAGCTGATTATGCTCAGTTAATCCTACAGAAGCTTATCTTCTCCATCACAAGGGTTCAAGCCACTCCAGCAACTCCTCTCTCAGATGAACTTAATATACAAACTGAAAGGAAATCAAATTACATTGTCTCAGACAGAAAAATAGATTCCTTCTTGGTTTGCTCTTCCATTCCTAAAAGAAAAATTATTTAAGGCATGGTTTTTACTTGAGATGCTATCCAAAGTCAATTGGACAACTTCAGAGAAGGCTTAGAACTACTTTGCTCAGTTTGGTCACTGCTAGAATCAGGAATATAATCTAAAAAACTGATGGGCAGTTTTGACAGGAAGAAGCCAGTTTTTAGCTTCAGCAGTCTTGGACAACAAGGAAACATGCAACATGTAGGAATAGAAACTAACAGGTTTTGATAACAGACCTGAAGAGGAGAAAGTAAAATGTACGGTACTGCAGCTATTGCAAAAGTGCTTTTGCAAAAGTACTTTAAAACACCTGCATTATATAAAGCCCATCACTGCTCATGCATTCCAAGAGTACAGCATGAGGCAAGAAAACAAATCTCCCATTTGACCTTGTTTTTTGTTTTTGTTTGTTTTTTCAAGAGAAGTGTAAAACCTGCCACAGTTGCCTGTCTCATATTTCTTTAATATCATTTTATTGAAAGGTACTGTGTTCAAAGGATATGTTTACCTATTTACAAAGTGCCCTTCCTTACCCAGTCTCTAGGACTGTTGCACTCAGATTCACATTATTAATACTGCTCATTTATAGGACTGCCATATTAATGAGTGTTCATGTGACAGGAATGTAGTCAAATAAAACATAAAGTGCAAAAATCCTATAACTTTGAAAAATACCTCTTTGGAAATCAAAGAGCACTTTGAAGTGTAAATAATTAGCATTTGGCTTAAGGAGTATCAGGCACAGCATTTTGTTAACCATAATGGGTCTTGGGTTTCTGACTTTCTACTTATAAACTATAAACTTGAAAGTTGCATATTTCTAAGTAGGACAAATCAGTTAACAATGACAAAGTTCTACAAGGCTGATCCATGGAGAAGCAAATGCGACAAAATAAATGAGTCTCCTTCTGCTAGACAACTGAAAGATGATGAACATCTGCAGTGGTAGTTGCTTGCAAGCTCCTCAGAAAGAGGTTGACGACGCAAGTAAAATGCTGATGAGACAAATGACCTGATTCCACCATGGGTTAAAAAAACAGCCAAACAAAAAATCCCCCAGAACTCACTACAAACCAACACCAACATGATTCCTCTTTGAGATGTTTTTTTTGTTTTGACAAACAGGGTAGTACAGCTTCAGAGTAAAGCCAAAAACTTTCAGAAGATGAAATATCTGATAGCTATATTCACTTTTGAATATGTAGCTGTATCTAATTCAGATCATCTGCATTGTTTCAACCTCTAAAATTACTCCAGTTATTTTATTAAAACACTCTCTTTGTAACATTTTGAGAATCTTAATTCTGATAAGTTCAGAAGAAAATAGAGACGTGAGAAAGCCCTTATACTTTTGTGCTAGTCTAGAAGCATAAAGTGCAAAAAAAGTAGATAGAGTGAGCTGAGATGAATACATGGGGCTCTCAAAAATCCCTGACATGTTTAGCCAAGGTTTAGAATATATTAAATATTTGGTTTTCACATTAAGTGTACAAGTTGGTATAATTTGATGTGTTATTTTTATTGCTACACATTTTAATTAATTTAGTCATGTCAATTATTGTCTGTATCTGAGAAGCAGAAAGTAATAGTGTAAAACAGATTTTAGTCAAACCACATTTTTCATTGCACATATACATACATCATGGATACTTTTCCAGGATGACAGGTTAATCTGCATGCAACTACGAGATGGTCAGTTCTTCAAAGTAATGTCTACAGCGAAAATGTAATGAAGAAATTGGATTTAGAGGAGTAATTATAGATCATATTCAGGCAAATTTCATCGTGAAATCACTCTGCTACTTAGAACAGAAATCACAGCTATTTTGTGTACTCTATAGCCAGGCAAAAAGAAACATCTAATGACCTTTGCAGATGGAAAAGAGCAAAAACAGAATGAAGGACCTTTCTGATGTCACTGGTGAAAGTATCACGTTTTATTGGATTAGTCCAAGTTCTTTAAAAGCTCTACTCTTTCCTTTAGGAAATGGAACCCAGACATGCCTTGCAATGAATTGCACTAGGAAGCTGCATCATACAGATAATTTCATGTACAGTATGTATCCTTCATTATGCATAGTTGGCAATTTGCAGCCTCTGTAGTGGCATACATTGAGAGCAGCCTTGTGTGGTAGGACTTGTGGGTATGGGTAGATGAAAAGCTGGACATGAACCACAGATGTGCAATCGCAGCTCAGAAAGCCAACTGTATCATGGGCTACATGAAAAGAAGCATGGCCAGCAGGTCCAGGGAAGCCATTCAGGGGTGAGACCCCACCAGGAGCATTTTGTCCAGCTCTCAAATCCTCAGTTCACGAAAGAAATGGACCTGTGGGAGCAGGTCCAGAGTAGGGTCACAAAAATGATCAGAAGGCTGGAACTCTGGTCCTATGAAGAAAGGCTGAGAGAGTTGGGGTTGTTCAACCTGGAGAAGAGAAGGCTTCAGGGAGCCTTATTGCGGCTTTTCAGTACTTTAAGGGGGCTTATAAGAAACATGGGATACACACTTTTTAGTAGGGCCTTCAGGAATAGGAAGAGGAGCAGTGGTTTCAAAGTAAAAGAGAGTAGATTAAGACTAGATGTAGGGACAACATTATTTGAAAATAACAGTGGTGAAACAGTTGAATGGGTTGTGCAGAGAAGTGGTAGATGCCCCATCCTTGGAAATGTTCAAGCTCAGGTTGGACAGGGATCTGAGCAACCCTGTCTAGTGAAAGGGGGTTGGAGTAGATCACCTTTAAAAGTCCCTTCTAACCCAAACCATACTGTGATTCTATGATACAGGTGGAAATTCAAAACACCTGGTTATGTTTATGGTAAGTGGTTATCTTCTAACAACCTCTTAGTCTAGAGATAAACTGTTTATTTCTCATTTAAAATAGTACACCAGTCTTTGACCGTAAAGTTTTGGTTGTATACCACTTATTAAGTTATGCTTTGTCTTCTCCAGGAAGAAGATGAAATGAAATGAAAATGAAATGAAATGAAATGAAATGAAATGAAATGAAATATGAAATGAAATGAAATAATAAAATAAAATATCCTAAACATAAAAATATTTTTCTTTATGGGTAAATGTTGTTTCTGCCCCCCCCCCATAGTCTGGTTCCTTTGTCAAATAATCTGCCGCTAGGATCTGTTTTTCACTTTTTGGCAATGCATGGAGCTTTAAGCCTTTTTTCCTGTGTTGTACATTAATAGAAACAAACAAAATGAATAATGCTGAATTCATTCTATTGGTGATAGTATAATTACGAGGGGTGGCAGACATATATTATTCCTGAACAGTACATGTTTTGCACAATAAGCAAGTCCATAATTCATGGATGTATTGTTAATATGAGAAGAGTAGAGTTCAGCACATTCCTAAACTACTGAGGATTTATTTATATTTCTGAATAGCTTGTAAATTAGTTGACATTTGTGATACAGCAGAAAATAACTAATTAAGAATGAAATATTCATGAGTTGTCAGTTTTCTACCTGACATTTCAGATTCTCACCTGAAGTACAGTTATAAGAACATCTCGATGATGCTGTAATACGGTGGAAAAGAAGTATATTTTATGTGTCAGAAATATATTATACTAATGGTTCCTGTTCTTGCTGATAGCAGCTGTATCCTTCACCTCTTGCATTCATAACTGTGTCTGCTCATCATGCTCTCAGAATAAAAGAATTTCATTTTAACATTCCTGGACTTATTGGTAGATCCATTATATTAAGTCACGTGGTAAAAATACATTAAAAACTTGATGATCTGTTTCAAAAGATCAGAAGTGAGAAATTTCATAGTTAAGTCAAAATATACTACCTGTTGTTAATTCCTAAGCATGAGAGAACACATTAAAGATGTTTTCGACTGTGCACGCTGTGCTTAGATTCTGGAGCACAAAATAGAATTTTTCTTCACTTTTATTCCAATTACACTACTATATTGCTTTCTGTTCAGTATAAAATAAACTTAATTTAAAAAAAAACAAAAACAAAAAAAAGAACAAAAAAAAACCACCAGCAAAACAAAAAATAAATCCTTTCCTCTGACAAAGAAAATTGTAATAACGTAGCAAACACCAACACAATCAAATGCTACAATGGCTTTGTCTTTTTTTCTGTGTAATACCACATGAAAAGAAAAAGAAGGGTTTCTTGCCAGAGAGTTTTCTAATTTTGTTTCATGCTATTCTCACTCTGGAGACAGAAGGAAGCACTACACTTCCTGTGAAAAATCCTCTCATATGGGAATACTCAAACAAGGGAGCAGTGAAGTAAAGAAACACCTAATCTATACTGCTGCAGTTTTATTATTTTCCTGTTATTTTAATATTTAAATGAAGATTCAAATTTTAAAATAATTAATGTTACCTGCTGTATCTGTAAAAGGCTAAACACACACACACACACACACACACACACACTGCTTTCACAACGGGTTTTACTTTATTCACTCAAGCATGATAACATATAGCATATATATAACACATGGGTCTGAGCCATGAAACCAAACAGTGACTGCATCATTCCCAGTGACTGTTTCCAGTCACTATAAATTCCATTCTATAAACAATCACCCCCCAGGATGCTTCCCAGCCCAACCTTTCACCCAAACACTCCCTGGCTTTCTCAAGACCCAGGTGCACTATCAGCAATTATTATTCTTCACCTTTACTTGTCCACATAGCAGGAACAGGACAGCTTGCAGTTCCCACAGTTACCCAAGTTAGGTGTCAGAAGAGATACAACTCTGAGTGCATGTTCCCCTGGATGGCACTCTTTGCTGCTTTCTCTATATCAGCATATAAATAAGGGACATTTAATATGAAGCTCTTTTTACTTCAGGAGACATTTAATAAAGGCAGGCCTTCTTAGAAAAATCATAGACTACACTTTTATATATAAATGTTTAATTCTGATGGTCTTCATTGATCTTTTCAGCTAAAATAAAAAATTTGAGTAAATAAATCAACACCCCAGAAACATTTTTAAAAGTCAAAAAATAATTCCATAAACTAGGCAATGGAGAAAAGCTCTGAGCTACATTTCAGAGGATTTTAATTCAAGAAAAAGCCACTTACAATGTTTCATTTAGGTATATATGTGATGCTTTTAAATGGCTGAGAGAAAAAGATGGTATCTTGTTGCACTATAAAAGGGTCATACCTCTACTAAGTTTAGACTTACCTTGTTATAGGAGTTTAACGGTGCACAGAATTTACCACAGAGTGAAATTCTGGAAGAGCCAGCTGGGTATTAGTAACAGTAATTAATGTCAGAACAGGAAAAGGTGATTGTGCATTTGTGTGCACAACTTTTATTCACTAGCAGGCCACTCAGCCCTATTTTTTAAATGACATCTGAATTTCTCAAATATTACACATCATACATCTCTACTGGGACTGGAAATCATTTAGGTGCCATTGTCATCAATGATGTCACACACAGAAGGCATTGCGTTGTGTCCGAATAGTGGCTGCATTTTTGCTTTCCGGTTGATCTGAAAAGGCTTAGATATGAATTAGTTTTTCTGGTTGCAACAGAATAAGGCAGTGAGCATTAATGTTAGCTTTCAATACCCCAGAACACCAAAACCCTGTCAGACTTCTTCTTTGGGAAAGGTCTCTGGCATTGTTAGAGAAACCTGCACTATATTATTCCTTAACACTAGGAATCAGGGATAAATTCTATTTTTAAACAACCATAATAAGGTATATTGTCATCTGAATTTAAAAATATTACCTGTATTAAGCCATACATATCCCTGCATTCATAACATTTGATTTCTTCATTTGGCACCAATTTGCACTGTGGTGCTCTGAAGGCATAATTACCAAATAGGAATAATAATTGCCACAAAGACTTATGATACTTTGTTTGAAATTAAATTACCTCTCTTTCTCCTTCTAATAATCCTTTGTCAGTTCCACACATCCTAATCTTTACCTTCCATTGCTTCAGGTTTATACCTATTTTCTATTTAACATCACAACCTCATTTCGATATTACTAATTTAAATTCAAATCTGTGTGACCTTCAGCCTGCAAGCCACTTTTCCGCAGGTCACTCTAAATTTACATGGTTTTGGCCTTCACTGAAGAAATACTCCTGCTGAAAACAAATAATGTCTCTGCAGCTAAACAGGAATTGTATTAAGAAAAGCGGTAGAGTAGGAAATGCCCAGAGAAACCTTTTCTTTTCTCTCACAGATTAACTGAATGAATCTTGATTCTTCCCTGTCATTGCGTCCATGTGCCCTTGTCTTGATTACAAGAAGCATATGGAGAACTTTCTTGTACTTTGTCCATGAATGACTTACCTTACTCAGTGGTATTTGATGCCAACATCAATTACAGATAAAAGAAAGGGAACGGAGCAGTGTATACTCTATAAAGGCAAGAGAGCATGAGAAGTTGTTTCAAACTGATGCTGATAAGGTTTTGGATCTGTGATATCTGATCTGAATGTCCCTTCTTTCCCAAAGGAAATGCAGAAGTCTGGAGTATGAGACTACTCCCCCTGCTGCTTTAGATAATCTCTGCTAATACTGTGCTTTGGGCATTGTAAGATTTCAGTTTAACATTTGTTTCCAGTATAAATGAAAAAAGCAATGTGGATGTTGACCACTTTTACATCCAAGTTTCAACGTAACTTGAAACTAACTAAAGGCAATAGGGTATTATTTAAACTATATTTCTGGTTTATTGTCTGGAGTTTTGGTTTGCTGTTTAGGTTTTGGGGTTTTTTTTCTAGGTTCCCTTCAAATTTTCTTTGTTTACTATTTTTGCCATTTCAGATTTCTGTTTTGGACAAATAGCCAATACTACTATGACTGTCCTCTTTTGTTGGGGATGACGGACCATTAATGGACAGAGTCACTGAATATTATTGGTGGCTCTGGTGATGTCTTACCTGTTAAGACCTTTTCAAACAAGAAAGAAGTATTTATGAAAGTACTAGATTCCAGTGGGATGGTGGCATCTCGTATTAGCCGTTCTTATGAAATGCATTTATTTCATTTATTCCGTTCATAATGTTCCCAATGTTCCAAGTACTCAGGAATATCTCTCATGGAAGTGACTCATTATTTGATCTCTGCAACTAAGAACCATGAAGAATGACAGCCATCAGTACTAACTTTATTCAACCAGCTTTGTGGTATTGTATACTCACAGCTAATTTGGGCTGTGATGGTTTTAGGCTGTTTTGCATGTGTACTGAAAAGGATAAAAATGTTCAAGAACTAACCACTAGAATGGATTATATTCCTAATGAATTAAATACATCATCACAGTTATGTAATACCCTACCTGATGTATAACATACATATCAGATGCAATGTTTCATATTACATTGAAATAGCAGTCTAAGCTAAAGAAAACTAAGTTAACCCAGAGCCATTGTGATAATTTGAAAGTGGGAGTGTGTCACTGAAGACAATTACTTAAAAGTGCTGAGATTAATCTCTAGCGAGGTGCTATTCTACTATGTTATGAGTCTAATTTACTAATACCGGTAGATATATGAATTAGGTGTGCTCTGAGCACTGAATTTTTCCAATGTATCACTGTCACTTTTGAGTTCAAAATTTCTCAATGATCACTGAATTTCTTTACTTCTGTTTGATGCTTGTCCAAAGTTATTATTGACACATCAAAGATGGTCAGTATTCTGACTGGACACATCAGAAATTTTGTTTTAAAGGCGTAGAGTTTTTCATTTGGTCATAGCATATCTTTCTCTAGCTGCAGCCATCTAGATATATTTTTTAAATTACTCACATGTAGAATGTTCCTTGGAAGAATATGAATTAAGAAGAAAATATAGCAAACTTTGTAATAATGAGTACCTTCTTTAATGTTATGTTGTTACATAATGTAAAGCTCATCTGAAGAAGGCAGTTAAAAGAAGGCTGTTTTACAATAATACTTTCAGGTACCATTTCTTTTGCAATGGATTAATTACTCTACAATTTGATCAAAATAAGATGGCTTGCTTAAGCTTTGTGTCTTACTGTGTACCATTATTTCTTGATTTATCTTTTTCAAAAAACAACTTTATTTTAAGTGTTTCACAGGAAGAGGCGGGCTTTGTGATAGATCTGCAGTACAGTTGAAGACAAGCAATTCCATGGTAAGACACTAAAAGAAGCTGTACATTATAACATATCTGAATTCAAATTAGCTGAGAGCATTGTAGTGACTGGGTCACACTGAAATGTGCTGATGAGCAGTTAGATGTCAACTAGTATGAGCAGTTTATAGTGATATTATCTGACTATAAATTAGTATCTGCAGCATCAATGATCCCAAATCAAAGATCTCTCCATCATTAGCTGCAACTATAATTCCTTCATACCTTCATACCTTCTTACCACTATGTAGTTAACTTTGACATGATAGCTAAGGAAGACTGAATACAATATAAGTTGCAAATACAAAATAGTAGTAGGTTATTACTACAGACTTTAAACCACAAAAAACTTTCCTCTTAGGTCATGCAGTATGCTACTCCAAAAAACAGATTAATTCATTTGCACAACAGAACACAGAGTGCACAGGCAGTGCAAGTCTTCCATTTATAGTCTCCACATGTGTCATGGCTACAAAGGCAATAAATGGGTGGCATACTACAGCATGTGTATGTAAATTTCCCACTCTGAAATAGGGTAATCTCTGGCTCATTTCAGGCTATGCTGTGCTGTCACCGGTCATGTTAGTGACATGATATTACCTTTCTTATGATTTCTAAATGATTTTTATCAAATAATTAAAATTCTGGAATACCAATCAGGAGAATGCAGAAAGAATTTGGTGGGGCAGTTCTTCCCCATATGTAATTCAGCATAGAAAACTGAAAATTAAAACATGGAAAAAACATGAAAAAACATCAGCGAGGATGATGGACTAGTAGAAAGGTAACACAAATGTTTTTAAAACTTACACACATTGATAGAAATTTCCTTTCTTCCTTTTCAGTTCTAAAATAGTAAATGTTTCTCTTTTGCAGTAAGCATTAATGCACTTTCACTAATGTTAAGAGTTTTAATGTCCTATTGACATAAGAACTTGACAGCACTAGGCTTTATTATTGTCCCTGATGCCCCTTTATCTCTCAGTATTAAAGAAGATTGCTCATTAATCTCCAGATTGTTTTTATCTTTGCTTTTAAAATGAAGGAAAAAAAAAAAAAGTAAAGAAAGGAAAAATATCCTCTACAGAAATTGTTTGTTTGTTTCTAAACCATTCCCAGATCTAGAAACTTCATTTCATATTAATAATGTCATAGTAGACAGTCAATATATTGTCACCATTTTAATGTATATAAAACTTGTTCCACTTCCAAAATGCGTGGATAAGGTTTTATATGTTTGGTTTTCTTAAGAAAAATGAGGTCAAGCTATTGATGTTCCCAACGCTCTGGGTTCCAGCCTGTAATTAATAGCTTGTTTCCTTCCTTGTAAAAAGAAGCATTCATATTCTAATCTAATTAGATGTAGGAAAACCATAAATTACATCTCAAGTTCAAGGAAAAAAAATGGCTTTGAAGTAAATGGAGTTCAGAAGTTTGAAAAAGAAACTTTAATGAGACTTGATGCCACATGCAAAGACTGCTTTTGTTTTCTCAAAATATTATATATATATTTTTTTTTTTAGCCAGAATACTGTGGAAGCCAGGATTTAGTTGCAGTGAGACCTGCTCTTCTGTAACTGCATTATTTTCTCAATAAGCATGGACAGCAGTTACAGTAAATTATCATTTAAGATTCCTTGTATTCAGCTTGGGGTTGCAAAAACAATGTATTGGCTGAAGTCATAAAAATGGAATATTTCATCGTATTGACCTCATAAAGGATGTTTCCTCAGTGTCCTGTGGTCAGCATTAACTAACAAATGTCTACCTTACTGCATTTCTAGGAAGAGTCTAGCAAATAAGCAACCATTCCTGCTCTTGTATTTATTAATCAGTGCAGTGGTGCTATATAGAAGGGCATTGTATTTATTACTATTATATATTTTGTCTAATTAAACAATTCAAGAGACACTGAGTGAAAAATGAAGGGGAAAAAAAAAAGTTCAGAAAGGCCAGAGATTACCTTTGAGCAAATTATTTATTCTCCTCACCCTGAATGCAAATTGTCAGTGTGCGAAAAGGAAGACACAATAAAAGTTTGTGCCCTGTCTTGGTATATCTAGAACAAGAATTATGATTTCACTTAAGGAAACAAAATGTTCATAATGAAAGCATTCTTATATTGGAAAAGATTGCCCAGAAACGCAGTGTAAGTGAGGTTATGAACTACAGCTTTAAAAGTCCATTCTGCCAAAATAATAATGCTCGCACTTAGTCTGAGGTTGTTAAAGTCTAAGACATTTTGGTATGTGCCAGACATGAGCAGAAAATGGAAAAAAAAAAAAAAGGCTCAAAACACAAAAAATGTTGTCTTTGGTTTCATACTAATTAAGTAATTTGACAAGTATTAAGTTTCTTTCATATAAAGGTTTAACAAGGTCTAACTTGGATAAAAATATTCTATTTAGTCACCTAATTGGGGAACATTATGTGAAAAAGCTCCTCTATACATTCATCAATGAGCTCTGAGAGACAATGGCAGGAGAAAGACAAATATTCCCAAACCCGTCACAGCGGCCATGAGCCCATCAAATGCCCATCTGCACAAGCCCAGATAATGCACAATGGAAGTGGGGCACTAAATCAAGGACTCCAAGGAGTCAGCACCTTGTCTGGGCCCCAGTTTTACTGCTTGTCATTTAATCTGGTTTCTCTCTTATCTTTCAAGACTCTTTCTCATCTGATTTATTTTAACATACTAGATATCCTTCATGTTAGGTTTTGAGATTTTTGGACAGATCACTAACTGCTATTGTTTAAGGACAGTTGTTTGTTCATTTATATGATGTATCACTATTATTTGTCACTACAATTAAATATGAAATTTGGCTACATAATTGCTACTCTAATATTGGAGATGCATTGAGCCCACTCAGTTTTCTGTAGCATACTGCAATGCTATAGAATATTTTCTGAACTCTAAGTGTATCCAATTGTCTGCTTGTTTGGAAAGGGCTGGATATAAGGACTGGGGATTCAGCAGCTCTGAATAAAGCATGCAGTCAGAGCATTGATTTCAGGCATTCATTGTTTCCGAATAGTGTGAACAATTCAAACTCTGATTATTTAGAAAACAAATCAAACAGCCTACTGTGAAGCAAAAGTATCTTCATTCTGCATCCATTTAGCGAACTGAGCTTGTATGTGCTACATGTGCTTGGTGAACTGTGTTTAGGAGATGATTTTTGGCTTGTTACAAGGAGCAAACAAATTTCTTCAATGTTGAGGCTTACTGTTCAGCCTGAGGAATCTGGCAGCTTGCACTGATGTAGCTTGAAGCAACTGAGCATTAGGGATGAAATAAGTATTGCTTTTTATAATTTCTTGACTTCCTGTTTGCTCAACAAATATGCAGCTTCAGTCACAGGCATTTCTGAAGTCCAGACAAAACTGATCTAGTAACAGATGCCACCTTCACATGAGAAAACCCTGACCTTCATTTAGTCCATTTTTCGCTATTTGCTCTTTCCCCCTTCCTCTCTTTTTTTGCTTTCCCTCCTTAGCAGGAATATTATTCAGGCTGAGCATCACCTATTCTTGTTCGTTTGCAATGCCCTAGCACATCCTGGGACATTTCATAAAGTCATCATATTTACATTGCTATTCATAGGATATGCTTCCACACTAACTCGTCTCACTATACAGCATGTTATTACACTTTTGCATCTGTCTGTGATAGCAGTCTGTTATTTACCTCAGTGATCCTATTTTCATTTAGTGTGAAATGCTTCTTTACTAAAAGATGTATTATTATTTTCAAGTATTAAACTGTTCAGCAACAGGATTTTTTTTCCCATGTGGCCTATAACAGTAATGATTTATTGTGCTTGACAGTGAGAAATAAATTATCCCATTTTTCCCCTTTGACCTGTAAAATATTGCAGAAATATGCCTAAATGTCATGCCATTTTTGTGAAATACGCATGGAGTCACCTAGAATCATCTCAGCACCTTAACATCCAGATACAACATTACCCAGAGGAAATCTCTGGATTATACCTGATTTCTTGTCTTTATAAGGAGGTGAGAAATTCTCACTGATAACTGTTCATACTACATAGATGAAACCTCTTTTGCTGTTTTACATCTAGGCAAGAAATACCAGTTTCTTCTAGATTCATAGTAATATACACAGAGGCAATGCTATATTGACTTCCTATTTCAAAGTGAATTAAAACAGTTCTTACTGTATCTTCTTAATGTCAGAGGTATCAAAGAAAGGCAATGAAAGAAATATTCAGAATGAATTCCAACTAAAAGCAGCCACTGCATGTTTCCATCTTTCTTCAGGATAAGGTTAACATATATCCATGTAGAGCTATGGACAGCCAATCTCCAACAGATCTGAGGACAAATGGTGCAGAACTCTGAATCAACAGTGGGTGAGAACATAGAACTAGGATATGGCAACATAGCAATAGTAGGACTTTTTGTTTAGCTAAATGGCCTGACCACCTAACAGGCTAAATATTTATTGTCTGTCTCTCCTGTATTTAATGACAGTTTAATTTAATTCTTCCTGGAATGTAAATTGCTCTCAACTGTATATACCCACTAATAAAAGTGGGTATGTACATATTTACAGATGTGAACAATAATGTAAAAGAATTGTGAAGTCCCCAAGAACATGATCTGCTTTGACTATGCAACTTATGCTCTCAATTTTTGCCATTTTAGGGTCTTGTTATTTAATGTAGTGCTCTTAAGATATGTAAAAGAATATATAAAATGTATCCTTTATTTCTCATAAAATATGTAAAAATATTAAGAAGTTACTCTGTTCAGTGCAATCCTCTTTTTTAAGAGCTAATACCCTTAAATTCCCAAATATGTCTATAAATGTGGACTTCCACTATTAATCACCTTCAAACTGTATTCAAAAACCATCTAAATCCCAGTTTTTCATAGGCTTTAATCTGCATTTATTGTAATCTTTAATTATAGGCTTCTTCTGCTTAGAATAAATAATGAGTAATAGGGGATGCCATTATATTACATCTTCTTTGGAAGCTGCCTGCCTTGCTCACTGAAAGCTTTGCCATTCCTGTCTTTCCTATATCTTTCCTGGTTCTCTGAGCATGTTGACAATATATCTTCACAATAGTTCTGTGCCATTAAGCGTGTTTTTTATTTTGCTTGCAAGCTGACTTTGTCCCTTTGACTACAGTTTGCAGGATGTGAAGGGAAGAACATTAACGTTGTAGATTTATTTGAGTTAAGCTGTACAGGTCAACAAATTCTACTTGCAAATATGCCTCTGACAACTTTTAGTCAAAGGACTTTAGGGAAATTTAGTGAAATACTCATCTTACATAAAAAGATGAACACTGGCACAAAACTTTGTGCTTCCTTTCGCAGAAAGAATGTAGCTATCTCTTTCCATTAGTATATCTGTTTTGTCCCATCAGTATTTTTAAAGGGAAATGGATAATTACAATGAATCTATTACTAAATAGATTATATTATATTATACTGGATAATTACAATGAATCTATTACTAAAAACGTAATGTCCTCCCTAATGGTTATCTCCAGCTGCCTACATGGTATAGTCTCACTAAGATGCAAAAGTTGGACTATTCCAGTGTCAAATATCACTTCTGGAAAAAATAAATCATGTCTCAAGTATGTAGGACTGGGCAGACAAAGCATGAGAATTTAATAAAGGAATTCATTCTGAACATGTCAACATGACCTCAAAAGCATTTATCAGACACACAACCTCAAAAGTATTTATCAAACACACACACCTCAAGATGTAAGGTTTCAAAAAGAATTACTAGCTTTAATGTCAGCTAAATTGGTTTATAAGAGAAGTGTCACCTTTCAAGTCAGGCATATACCTCTTCAGAAAAGAGAAGGACTTTTAGTTTACAAATATGTAACTCTTAGTTTATCTACCTGCAATTTTTTGAGGAGAAAAAAAATAAATTGAAGCTTTTTTTTTCCTCCATCCATTATATAAGTAACAAAAAGGATATATTGAATACCAGAAGCATGTTGAAATGCTTTCTGTAACAAATGGGGAAGTGAGGGTGGGCATATACATTCTCACTAGAAATAAGCTTGTATTCATGAAAATATTCTTCATTAATAATTCCAGTCAGTAGAATTTTGTAAACCTTTTCATTAGATAGCACAATGTCCTTGAAGCATGAGTGACATTTGCTGTTGTATTTTCTCTCCTCCAAAGCAGAAGCTTAGTAATTATTTTTTTACCAGCTGAGGCATAGCAGAAGATAAACAGAAAGAAAAGGGAACAGGATCTTTTCCAGAATGCAGAAGAACCATTAAAAGGAGAATGAAGCTTGGAAGAGTCTCCAGCAAAGGATGATTCATTGCAATAACAGAATCCTTTAAGTAGCTCAAAATATGTGCAATAGAGAAAAGAAACTATGAGCCTGATTATCATTCTTACTCTTAATTCTCTACAACTTTGAGGTGGGACCTGTAAGTAGGGAGCTTTTTCTTCCCTTGCCCTAGTAGTGCAAGCAGCTGTGCAAGTAGTGCACACCAGCTGTGGAAAGGAACTTCACCACAGAGTGCTTCTGCTTCTTGGTTTTTCACCTTTCTGAAATACTGCAGTGAGTTCTTAAACCAAAACATCAGGACATTCCTCTCCTGCGGATAAAGAAGCTGTAGCTCCATTATAGTTTCCAATATATAAGTGAGGGCTGTGAAATACTTCATCCTCAGATTTTAATTAGGCTGTTGTTTCCTGCTCCTCCTCCAGATTTCTCCTTCAGTAGAATGGCTTACCTTGTGTTTTGACAGAAAGCGATTACGCACCTATAAATTCAAAAGGGTGAGGAAGTATGAGAGCACCAGCACACCTTTTCTGCTAGACATGTGAAGCAAGAGTGACATATAGTGGTCAATTCTGGTAATTACGGCCATATTTACCCAGTAATTATTCCTGAAAGGAAATTCTGTAATGCTACTTATTTTCCACAGAAAATGGAAAGCCCTACTCACCTGTAGAGCGAAAGTACTTTACACATAAGAGTTATTTCAACATTGCAAGCTTTTTAGGAACCAATGACGTTTCCATTGCCAGTTCGTCTTCCCACATTTCTGAAGTCCCTGAACCTCAAGTCAGGGATTAAAGGACTGAAGTCCCACTCATTGTCAAAGATCAGGTTTGACACCACTTGAGGAACCTGAACATGCACATATCCATGGAACCCACCAAGATGCATCCCAGAGTCCTAGTGGAACAGGTAGGTACAGTTGCCAAGCGCCTCTGTCCAGCGTACTTGAAAAGTCATTGCAGTCAGGTGAAGACCCCAGTGACTAGAGATCCAGGAATGTGAGCTTTGAACAACTTAATCTAGTGACAGATGTCCCTGCCCATTGCAGTAGGGTTGGACTAGATGACCTTGCAAAGTCATTTCCAGGAAAAAAAAAGAAAACAACAACATTCTATGATTCTGGTTCTTGTGCTGCACTGTCTATCATGGAAAGATGGACTATGATGGAAGGGTCCACTGAACATTTTACAGAACAAACTCCTGTTAAAAAATCAGGACTGACTTGCAAACTAGAGCAAATTGCTCAGGGTCCATTCAAAATTTTACAAACTCTAAGACCAGGGGCTCCACAATTTCACAGCAAACTGGTTTAGTGCTTAAAAGTTCTTACATTTTTTTCCTTCTGTATCACCAGAATTTCTTTTGCTTCAGTTTGTGGCCCTGGCCTCCTGTCCTTCTGTTCTGCACCTCTATAGAAAATCTTGCTGAACTTTCTGTCAAGTATAAGGAAGCAAGGAGGTCCACCCAAAACCTTGTCCTTTGCAGGCCAAATGGACCCATTTCCCTCAGCATTGCCTTCTATATTGTGTGCTCAAGCCTGCTGATATAGTAGCTCTCCACAAGACATGCATGAGTTTATGGTTATTTCTTTCTTGTAAGAACCCAAACTGCACTCACTACATTTGTAGTACCATGAGTCCTAAATAGATGGAAATAAGCACTTATTCTGTGTTGGTTACACTCATGATAATGCACCTCTGTAGGTGTAATCTCAAAAATTGGATGCAATCTGTGATATGAAATTGAAATTAAACTGATTGATTATACATAAAGTCCTTACAGGTACTTCCTTCTCAAGGCTATTTGAAAACAAAAATTATTTTAAAATCACTCTTTTTTATTTCGCTTTTTTCCCCTTAATAATTTGTATTGAGAAAAACTATAGCATAAATTGTCTAATGCCTGGAGATTACACGATAATAAGATCATGCTTCTGTCCTGATCAATTCTAGATACTGATATTAGGAAAAATACAGAAAATTAATCATAAATTTTTAGTTGCATTTTTAATTTTAGTTGTAATTATTACCACTATACCAAATCTTAAATAAAGACCTTTCTAGGGCATAGTCAGTATTAAGTCTTTTTCTCTCTGGAATATTATTATTTCCTTCTTAATTTTTTTTTTTAATGTTTGTTATATTTTCAAAAATAAAAAAAAAATCTTTACAGGCACCTCAGTTCATCTTTGCTGACATTCAAATATCAGTGGAGGATGAAAGTCTGAACATGCAAAAAAAGAAGAGCAGTTTTTTTACTTTGTCTTCAGTTATATTTGTAAGAATATTTTTAATGGTGCCAGTGGTAAAATAGTATAAACAGATTGTCACATAGAAGAGTTTATAATAAAGGACTTAGTTGTTCTTAGGAAATACAATGGTTTTTAATATATCAGGTTGGCATTTTGCTATTTCTCAAATAAAATTAAATATTCCTAAAAGCACAATAAATAACTATACTTACATTAATAGAACACAAAATAACTGTGACCAGAGCTTTGAGCTTTACTGGTCACTTGAGCTAAGAAGAGGGTTCCTACATCAGCGAGTATTAATCAGAACCTGAGAGCATCAAAGAGCTACATTTTTCTTTGAAAGAAAAACAGAAAGAACTTGCATCCCTTATTTATCTACTATGTGTACCAGGGCTTGCCAGGTACTAAAAAAAAAAACCGAAACAGCGATGGTTTGTATTTTTTTCTGTATCTTAGCACAAATTGCAGCAAAAAAAAAGTGCGAACTTGGCTAATAAATATGCATTAAGCATCCTAGCATGGCAGAGGTCTTTGGAACAAATACTGAAAAGTGAATGGTAGCAAGTGACTTCATGGCCAAAGACAGCATGCTAAGTAAGGTGTGAAAATAGACACGCGAATGGTCTTGAAACTTTAGATTAAAAAAACATCAAGATTGTAACAGTATTTCCTTCTCAAGCTCCAGGCTGAGAGGCCACCTTTACTGCTGGCAATAAAGGGGTTTTAACTAGGGTGTATTTCTACTGCCTTCATTCTGTTAGTCATGAACAAGCTAAAAGAAAACCAGAAAATGCAAACAGGTCCTTTTCATTAACTTTGAAGAAAAAAAAAAGTAGAACCACAATAATATTTTAAATACATAGAACCACAATACTATTTTAAATACATGTTTTATTTACATGAAAAGATGTTTCAGCAGTATCCTGTTTTGGTACAGTTGATAGTCTTAGTAGATATTCCAGATAAGACAGAATTTCAATTACATATGACATTTTCTTCACAGAGACTTCACGTATGACTTCTCTTTGTAAGTAGCTTCCAAAGTAGATAATATACACTTCTTTTTTCTTAAAGAAATAGTTAATAACTGGAATTTTCTTTAATAAGAAAGCTTACAAAGTTGTATGATAATACCTTCTAAGAATGTCTTAACTGATAAAATACAGTTAGTGTTAGTAAGCTCATAGAGAGAAAGAATAAATTCAGGTACCTCTATTTTATGTAAATAGCAAAGACCTCAGCAAAAAAAAAAAAAAAAAGCAAAACAAAACAAAAACAGCACAACAAAAGCTATTTATAGTGACAGTTAAGTTTAGAAATGACTGTGAACAGCGTTCTAACATTAAATCAAATGTGTTGTACCATCAGCAAAGATGGCAGAGGAGCAGAAAGAGTTAAAAAAATTAGAAGTCCATTCACTAAAGCAAATAATTTACCTCTTCTTATTTCTATTTCAAAACCTAGGGAATGTTTTTTTTCCAAACCTGCATGATGTACAGTACACAGGGAAACATTATTTGGATCATTAAATAAAAAAAAAACCACACATTTATAATTCATAAATAACATATGCCCCACAGTCAGGACTAGCATTTAATAGAGCAACAAACTGCTCTCAAAGTCCAAGCCTGTCAATCACAATGATGAATAAAGGCTTCTGGTGTAGAAGTAAAGATTTAGCTGGAGAGACAGATGCAGGGGTAAGTCATAGGGCAACATAGTGTGACTATGTAGAATTCAGCTAGAAGGCTTAGACTGCTTAATCTAAGGAAAAAACAACTCAATTGAGGGTATAGTTATTTCTTCAGTGGAACTAAATCTAATCAAACTTAACCAAGCTGCTGATTTCCTTTTCTAAGAATCTTTCAATTTTGTAATGGGAAAAAGTAAGAATAACCTTATAATAACAGATCGCTATTTAAAGACTTTATTGCACATAGGTAAGCAGAAAATTTAACCTCTAAGAAAAGTGGCTGTGAAATTTGTAGACCAAGAAGAAACTTTCATATACATTTTAAAAGTCATGCTGAGCAAATGAGAGCATAAACAATTTAGGCTTGAAAATAGATGTTGTCATATAGACAGAACAGTTAAGCATATAGAAAACAGAAATTTCTAGAGTGTACACAAGACTAAAAGAAATGGACAATAAAGCTCATCTTTAATACTTTACATTTAAGGATACTGCACAACTAAATTTACCTATATGTAAAAATACTCAGAAGTAGGAGACACTTCACTACCACCATGCTAAATGTTATTTTTAGCGTGGGAATGCCAAGACCGCATATATAAAAATCAATTTTAAAATATGTATTGGAAAAAGTCATTATTATACACAGACTTACACAAAAAAAAAAAAAAAAATTCATGTGCTATTTTCCGACTGCTGTGATTTCATCAAAATTGCACATGTAAAGAAGATTCTAAGGTTTAAATCTCCTGGCTCTGTTATTTGCTGACCTTCACCTTAACTTCACTAGTTAGTCTTTCTGCTTTACATTATTTATTAGGTAAATTTCTTAACTCCCTGAATTTTAACTGCAGTTTTAAAAATGCACTGTTGCTGGGATGAGTGATTTCCCTACATTTCGTGTCTAAAACTCCAGAGTCAGTAGGTCAAAGAAATAAAATCTGAACATTTGTAACTTACTGAACACAACATGGTTTATAAATTAAAATACCTCCCAATATGTGATTTAGATGATCATTTGTTTTATTCCGTTTTAGCCCACACTTCATATTGAAGACTCCAGAGTCAGTAGGTCAAAGAAACAACATCTGAACATTTCTGACTTACCAAACTCAACAGCATCTTTTATGCTTTATAGCCTCTATTTGATTTAGCTGGTCATTTGTATCATGTTCCTTGATAACTCTTAGAGCTGTATTAATAAATAAGTAGCTTTGGAAACAAAATTGTCAGAATTGCTGGTAACTGAGTCATTTGTTCTTTAATTTTATAATACAGCAGATGATGCTTTATTGCCTATTAAAACACTTTTATGAACACATAAGAGATTTGAAATACAGGTAATGTTTTGTCTACAAGTGATATTTTAAACTAAAATAAATGTAAAGTATGTTATTCTTTAATAATGTCTTTTTTCTATTTGGATGGTCATCTATATTGTATTATTAACAAATTTTATGATTCTGTCAGCAAAATAAATCCATGAATGAGATATGATCAGTCAAAATTTAATTTGAAAAAAATACAAAGCAGTAGCTTTATAATTTTTCCTCTTAGAAAAATGCTATAAGTTAATTTAGTATTTAATGGATTTTACTGTAGAATTTCTGTCAAAGAGGAAAAATATAATGAAGGAGAAGAAAATACTCATGTATTTTATATATATATATATATATATATATATATATATAAACTTTCTTACATAACACATTGTTAATAGTTAACAGAGGAGACATTTTCCTGTTAATGGTATGCAGGTATTTATGAGTTTTAAAGCTTTAAATTGGAAATAGTACTAATTACATTACTTTAATATTTTTATGTTTATGTTTAAATGTTGAAAGAAATACAAGTCTTTAGTACAGAATATGTTTGTAACCACAGTAATTGTGTGTATAGAATAAGTTAATTGCTGACTGCTTTGTTCACACAGCTTGAATCTGTCACTTCATTTAAGGACTTAAAAATCATGCTGGAAGAATTTTGCTATGGAATATAGATGTGTATATAAAACTTGGGGAATTATAGAACACAATAATGAGAGCTTTTAAAAGATGGGTAAGTGAGGCCACTCTATAACTTCATAACACTTGATTAAATTGAAATTCATTAACAAAAAATACACATTAGCAATTATTACATCTTAATAGCCATCAATTATTATCACATATTCAGAAAATTATCCCTTTAACAATTTTACTGTACTTTACCTGTGATCTTAAAGTACCTGGAAGCACATGCTGTGCAGTTAATATTGCTGAATATGGTTCTTGATGCTGTTTGTCCTGGAGACTAAAGTGGTTAGAGTTAAGAAACCTGAAAATGAGAGAGCAGATGGCTTAATGTCCTCAGACTGCTGTACACTTGCCCTCAGACCTGAGCATGACAAGCAAAGGAATGAGTTTCAGACCACCACTCAGTCCCCAGACAGTCTGAGCTTCCTGGTCTATAGTTGCTAGGCAGCTTATTCTTACAGTGAACCTGTATAGAAGTATAGCTAAAATACATAGAAGTATAGCAAAATATCAGATTTCATTAGCAGGAAAAGATTAATTCAGGCTTCCTGAAACTATGGGCTGCTTCTGGGTTCTAGCACATATGGGGTACACAATATGAAGTCCATAGAGGTTTGATGAGGACATGAAACGTACAGACTCTTTGCACTGAAGCTGCAAATCATCCTGTTTCCTCAAAGCTGTAGTTCAGTGATAAACCTTCCTTTCAATAATTTTTCCACTAGGGAGCAGTGGCTGGACATTTTCAGTGTTAGAGCTACACTCTGGCTAGCATGAGAGAGCTTGACGCATCCAGGAGCATAGTATAATAGTTCTAAAAATTAGTTTCTTGGGTATCAAACTGGGATCTGAATAAGAATCATATCCAGATACATCTTCTACCTCTCTACCATATAGAAGTATTTATCCAAATATATGCTTAAAATCACACTAGGAGGAAATATTCCAACGCAAGTTCATTTTTATATGTTAAAAAATGTGTCTGTTCTTACTGCATCCAAAGGGCATAAAGAGCCTCAGAACCACCTACTTGTAGTAATACCCATCAATGCAGAGTTTGTATGCGGGTGTTACAGACACAAATAAGCAGACCTTTTATTATTATTATTATTTACTAATGGACTTTGTAAAATGCAGAGGATGTTTGAGATTGTTCTTCACTTACTTTTATCCTTGTGTGTCCCGTAAAGTTGGAACAGTATTTTGTATCAGAGGCATGTGTGTCTGAATTGTCTTTATCCTTGTTACCTGCATGTCATAGTATTTGCATCTTGGAAGGTCAGCAGTATATAAACTGCTGACCTATAAGTGAATGAAAGTTTTAAGACTTTGCAAAACTTAGACAATCAAGTACTTCTTAATATCAGAACTGTGCTAGTGGAAGTGATTGTGAAAAATTTCTTTGATCACAAGGGAAACAGTCATAAGGAAAACCAGCACTGTTTCAGTGAGATGTTGTTCAGTATTTAATTTTATTTAACTCAATCCATTTTCAATTTTCCTTTTTTGTATTATAATGTGACCTATTATCAAGATATGTTCATTTGTCTTGTTTAAACAAGATCTGGACAAGTGAAGCAGTCATGCTTCCATGAAGCAGATGGAATCGGAGCTGGCTTCCCCATGCAACTGATGGTTATTACTACAAAATAGCTGGTTCTGAGGCTCTTTATAGACTTTGTTCTTAACTCATGGGCTTGGTTTTTTTTCCCCAGATTCTCCTCCCCATCCCACTGGGCTAGTGGAGGGGAGCGAGCAAGCAATGCATGGTACTTAGTTGCTAGCTGGGGTTAAACCACAACATTTGGCTTAAACAGACAAATAAACAAATAAAAACACTAAACCTACCTTTTTTATGTACACATTTGCCATCTACAGGTTATCTTCATTTCCATATACAGTTAATTAAGATTTGTTTTACTGGTATAGTGTCTTCCATTCTAACACCTGAAATATTTGACATACATTAATTAAGTATCCCAAGATTCCTGTGAGATCCATGAGTGAGTTATTACATCCATTTTACATGGATATATAATGGCACTCAGAAAGATTAATTGTCTTGGCCAAGGTTTTAAAGCAGGTTTTTCACAAATGAGAAGACAATAGGAGATTAGTGGTTCTTCGTCCTTCTAGTTCCCTACAGGCTCACCTGTAGAGTAATTGCAGGACAAGCTTTGATATAAATAGAAAGCTTATAAACAGATAGGCAGTGTTTTCTGATACTTATTATTATATACTCCCTTTAATTTTTCACCATGCTTTGTTCTGCTACATCATACAATAAGGTAAGGGTATATCTTGTTATTTGTGGACAGTATTTTGTATTCTTCTACAGCCATTCACATAGCTTTGGGAAAAGTAAATCAGCAATCTTTGCTGAATATTTATGAAAATATCAAAAACTGATCCATCTGAACAAAAAGCCAACAAGAAAAAAAAATGTTATACGATGTGTAACAAAGCAGAGGAGAATAGAAAGGGAGGGGGGGAAAGTGTGAAACATCATTGCAAAACCTAAGGTCAGAGAAGGACAAGATGCTCCAGGCAGCAGAGCAGAGATTTACTGCAGCCTATAGAGAACCCTGCACCAGAGCAGGCTGATATTTCCTCAAAGACCAATGCTGGAGCAAGGATAAAGTGTGAGCTGGAAGGATTGGCAGAGAGAATCTCCTTTGTACTGACTGTAACCTCCCGCACTCCCCACCTCTCTTGCATGGCTCAAAGGATCAGGGGAGAAGCGGAGAGGAGTCAGGAGAGACAGTGAGCATGGGAAAGCAAGGGAAGATGTTGGGTTTTGATGTTTTCTTTTTTGCTTCTCCCTACACAAATCAATTCAATCAGCAGTAAACTATTTTTCCTCCAAGCTGACTCTGTTTTGCCTGCAAAAGTAGTTGGTAGGCCTTGGTGAATGATCTCCCTGTGTTCATTTCAACGTGTTTCAAGTATGAAATTTCTCAGCTTACTTTCTCCTCAACTATCCCTCTGAAGAGGGTATTGGCTGTTAGCTATAGCTCACGTCTGCCTTTCCCTGTTGCAGAATGACTCTAAGAGCAGGACCATAGAGTTCTGGAGGACTGTGCAAGCAAGGCGGGGGGTGGCCCCCACAGGTAGCCAGAGACCGGACCTGGGAGGAGAATGTGGAGGAAGCTGTGGGGGCTAACCAATACTGTTGTGCCAAGAAGGAGTGGCTGAATACCACTCCTATATATGTGTGAACTGTGTCACAAATAAAGGAGAAGTTGCTTATCACCCATATTGGGTTGGCCTGTCTGCTTCTCCTCGCCGCTTACATTTCCCCCCATTTTTTATACCACTAGTTAGTTCATATGAAAATTTGGAATGTTTACTTTCTAAAATAAGGGGCTATACATTAAGTAGGACAAACTCAAAGCTCCTTTGGCAGTAAAATAAGAATCTACTTGACAGCGTCCAGTGGCTTTCCTGGCAGACTGTCTCCATTATCAGCATGCCAGACATGGCTAGGAGGCTGCTGTACGAAGGACATCCTCACCTGCTGCGATTTTTAGCTTCCTTTGAGTTGTGCAAGTAGGTCTAAAGGCTTTAGAAAACACCAAAAGTCTAGTTACTCACTGCCATGAAACTACCTATGTTCCTCTATGCCTTTGTTACACTGTAAAGCAATAGAATTGAATAGACTTCAATCTTATGAGACTGGCTTTTAAATCAATGTTAAAAGTGTATTTGGAGGAGAATGAATGTCTGAAGATGATTTTGTGCTCTCCAGTATTTTAGAAATATTGTCTAGACCATCACTTAACCACTGCTCAAGTTGCTTCAGAAATAGTAAGTCCTGCCTAGAATTCAGTATTTTCATGAAGAGTTGAAACTTTTACAATGCATCACATAGGGCAGAAAAATGAGAATGACCAGAGGGACTTTCACAGGTTTCATGTGGATATCCTGGGGCCAAGGAAGATAAAAACCTACTCATCGGGTATACAATCCGAGGAAAACCACACTGAATATATTACTCTAATGCCACAATCTTCATAGTCTCGTTACATGAAAATTGAGTATTTTGTCCAAAAAAAAGTTAAATAGAAGTGTGAGATGAAAAGTTACCTCATCAATCACATGCTAGAAAAAGTAATATTTTCTCAAGTAGTTCCCTTATTTGACCTGTTCTTAATTCCACTGTCATTGCACAGGAAGAAAAAAAAAAAAAGAAACACAACAACAACAACAAAAAAAACCACAGGAAAAAAAAAAAACCAACAGAAAAAGAAAGAATCCTGTTATTTAAAGGAGTGTTGTGGTTTAACCCCAGCTGATTGGTTCCTTCCAGGTAACTGCCCACAGTTTCTATACCGAGGGTGATATGTTGTGGTATGGAATACCACTTTGTCTAGTTTGGGTTAGGTGTCTTGTCTCTGCTTCCTCCCAGCTTCTTGTGCCCCTCCTCACCAGAAAAGCACAAGACTGAAAGTTGTTTGTCAGGGTGAGTACTGTTTATCAACAACTAAAACATCAGATTCATTAGCAACGTTATTCTCAGTCTAAAATAAAAACACAGCCACTAGGAAGAAAATTAACTCTATCCAAGCCAAAACCAGGACAAGGGGATATTAGGATTAGAATTATGAACAAGAGATGCAATTTTCATTTACAGTATTTTCACTTCTATTATAAAGATATTCTTAACTTCTATTATAGTATTTGTTCTGAGTACAAATTTTGTGTTGAGATCTAACTTCTTATTTTATCACAAGACTACCTAAACTATTCAGTCTTTTTGCATATATTTAGAGAAAAAAGAAAATTGACAGATTTACTATTGGCTACAACCATCTAAATCTAAAACAGTTAACTTGTTCTCCTGTTTTCAGTAACATTAATGATCTTAATAGTAGTAACCAGTCTATAATTTCCTGTGCCACTTCATATTGATGCCAAGCAATGGGTAAGCATTAATATTTCTGTTTCCATCACTTTTCAAACACATTGGTGGACTTTCATATAGACTGCTGGGATGAGTCTTCCATGCAAATTTTTACTTTGATTTGCGTAAGACAAGGGGTCACGGGATCAAACTTAAACAGCATAAGTTTAGACTGGATATAAGGAAGAAATTCTTTACTGTGAGGGTGGTGAGGCACTGGAATGGGTTGCCCAGGGAAGTTGTGAATGCTCCATCCCTGGCGGTGTTCAAGGCCAGGTTGGACAGAGCCTTGGGTGACACAGTTTAGTGTGAGGTGCCCCTGCCTATGGCAGGGGGATTGGAACTAGATGATCTTAAGGCCCTTTCCAACCCTAACCATTCTATGATTCTATGATTCTATTTCCAATGAGAAGATACGGTACTCTGTCCCACCAGTGCTACTACAATGATCACCCAGTTACAGCACAGTAGCCTCTGGTTACTGCCCACACACATTTCATCTGCAGACTGATAATTATAGGAACAAGGGCATCATTGCTAAGTAAATGGAAACCTTACCTGTGTGACAGTGAGACACATGTTCCTGCCATTCCTGTATTGTTATAAGAGGAAAGGTGTTTCTATTCTGTCCAAGCACCTCCTGGTGCTGAGAGGCACAAGTTTGCGCAGTGCTCTCTGCATAGCTCATGCAGACATCCTTGTCAGCATTATGCAGTCTACAGTTATGCATTGTTGTCAAAACCAAACTCTGTTACAGGATTATTTTTCAAAGTTTGGGGTTTTTTTTTAAACAGTCACTGATAAGCTAAGACAGCAGCTTTCTGCCAGGAAAGTGAGTGAGCAGCAAAAAGAAAGCCATTAATTTGAGTGAAAACAGAAATGAAATTTGGGTGTCCATTACCCTCCAATGTAAGAAAACAAAATTGTTCTGCTTACTCTACTCAGACTTACTGTGTTTGTAAATATTCCAGTCATATCTAGGACATAATTCAATTGTGTCTGCTAGATGGTAAAATTAGCTCAAAGATCTATAAATATGATCACTGCCCTTTTTGCAAGAAGTGTACTTCTAATCAAAGTATTCTATTTCATTTTTTTTAAGAACTAGGGAAAACTGCTTCAGTAAATCAGAGGAAGCAGACTGAGTTATGTATCTCTTCTTGGAAGCAGCTATGAATGTCATGTAGATATTGAATATATGTGAATATCTTCATTAATTTTATTACCTCTGGCACAGTTTGGATGGAATTAATTCTAACATGTCTGCTGTTTTAAAACAGATGAAGATGGGGTTTTAACATAACCGCATGACTTTGAACAATTATACAAGAGACAGATTGCAGCACTGACTAGGAGCATGGCTGTAAATAAGGGCTAGTCAAATGCCTAATGTTAACCCAAAAGAAAAATTCTCTCAGGCTTGGAATTTGGCAGACATAGTCTGTGTATAGGAGCAATTAATTTTTTAATTCATGTTGCCTTTTAAAGGGTACAAGACTGATGCAGTAACACTTCTTTAATTCTTTTTAAATCAATCTACTTCAGGAAGACTCTACTTGTGAAACATAAGTTAGAGAATGGAGAACAATCTACACAACTAAGGCTAGGGACGATAAGAAACATTTTAGATAAACAGGATGCATTTACCTAGGATGAAATTAGAGAACACGATGATAACTTACTGTATTAAAAACAATCTTCTAAAGCTGTTATAAACATCTGCCATAATAATAATCCTCAAATTTTCATCCACCCGTTACCACTCTGTCAGAGCAGAGCATCTTTCAAGATACTGTAACCTTTTCCTTCCCGTGTCTTTGCACACACAAGTCACTGCAATATAATTGGGAAAGATAACACTAAATTTTCCTTAGAAGAACTAAGAGGACAAAAAGGCTTCAGGGAATTCTGTGGTGAACTTCATACTGAAGACAAAGTAACAAGTAGCTTTCAAAATTCCAAGAACATCTTCATTTTAAAGAAAGTTGTAGAACTCATTTGTCTACTATAACTGATTATAGACCTGTTAAATCGGGATTTTTAAATTCAGTTTACTAATGAAAGAGTATTACAAAACAGGTGATGTTTGATCTTTGTTCCACAAGACACATTTATTCTCTGACAAAATATGCATGTTATTACCAGAACATTTCATAATAATTCTGATTTCTCTCAGATTCTGTTGGTACTGTAAACTGTTATTCAATAACTTCTTGTAATCATATAGATTTAATATACGACAATAAATGGGCAAATGATGGAAGACGAAAGTATGTGAAGAAAATCTCAGATGCAGCAACTGGGCTGATGACTTAAACTCTTCCTTTTTAAATCAGTTGAAGGTAACACAAGCACTTCTAACAGCAGAGATTTTACAAATATGAACATTTGAAGATACGTGGCAGTTTCATAGACATGAGTAAGATGCTCAGAAACAGTGTATCCTTGCCTGAGGATCTTGAAATAAATCACTTCAGGTTTTTAACCTTACTCCTAGTAGAATTCATTATTTTAAAGAGCCTGTCCTGTATATCAAAAATGGCAGATGGGCATTTGTTCTTCAGTTCTCCTCTTTCCCTCTTCGCTGATTGCTTTCCAAGAAAAACGTTGCCAAGCAACAGAACATTCTCTGGCCACCTATTCTGAGCACTGAAAATACAAGTATGTATGCTGAAACCAAGGAAATAGAACTCTTCTGCTTTCCACACAGAAAAAAAAAAAACAAAAACAAACACAAACATTCCTTTCCACAGTTCTTACAAATAGCAAAACTGAGCATTTAGTAAGCAAAAGGTGCGCCATGTTGTAAGCAAGAGAGTACTCTGCACACCTTCACTTTGCTCTTAAAATGAGAGACCATCTGCAGAAAATATTCCTTGACATCACTAGGCTGTTCCTGACTCGGATCATTTTTGACCTGTAATGGCTGCATATGACCAAAAAAAGGTTCTAATCAGGGAAGGTGAATCAATTATAAATTTGTAGAAATAGGTTACTTCTAAGTCTTCAATACCATGAAATTTTGAAATCACACAAGAAAACAGTGTGTTTGGTGAAAGCATCTTTTCTTTACAGTGCTTATGCATTCAACATACAGCCATGAAATAAAATAAAGAAATATTCTCTTAATCCAGGTGCCTAGATATTGACAAACTGGTGGAAATCTCAAGACCTACAAAGCATTTGGTGGAACACAGAAGAATTTAAACAAGATATGATTAATGGCACCAAATGGGACTTTCCTCTCTAAAAGAGCTATCAGGAGGTAGTGCACATCCAGAAATCGAAGTACCCAGATCATATATTGCAATGTAGCAACTATTTATATAAAATTGCTGCTAGTATTAAAGAACATGAATGGTTTTATATAAGAGCAATCCTGCAGATAGCAACTCTCCAGGTTTTTTAGTATGAGGGGGAAACTTAATTTTATCATTTGCTGTTAAATTGCAAATACACAGATTGCATCTACCGTAACACATGGACTTTACATCCAGCAGGCATTAACTCAGGCCTCAGTATTTCTTCCTATTTTGTCAAAACAAGTCATGTTGTTATGATAATGATTATCATCATTAGGTTTTGGGGGTTTTAATAGCTATTCCTCATATACAGAAAATAATTGAGCTGTAGAATCTGTGAAAACATGCTTACTGCAAAATACAAAGTTTGAATAATCTGACTCCATCTGTCTTTGTTATGTCTAAGGAAAATCTAAATTTTAAAATGTGTCTAATAAATCTTTTAGCTAAAAAATGACAGGAAACTTTCCAAGCTCTCCACACAGCTCCTCTGACTTTGTCTTAAGACCTGTTACATAGTACAACATGAAAATTTGTGACATCTTAAAATAAATAATTTCAAAGGAAATGCAAATAAAGTCACAGGTGCTTTTTGCCATTACTAGCATTACTCGCTGTGAGAGGAAAAGGTCGCAATGGTAAAATTTCCATGAGCTTCTACATGTACAAAAGTCTAACTGCTGAAGGTAGAGGAGCTCAGAGATCTTTTGGACATCTGGCTGTCACTTTACAATTCACCAAAGCATGCCATGGAGATTACCGTAAGAAAACGCTATGTTTCAGAAGCATATGGACCCAGTTCCCCTGAGGACACACTGCAGGTATCTCTTTAAATACAGAAATTTTCAGTTCTGCTCCAGCTGTTGGATGAATGGTCTAGGCATAGCTAACACCTTTGAATCACACAGAAAATAATCTTGCAACTGCTCTCACTAATCTCTGTGAGGAAATACACACACACTTTATTTTGTCAGAAAAACAAATTTGAAATTTCAGGGATACTCTAGATGCCTTGTTCTTTGAAGATAAAATAGTAGTGGTGTAGAAGCTACCTTCTTCATTTTCAGCACTGTGTACTGGTTGAAATAGTATGCTACTAAGTGCTGAAAGAGAAATTCAGTTTCACCAAACAAGGTCAGAGTGAAGTCACACATTTTTATGAAAGGAATATGTTAGCATCCTTAGTAACTGAGATATAAAAGTGCTTTTTTGCATTCCATATCTATGCCAGTTAGTCTTCCACATGGGTCCAATCCATTTTTCTTCTGAGAGTTATGTATGTTTCTAAATTAGCAGCAACATCCTCAATGATCAGAAGCAAAGGTATAGTATGTACGCTGGTTTTGCCACCTGTGATGAAAGGCTAACGCTTAAGAAAATGATAAAATCCCTCAGCAGCCTCCCTCAACTCATGTGACTTGCCAGATTTTGGGTTTTTGTTAAGACTGATAGCTAACATGGCCTTATCTTTCGCATGCATGACAACTAAACTATGCAAGAATATATACAGATGAGGATAAGAATGTGCTTCCCAGGGGATAAAAGAAAAGCATTTGCTTGGACTGTGGAAAATATCTGCTCCATTTCATGCAGGTATAAATATTTAGAAAGCATAAAATTATATTTTACATGTAAAAAAATAAAAGATTGATATACCTATTTATGGAACATATTTATAGTGCAGTATTTTTTGTTTACCAAGCAAAAGCAGTTTCTGCCTCTTATGTGCAGGTGCTTCCTACCAGTTTTTGTCTTTACCACTCAACAACAGGCATAAATAATTTCTAATTGGTATATTCACTTTTGTAAGTTCACAATTCTCACTTCAGCAGAGCCTTTTGTCCTGGTCATCATCCCACTGATGTGCTGCATAATGCAATGATATCTGGCTGCATTTCAATTTACAGCAGTAAATCATTTACTGATGCTAAATCATTTACCAACGGAAACACAACTTTACAAAGAAAATACAATAGCTCACATTTACGAAAGTTAACACAAAGTATTCCAGCTAGAAATGATGGGAAGAGTTGCTGCTGAAGGAAACTGCATAGGTTGTCTCATATAACAGAATTTGTAGTTTCAGCTTGCACAGTTCTACCTTTGACTGCTGTTATATCAGGAAATAGCAAATGCAAGCACCTCCAGATCAAAGGGAGAAAGTAAATTAATAACTAGGGATACATAAAACCTCCCATGTGCAGTGAGTTGTCTCCCTGAGGAAACTACCTGGCTAAGTTACACCCACAAAATTCCAGGACAAGGGGGAATGGCTTTGAGCTGACACAGGGAAGATTTAGGTTAGATATTAGGGAAAAGTTCTTCCCCATGAGGGTGGTGAAGCGCTGGCAGAGGTTGCCCAGAGGAGAAGCTGTGGCTGCCCCATCCCTGGCAGCGTTCAAGGCCAGGTTGGAAGGGCCTTGGAGCAACCTGGTCTGGTGGAAGGTGTCCCTGCCCGTGGCAGGGGGCTGGAACCGTTCTGTGATTCTATGATTATTCAGAATGCTGTGGTGCCATCTTGTGGCAATCCTTTTTATAGCCTTTTTAGCATTAAGATTATACGAATGGAATGTTTCAAAATAGCATTAAAATAACCAGAATTGCTGTAGTGAGAGTTTCAGCTATATCTTTTAGAATTTTTTCTTCGGAAAAAAAAAATATTCAGAGGAAGCTCAACATCAGTGTGCCAACGCTATCACAATATTGCTGTATGTAAACCTGAACTCTGTTGAAATTTCTTAGCCTGCAGTTATTAATGTAGACAAATATCAGCAGGGTTGTGCTTTCCTAATAAAATAAAACAAAAGTGATTGAAAATTTATATTAATAAAAGTTACATTGGGCTACAAATTGTTGTCAGTTTTCCCCTTGAGATTAATCTCCATAGAAGGATACACACACACAAAGGAAAAAAAAAAAAAAAAAAGAAATGAACAGTTTTCTTGCCCTTTTCCATTCCAATTTGGAGGCATCACAAAAAATGCTGTCTTTAGAAGGACCATGTTTCTCTAAGAACATTTCTCATCACTTAGTTTAGGAGGAAATTCTGGCTTTTTTTCAAATAATTGTATTTGTTACTTATTTCCCACTGCTTCTATCACTACATCAGTGATAGAAGAGTTAGATATTGCAGTTATCTTAGTTGTTATAAATTGAAGAGATTTACTGGCATTTTCCTTTTTTTAAATCTCAGCTGTTCTTAAATTAGCTGTGTTGGTTTCTCTGAAGCAAAGTCAGTTACAGAATTTTTTTCTTTTGGTATCAAAACCAGCTATTCAGTAGCAGCATATACATTTTACTGTAGAACCAGCATTGTCCAGACTTCTTGTTCTACAGCATACCATATATTTATTAGCAATAATCATACCCCATCTTAACTTTTGCCTCTGTAAGCCAAGGCCAAAGCATGTTAGTAAGAAGAGCTAGGTTGCTAGACATCATCATTAGCACATAGCCTAGAGAGCGCCTTTCAAAGCAGAACCTGGATAATCATAACTGTGCAATATATTTAAGGTAAAAGAGGATTTTGGCCCCATATAGTAGTCTGTCCCTCCCTAGTTCTAACTGGAACACATCTCTGTTTTCCTGCATTTGCTCAGTTTTTTCCATCACTAGCACAATACTGGCTCATAGCTTGTCTGTAATCACTACTAAAATCCAGTCGTTCTCCACCTTTATTGTGGCTGGTAAACATCCAGCTTTAGCATTTGTAACTCTGTCACTAGTTGATCTTCTAGGGTCATAAACAACATATTAGGCTTATCACAGATCACATTATTTGACTTAGACCAGTGGAGTTTATGCTCTTTAGTATTGTTGTATAGGAAATCTCCCAGCGGAAAGTTATTATTCTAATTTCTTATTAATATCTTCCTTAGACCAGCTGAGTTTGCCTTGCTTAGTATTCATAGAGGGGTAGTATTCCAGCAGAAAGTTAATCTTCTACTTTTTCATCAAAATAGGATTGTATCACTTTTTCTATATATATCTACAGGGGTTTTGTCATTTATGGGTTTATCACTTTGAAGCTACAGTACACTTGGATATGACTACAGGTTGCCAGCCACATTATAAGACAAATAAACACCTGAAGTAATAGGATAAAAATTGGTGAAAGCTGGACTTCTGCAGTTCAAATAAGGAGCTGCACTCTATAAGCTTATATGTTGTAATAGCAGTAACGAAAGAGTCGTGATGATACTGTGGCAGCTCACAAAAGGATTTCCCTAGGCACTAGAATACAGAAGAGTATGAGCCAGATCACATAACAGACAGAACAGCCTCAGTGCTTTACATATGCATATATGCTAAATATGCGCATACATATATTTTATATAAGATATATAAATATGCACATTTAAGTACATGAGAAGTTGTAATTCAAACAAAGGAGATTCACCTACTCTGTGTCACTAAAAAGCTGCCAGTCTTAAACTCACAAATGGTGGTTCATTGAAGAGTTCCGTAATGCAGGCATCTGGTACTGTTCTTCGGTACAAGGGTGGATTTCATTCACTGAGAAAAGAAAAACGTAAGCAATACACTGGACACTGTTGATATAGTACGTAATTTCAGGGAATACTAATAGGATTAACTGTCCATAGGGACCTTTAATTTCATATGCATGCAACACCAATTGTTCAGTGTTGTAAGATGAGTGATACTGCTATTCAATACTATCTCTTTTTCAAGTCTGTTTAATTATTGAAATAACAACAGTACTGAAATTACTAAATAACCAAAAAGGAAAAAACGAAGACAGTCCAAACCGAAACACATGGAATCCTATTCTGAGTGAGACAAACTAATCATTTGTTAAGTTAAAGGAAATACACTAACCAGTCTCTAAAATCAAGGAGGTTACTCAGGTTCCAAGTTAAGACTTTACTGTTTGGAGCACTTGCAGAACTGAAACTCAACAGGCTGACAGATAACAGTTTTGTTGGTCATGCAATAGTTTGAAAGATATTTCTCGTGAATGTTCAAAGACATTATGTAGCTTTATTTTTGTGCTCTTGTTTCTAGGAGATAGCCTCCTCAGTGGATGGGTTAGGACACAGGACATGACAGAGTTCTGCCCAAATAAAGGAGTCGGAATTTCCTTTGTCAAAAATTTAACCACCACCAAATTACTTTTATTTTTTTGAGCATAAGTCTCATTTTCAGAAGTGATCCAGGAGTTCACATTTTATTGACATTATTTCAGATATTAATAAAGAGTTTTATAAAACAGTCAATAAGTGAATTGTGTGTTGTACATTTGTCGAGTGCAATCACAACTCAGTTGTGGTTTAAGCCCAGACAGCAACTAAGTACCACACAGCTGCTAAATTTAGCTGCCACACTGAGATGGGAAGGAGAATTTAAAAAAAAAACAAGGAGAGATAAAACCTGTGGGTTGAGATACAAACAGACACAACACGCTGGGACTGTGCCAAACAGATCCCTGGAGGGGCCAGTGTCTGCTCTCCTGAAGTCCAGAGAAAGGAAAGCAGCTAAGATGGAGGTTCAGGGGAGACCATCCTCTCTTTTCCTAATCCTGCAGAAGAGGACTGCCAGTGAGAGGAGCAGCCCCAGACAGGATGTGCATTGTATTTAGGGAGTCTCTTCTTCAGGGAAACATGGAGCTCTTCCTCATTTCGGGGCACCCTCAAGAGCTTTGTGGTGGCAGCCACATGGTGGCATGCCCCAAAGTGCCTGGCCCTCACTGCTGTCCTGCTCCATCCCTCCCATGGACCACTTAACTGGAGAGCTCCCGGCACTGGGGCTGAGCTGCTGCCCACACCTGCCTGCCACCTTTCAGAATCTGCTTCCCAGGGAGCAGGCTGAAACATTGGTGTCAAGAGCTTTGGGGACCACATCTGGCACAGCAAGGGCAGCTGAGCATGGGGTGAGGCTGCTCAGTGGGACCACAGCCTCTCAGTGCCTTCTGAGCCCCAGAGACATATGCAAAGATTAAACTCTCATAGAAATTTTGATTGGAAAATGCTGGCAGGGGGAGGTGGCTCTTCGGTAGCTCACAAAGGCTGCCTCTGAGCAGAGGTCCCAAGCCATGGAGGTGGCTTTCTGTCCTTCCCCAGCACTCCAGGGGAGCAGGAGGCAGGATGTTTGAGAGCAGCTCTCTGGTACCCAGAGGAAGACCCAACCGTTGCAGGGCTTTCAGCAAAATCCCCCCTTGGCACAGCAGCTGGCAAAGCTCCAGCCTTCTCCTTCCATGCCAGCAATAAGACACAGGAGCAGGCTCGCATGTGGCTCATACCACAGCTCGCAACATCTGTCTGCTTAACCTGAGACATGTGGCAGCTCCAGCACTGGGCCATGTTCCCGTGTTTCATACCACATCCCCATTAATATTGCAGGGTGCCACACTGCAGCAGGCACTCCGTAACCCACCCCGGAGCTGCGGCTGTATTGCAGGGTGGTGTCAGCTCACGTACCCCACAAGCGCCGCCCTGTGCCAGGAGTCATCTGGGCTGGGGAAGGATTGAGAGGCTGAATCTGTAACGGATCCTCACCGGGTGACTGGTGTTTAAGGCTTTGATCTGCTGCTTCTTGATTGTATTCCAGCCCCTTGATGGAATTTCTCACATGTAACTGAGCCCCACTAATCCATCCCGGCCATATATAATGGATGGCGCTGGATTGAAGGAACACAAACGTGGCTGAATATCGGCAACAGGTATTCGGCAGCAGTGTGGTGGGTCCCTCTGCCAAAGATCCCCCACTGCCAGTACTTGCACCATGTGCCAGCCAGTACAAAACACTTCTTGTCCCCAAAACCTAGCGTGGAGGTAGGCACAATGACCAGCTTTGGCCATTCTCTGTTGACCTGAGGAGCGGGACAAGGCTTGGAGCCAAGCCACCGAGCCACTATTTCCAGGACTGGTGCCGGTGCCACCCACTGAGCTCCAGCACTGCCACTCGATGCTCCGGTGAAATATTAATGCAATGCTCAGTGCGCTCCCTGCCCCAGCGCTGCAGCCGCGGCCTTAGCCCGCTCCAGGGCTGCTCAGCTTCCAGCCTTCCCTCCTGCCTAGTACTGAGCATTGCTTCTTGAACAGGGGTGCCGCTGCACCCACTTTTGGGTGTTGCCCGGATAGAACCCGACCTCCTGCACTCAGCGGCGGGCTCCCAGGTGCCTCCTGTCCCCGGGGGCTGGCTCAACCCCCCCCTCCGCAGAAGGTAAGGCCCCGCTGGGGTTGTGGGTGCCCCCATCCCCTGGGAAAAGCCAGCCCGCCGTGGGCATGGGGCGCCCGGAGAAGAGGTGGCGGAGATGTGGGCGGCCCCGGGCTTGGTCATCAGCTGCGGGGGCATCGCGATGTCCCCCGGGGAAAGAAGGCGCAGCAGATGTTCTGCAGCTCCATCCCGTTTTCTGACGGAAACGCTCAGCAGTGGGTCTTTCCAGGGAAAGGTTTCCCTCAAGAACTGGGGTGATGTGCTGGGCATCTTCACGGAGTACCCCTTACCCTGTCCTTCCTGGGGGGCCCTGGGAGTGTTGGGAGGGAGGCATCTCCCCTTGCCTGCCCTCCTTCTCCAGGAGGAAGCCTGCGCCTCTCCCCCCGGCAGCCACCCGGCCCGGCTGGGGATGGAGCCCGGCGGGTTGGTACCGGCGGAACTAAAGCTTCGCAAGCCCTCACAGCGAGCCAGGATCCCGGCGCCCTTCTTCACCCACCCGGTAGGTCGCTGGCTCCGCCCGCGGCCCCCGGCCTATCCCCCTCGAGCTGCCCCCCCCACCCCGATCTTCCCGTGACTCTGCCCGCGCAGCATGGAGCGGCCGAGCCCGCGGAACCCCCGGGGCCGGACCCCGCGGAGGCAGAAGTTGACTTCCTGGTACCCACACACGACGAGAGGGGCCGCCCCATCCACGAGTGGAAGAGGCAGGTGATGATGCGGCGGCTGCAGGCCCGGCTGGTGTACCAAGAGGAGGCGGGCGGCCAGGTACGGGCGTCCCGGGGATGGGAAGAGACCGGACCCACGCTGCCAGCCCCGGGGCCGCCGGCTGACGGACCCTTTCCGCAGAACGAGGGCTCCTGGAGCTTTTCGCCCTCCCGTCAGGCCATGTTGGGCCCCTTCGGGGAGCTGTTGACCGAGGCAGACCTGCAGCATCTAGAACGGACGGTGGAGAGCCTGCGGCTGCGGCGCCGGGGCGAGGCGTACCAGAGCGAGCTGCGGCGGCTGGCGCGGGAGCTACGCGCCCTCCTGCCTGCCCCGCTGCTCAGCATCACCGTGCGCAGCCCCCCGCCCGCTCCCGGGCAGCCGCTGCCCCTCTGGTGTGGCCGCTTGGCGGGCGCCGTGAGCAGCCTGGCCGCGATGCTGGCACACGCCGAGGGGGCGCGGGTCTCCTCTCTCGCCGCTCCCCCCGCCGGTGCCCCCGCCGCCGCCGTCGGGCAACCCCGAGAGACGGCGGGCAGCCTGGCGCAGCGGGAGATACGGCAGTACGGGGTCTGCGTCCGCAGCCTCCGCGGGGCCTTCGAGCCCGCCTGGGGGGCGGTGGAAGAGAAGGCGGCCGGAGGGAAAGGTACGGAGGCCGCCAGCGACTCGGGCATCAGCTGCGAGGAGGGGTTCTCCGACGGCGGCGGCGGCGGATCCCCGGGGCCGGGGCCGGGGCCGGGGCCGGAGTGGGGCAGCCTGAGGAAGGAACGGATCGTGATGCTCTTCCTGAGCCACTGGAAACGGTCCTCTGCCTACGGGCCCTCCTTGCCGGCCGCCGGGGACCCCCGGGAGGCAGCGGCGACTGGGGAGTGGGGGACGGCCCGCCTGGCGCGGCAGAGGGAGGCCATCCAGCGGCTTCTGGGCGGCTGGCGGGAAGCTGCCTCCCGCCGCCCCCCGCCGCCGCCGCCCCCTACGAGCGCCCTGCTCTCTCCAGAGCAGTTCGTGGTGTTGGCCGGGGGGAAGGCGGCAGACTACGACAGCCTGTCGCTGGAGCTCTTCATGCTGGGCTATTTCCGCATCCTGGAGCAGGAACTGTCTCCCGAGGAGCGCCGCGGCCGCCACCTCCTCTGCTTCGAGGTGTTCGAGCAGCTGGGCCGGCATGGCTGGCATGCGGTGCGCGCTTTCCACCGCGCCGTCACCGACGAAATCGCAGCCGGCCGGCGGCGCTGGCAGGACGGTTTCGAGGACATCAAGGAGAAGTATTTCGGATCCCCCCAGAGCTCAGCCTGGCGGCTAGGGGAGGCTGGAGGAGATGGAGAGGAGATCTGCCGCTACATCGACCGCAGCTTCGCTTTCTGGAAGGAGAAGGAAGCCGAGATCTTCAGCTTAGAAGAGTGATGCCCACCCGCTGGCGGGGAGGGCTGCGTGAAACCGCGGGCTGTAATAAAGGCCTCTTTTTTCTGTCCGAGCTGAGTGAAGCTTCCCGAGGTGATGGAGAAAGCTATTTGTGTGGAAGGGGGACTGCCCCAGCACCCTGACCCCCTCCCACCCTCTCCAGGACCAGTGTTTTGGCCCCTGGGGCGGCCTCACTCCCTGCGGTGAGGCGGCTGCCGCTGCTTATTTGCGGCCAAGGAGGAGTGAGATAACATCCTATATTTAACACATCACAACGATAGCCGGAGGGAGTAGGGACATCGCAGAGACGCCCCCGACGGGAAGGTCGGGGCGATGCTGCAGTAACACCCGGGCTCGTGGTGCCCAGCTGGCTGCAGAGGGATGCCTTCCAAAACAGCAAAGTCACGAGGCGACAGGGATGGGGAGGAGCAGGCAGCTCTGCCTGTACGGTGCCTTTAAGAGCAGGGAACGGTGTCCCAGTGGCGCCTAAAAATAGCGTGCTGCCCTGTCCCGGCTGTTTCCCGTGTCTCAACAAGAGTGTCCCTCCCCAGTGCCGGACCGCGGCCACTTCCCTCCCGGCGGGCTGGCCGGGGGGCTGCAGAGCCCAGGTGAGAGCGGGAGCGAGCGAGACAGAGCGGGGCTGAACCCACCCCAAACACCACCCCCCACCCCCTAAAAATCGGTGGCAGCTCCGACAGGGCAGCTTCGGAGGAGCATGGGGAGGGCACCGGTGCACGTGGGAATGGGGGGGTCCAGGGAGCACTTCCCTGGTCCCGGCTGGTGCCTGTAGATCAGGCGCTGGGAAGGTGCGGCTGTGCGGAGGGAGGGAGATGTCATCGCCTTTCCCTGGCAGGGGCACCCCTGCCACGCTCCGCGGGGTCTCTCTCAGCCAGCGAGGCACTGCGCTCATCCCCAGCACCATGGTGAGGAATGTGGACGACTTTGACTTCTGCCTGCCTTCACATGCCCAGGGCATGCTGGAGGGGCTGCAGCGGCTGCGCTCCAACCCCAAGTTGGCAGATGTGACGCTGGTGGCGGGCGGGCGGGAGTTCCCCTGCCACCGCGGCATCCTGGCCCTCTGCAGCCACTACTTCTATGCCATGTTCTCCGGTGACTTCGCCGAGAGCATTGCAGCACGGGTGGAGCTGAAAGAGGTGGACGCTGGTGCCCTGGAGATGCTGCTCGACTTTGCCTACACGGGGAAGGTCACCATCAACCAGGACAACGTGGAGGGGCTGATGCGAACCTCCAGCCAGCTGCACTTCCCCACTATCCAGACGGTCTGCAGCCGCTACCTCCGGCAGCAGATGGATGCCACCAACTGCCTAGGTATCTGCGAGTTCGGCGAGAGCCACGGCTGCCCTGAGGTCTCCTCCAAGGCCTGGTCTTTCTTGCAGGAGAACTTTGAAGCTGTTTCTCTGCAGGAGGAGTTCCTCCAGCTCTCCAAGGAGAGGTTGGCTGTCTACCTCTCCAAGGACCAGCTACAGGTGCAGGAGGAGCAGAGCCTGGCTGAGGCTGTGCTGCGCTGGGTACGCCATGACCCAGGGTCCCGAGCCCAGTTCCTTCCTGAGCTGCTGGAGCTGGCTCACCTCGTCTTGCTGCCTGACCAGTACCTGCAGAACCTGCTTACCACTGAGCCCCTTATCCGTGACTCAGATGCCAGCAAGGCCCTTGTCACACGATCCCGCACCACGGTGGGTACCCCTGCCCCAAATCCCACTCCACAAGCTGGTGGCTCAGCTTGGACCCTGATGGTCTTGTCCTGGCCTCTCCATCAGGGCCAGAGTGATGCTGGTGCGCAGAACTCCCCCACCTCACTGCAGAAGCTGGAGGAGGTGCTGGTGGTGGTTGGTGGCCGCGTGCTGGAAGAGGGTGAGGATGAGGACAGGGGGCTGCAGATGCCGGCCACCCCCAGGAACTTTGCCTTTTACAACCCCAAAAGTAGTAAGTGTGCATGGCATGGATGGGGCAACTGTACACCCATTACATGTTAATTAACCCTCCATCTACCCCAAAGCCACCTCTTGCCAAATGATCTGAGGTCAGGAGGGGCACTGGGGAAAAAGAGGGGCGGGCGGGGGGGGAAGAATGAAACAGGGCTGGCTCAAAAGCATCACCACTGTCTGAGGGGGGAGCTCTTCACTTGGCTCTGCTGGGTTTCAGGGCGATGGATGGCTCTGCCAGATTTCCCCGATTACAACAAATGGGGCTTTTCCCTGGTGGCTCTCAACAACGATGTTTATGTCACAGGTAGGTGCTAGCGCAGGGTGAGTGTCCCCAGAGAGTGGGGATGGAAGGTGAAGGACAAAGAAGTGGGCACAGAGCACTGTCATGGGGCCAGGGGCTACCCTCCTCTCCCAGCAAAACCCTCTCCTAGCCCCCCTCTTGGGTGGATCTGGCAGGGGATGCCCAGAGACGGCTGCACTCAGAGGGGTGTCCACCTGACCTGTCCCTTCCCAGGTGGTTCCCGTGGGTCCCAGAACGACACATGGTCAACAACCCAGGCCTGGTGCTTCTGCCCCAGGGACGGTGCCTGGAAGCCCATTGCTTCCATGCTGAAAGCCCGGACAAACCACACCAGTGCCATCCTCAATGGCGAGATCTATGTTATTGGGGGTAAGGCTGCAAAGACCCCGCGGGTGTTGCTGGGGCAGGGGTTTGTGGGTGCCCCAGAGCAGTGGGCAGTGTCCTGCCGCCTTGCAGGGACAACGGTGGACGTGGTGGAGGTGGAGCGCTATGACCCATACAACAAGAGCTGGTGTGCCATCAGCCCGGCCCTCAAGTATGTGAGCAATTTTGCAGCAGCCAGCTGCTTGAGCAAGCTCTACCTGGTGGGTTCCTGTGCCGTCAAGTACAATGCACTCACCCTGCAGTGCTACAACCCTGTCCAAGGTGAGAGCTGGCCCTGCCGCTGCATCCCACCAACAGTTTCCTGGGAAGCAGGACTGAGGGTGACCCCCCAGACAGGCAACATCCTGTGCCACTGGGCATGTTCTTGTGGGATGCAACCGGGTGCCAATGGGGTTCTGGTGATGGCTGTGGCACAGGGTAGGGGGCCATCCAGGAGTACAGCTGCTGGCAGCACAGCCCAGACCAGAGCTTCAGTGGAGACGAATCCCTGTGGCAGAGGGGTGAGGGAATCCTGCCTGCCTTAGGGAGAAGCCAAACCCCTGTGACAATGCCACCTCCTCAGGTGGTGGTCTCCCACACCACCACTACAAAAAATATCCCCCCACACACACATTTTTTAATGCAAGAGTCTCATCTGGAATGGGAACCATGGGTGCCATCCTGCCTGGCTGCTCTGTCCCCTCCCTTTCAAAATGCCCCTTAAATAGCCATGGGATCGGCAATGCTTTTTTCAGTCACTGGCAGCTGCATCAAGAGCCAAGGGTGGGACACGCTGCTGATGGCTGCTCCTTGCAGATTTGTGGAGTGTGATCACATCCCCCTTCATCCCCAAATACCTCTCTGCCCCACGCTGTGCCACCCTGCGCGGGCTCATCTACCTTATCGGGGACAACACCAAGAAGGTCCACGTGTATGACCCAGAGGCCAACATCTGGCAGAAGGTAGCGGGATGGTGGGCTGGGGCAAAGCACTCCTATGGAGGTGGGGCAGGTATTCCCCCCGTCAGCACCCCACAACCATACCCTTCCTTCCTGCTCATCCATTTGCTCTATTAACCCCTGTGGACCTGAAGATGCCCCAATCATTCCTTCCCTGCTCCACCGTCACTCGCACTAGGTGCATGGCTTTTGTACAGAGTTGCTCATTTTAAGCTGTATTCACAATGCAGAAGCCTACAGGATCAGGGTTTTCCAGCAGGGCTTGCAAGCCTCCTGCCTTGGCACTCTTAACAAAATCCTGCCTGTCCCCTCCACTCACCCCGGGCCCCCCACAGCACCCCCAACCTTGCTCCTATACAAGCACAACAGGGAGATGCTGCTAAAAGCAAGACATGCCTGCAGGGACTCCCAAACCTTGCAGGGAGGATGGGGCAAGGGAGTTGTGCCTGGTGGGTTAATCTCTTCAGTGGGATTGGGAGCACCCCGAGGAAGGTCCCAATCATCTCAGCAGGGTGAGATGCTTGGAACCCTCACACAGGTGCAGCTCCTCCACACGCTCCACGAGAATGGCGGGATGGTAGCATTGGGCGACCGGCTCTTCGTCACCGGCGGCCACTGGAAGGGCATGAACGGGGACTACCGGGTGGAAATGGAGGTGTACGACTGCACCAAGGACCTCTGGACACGGGAGGGCTCCCTGCCCTGCCTGTGGCTCTTCCACAGCTCCTCCTCCATCTTCATGGACACCTCCAAGTGGACAGAGGCTTTCCAGGGTGACCATAGGTAGTAGGAGAGCCTACAGCACTGACTGTCACCCTGTGCAGCTGCTCTTTCCCCTCTTGCCTCTTCTCTCTGCCAGCTCAGCTCTGCAGAGTGAGGGGAGACAGAAACCCCTCTGCCGAGCTGACCAGGGCATCAGGTGCATATGTATCCCCCTGCCCAGCCACCACTGGGAAAAGGCTTTTCCTTATAAAGATGCTTTGGCTAACTCTCCTTTTGTTTGGTGTTCTGGTTTCAGTTTCTTTAAGAACTGCCTTTTCCCCATCCTCCAAAAACACAAAGCTTTCAGAGTATTTAGAAACCTCCCGAAGTGTGGCGTATTCCATCAGAGACTGGCATTGCTGCTGGTGATCATGGCTGCTTTCCCCATAATGTTGACATGTAGCATGGGGTAACATGAGGGGGATTGGGCGAATCCTCTCTTTCCTGACACCTGAACTTCTGCAGCACTTTGCTTGCCAAGACTGAAGTGTGAGACCTGCTCCAGAGTCATTTGATGGTTTAGCTGTTCTGTGTTAGGTTTCTACTTTTGAAGCATTAAAAATGCACACTGTAGGTTGCGGGGAGCCCCACGGGCCACATAGGGTTTTACATACGGAGGGTCACTTGTAACAGCCAGTGGCCAATCTCCAGGAAGATCGTCCCAGGCTGTTGTGTGCATCTGTGTGCCAGGCACTGCCCCTGCACTCACTGGGGGACCCACTGTGCCAGGAGAGCTGCTCAAGGAGCTACAGCTTCTGCTGAAAGATACCCACCAGCCCTGGGGCATGCTGTAGGAAGGAGGGGCCAAGGGGGACCCCAGAACAGGAGCAGGGGACAGCAGAGATGAGGTACCATGGAGCTGGATGGCAGAGCCAGGCACCGTCATTTTGGGGCCAGGGAAACTATAGAATGGTTTCAGTTGGGGTGTCCAACACAAGAGGGACGTGGAGCTGCTCAAGTGAGTCCAGAGGAGGCCACAAAGATGCTTCCAGGGCTGAAGCACCTCTGCTATGGAGACAGGCTGAGAGAGCTGGGCTTGTTCAGCCTGAAGAGAAGGCTCCAGAGAGACCTTAGAGCAGCTTCCAGTGCCTAAAGGGGCCTTAAAGAGAATATGGAGAGGTATTTTTACAAGGACGTGTAGTGACAGGACAGGGGTGAATGGCTTTAAGTAATTTCTCTCTCAGCAGATATCCCTGCCCAGTTTCCCAGCAGCAGAAACCAGGTTACTTGTATCACTTTAGCTTCCCTGCAATGTATTCACAGCAAATGTTTACTGGCAGAAGCCATTGTCCTTTGCAACTAATCTTCAAAGCAGAGCAATATCCTGATAACACTGCACATCCAATTAAAGCAAATTCCTTCCCCATGGCTTTCCATACCAGGCATTCCCTGCCCATGGCACAGGGCCCAGGCTGTGGGCACCACAGATACGCTCCCTGCTTCGTCTCCGATAGCCATCTGAGGCAAGGATGGGCACAGGGCTACATGCCTGAGCAAGGGCTGCAGGAGTGGTACCCGGGCAGGCTGGGCATGGGGCAAGGGAGCCACACAGTTTATTTCTTAATAGCGCATAAGCTGTGCCAGCAACACTGCCAGACAGCCTGAACTGCACATGGCTCTACATTGCCTGAGGGATCCAGGCACACAGGCAGGGGGGAGGCAGTCTCCTTGGGCTGGACCTTACTCAAGATGGCTTTCCTGTGTATTATTTTCCAAGTTGGATTTGTGGTTTTAAGTTTTCATTTTTTATAAGAGGGAGGGAGGAGAAGACAGAGAAGGACAAGCTGATGCTTCTCTCGCCAGCTCTTGTGCTGGACTTAAAAGGTGCCTCCTAGAGGGAGCACCAGAGATGGGTGCTTGGCTCAGCTCCCACAGGACAGCACACACCTCTCCCTAAAAGCTGTGAAAAGCAGGGAGGTGAGAAAGGAGGGTGAGCTGCCCTTCCTGAGATCTGCCATCAGGGTTTCTTTTGCCACGGATTGACTAAACTCTATGCTGCTCCATCTTGGCTCTCCAAATCTGTCTTTCAAGAGCAGAAGCAGCAGTGCAACCTTACATCAGAGTATGCAGGAATATCTGGGAGCAGAACAAGGTGGCAGTGGCAAGCACTACCTAATGTATGTGCTGGAGGCCCACTTCCTTCCTCAGTACTCTACAGAAGTGAAGAGTTAGTGCAAGCTAGGCCGAGTGAGCTGAAGCGTTCGCATAAACCCATGAACTTTAGCTTAACTGACTTCTGCTGTAGCACAAATGGATGAGATGGTCAAGCCACCTGTCCCAAACAACACGATAGCTTTTGTGTGCTCAAGAAAACAGCCTAGGATCCAGGACCATCTCCCAAAGCTTCAGGGAACACAGGGAGCAGGAAAGATACAAGGAAGCCTCACAACCCTGCGCAGGACTATGCACAAAATGGCAGATACCACAGTACCAACCTCCCACTAAGACTGCACAGTTTCTCGAGCAGAACAACGAGGCTGGGCAAGAAACCACAGACACAGTGGCTCATCTCCCTCATTGCACCTCTGACTCACATGATGGGAAAGTTGCATAATCTGGAATTTATGTTCTTTGGGAGACCATTTGGTTTAGCTTTCACTCTGTCATTTGGTCTGAAGCCAATATTTCTCTGGAAAACAGCACACTGACTCTGCAGCAACAGCTGGTGGAGGAATGGGGACAGGATGAGATACCAGACACTTAATAGCAGCAAGTACCTAAAACCCGAGATGCCTGCTCCTCAAATAGCACACAGACAAGCACAGGACCTGCCTGTATCTCAGCTGCCTGACAGATCCATTTATTGAAAACACTTTCCCAATAAACGTCAGGAGCAAACTCCAGCAACTTTTGCTGTATTGGCAACTGGGACAAAACCCCATTGTTTTCTGCTAACAGAGGGAAGGTACACTGCTGCTCTGAAAGCAGTGTTTCTATCACTCAAGCTGCATGCAACCTCACAACTCAGCTTCAGAACCAGAAGATCTCCTTCCCAGCACTAAGACAGCCCACACCACATCCCAAGTCAGTGGCCTTGGTACTGCACAGTCCATACGGTACAGCCTGACTGGGAACTCCCACCGAGCCCTAAGAGCTCATGACTCTCCCAGGGCCTCATACAATGCTCAAAGTAATGAACAGCAGAACTACACCAGCTGTCAGAGTTCATGCCCACAGATACCTGCTCTTGCTAGCACCTCTGCCAAATGGATTTATTTGGTTTGCCAAGACATTCACGGAGGGTTGACAGAACAAGAGATTCCCCATAGGCTGATCCACTCTGGCAGACACTTAAAAAACACGTTGGCCAAGTGAACTACAACTATTAGAAAAAAACCAACCCAACTTTATTTACACTGAAGAACACCCAGCAGGACCCTCCCTCCCCTGGCCACACATGCACACACCCAGACTCCTCCCTTTCCTTACATCCGTCAGAAGCTGGGGAACCTGCTGCCGCTCCTCATCTCTCAGTGCTCTATCCGCACCACCATGACTGTGACATTGTCCGCCGACCCTCGCTGTACTGCCTTGTTGGCCAGTCGGTTACATGCAGCTTCATACCTAGCATCTGCTTCCAGCTTCCCTTCTCTCATCTGGATGTTTTTATCCTGGTGGGACAAGGAAAGACAATACTGATTGCTCCCAACAAAGCATGTAAGTGCCCCAGATAAGGACAAAGTGCAAGACAAGTAAGGACAACCTCAGGTATAAGGGAGGATATCCGGCAGAAGTACATTTCTGCAAGTCAGAATCATTCTATTCCATGTGCCCTGCCCTGACAAGCCCAGCCCCCAGCTGCCTTCTCCTCACCTCAAGGCAGGAAACAATGAAGTTTACAGCTTCTTCTGGTGTAAAGACTTTAAAGAGGCCATCACATGCTATCAGAATGAACCTAGAAATCAAGCAGAGACAAGTTCCAAGGCTGAATCTTTGGCACCCCAGTTACAGCAAAATCTCTCCAAGCTATTTTGTGAGTACCCACACTCCAATCCAAATGGAAGGTGCTATAAATCTCATCTGAAAATCCGTCAGAAACACCAGATGTCCTCTGGTGCTCCAGAATCTACTATTCACGGAGCTGAAGAAATTCAAAGAACATGTCAAAGATCCGAGCAACCGATGTAAGACCTAGAACAAGACATCCTGGCAGACCCACTGATACTGCACCATTAGCCAAGGCCATATACCATGCCCTGCTGGAAACCTCCATTATTTCTTTTGGACTGCTTCTTTCCTATAAGCGCTTTTCATTCACCTAGTTCCCTGTGAAGTAGCTAATGCAAGGAAATAAGAGAAACACAGCCAGTATGTGCACCACTTTAAATCCTTAACATTTCCACACCCCTGAGGTATGCAATATCTTAATTTAAATAGAAACATTCAAAGGAAAACCAAGCAGCTTAACCCAGAAAGAGAAGCATAATTGTGATTGGAAACTTCTGCCACAAGGTACTCCTGCAGGCTGCAGATGGTTGAGGGGATACAAAGGCCAAGACCAGGAGAACTGAGTCATGGCTCCTCATCAGAGGATGGGGGAGCCAGCCTGCTGTGCACTCCCTGCCTGCACGGGTGACTGCACTAACCAGAAGCCCTAACCGCAGTTATTGGATAAGGAAAACCTCAGACATCCCACAGAGGTGTCCAGCCTGCCAGAGCCTCGCCTGTCTCCGAAGACATCGTTTCAGAGCTGATGCTCAGAATATCTCTAGAAATATTTTAGTGGATCACTTGATATGGAACTCTAATCCCAGAAAAAGCAGCAGTACTGGGTTACATTTTCACCTCAGAGGGCCTGCAGGGTCATACTGACATAAAAGCTCACAGCAATTTGTCGTTGCCAATCATATGTTAGAAAAGTAACTCAAATCTTCAAATATCAGAGTCAAATGCAACAGTGTTTGCAGGCAATACAGCTGCTAGGAACAACTCTTGGACAAGATGGGGATCCAAGGATTGAAGCCTTAACTAACTGCTTGAGCAGTGGTGTGTAAACTTATTCAGAGGATGAAAGAAGTCTAAGGCTCATGTATGTTGTCACCGCTGCAAGACCGGTTTCTCCAGCAGAAGCCTTCACGGTATCTTGGCAGGGTAAGGCAGCAGCATTATCCCACTACACTAATAAGAAACAGGAGCAGAGAGACAGCAGCAGTAAGAGCATCTTCTCATTCTGCATGATCTGAAGTGCCTTGGGCGTAACCGCAGAGCACACAGGGTCGTGCAGCTGAGCAGACCCAAGACACAGCCATCCCCCCTCTGTGAGGGCACCCTTTACCTGTCATTGTCTGTGAGTTGGCAGCGTTTGATATCTGGCACAGAGATAACACCACAGTGTTTGTACTGGCCATCCCCAATGGAGCGGGAAACCTCCAGCACTCCCAGGACTCTTCCGTCCCTGCATAAGGGAAGAAAACATTGAGAGTCGTCCACACACATGCACATCTCACTGCAATGCCTGACCAGGACATGCTTCATGGTGCGTTCAGCTGCCTCCTACAAATCCTGACCCACTCCCCCAGCAAGTTCCCATCTTCCCTTCAACGTCTCATTCCCTTTCTGCACATTTGTGTGAAACTTTGGGAAACGAGAGGAGGAGGAAGAAATGCAGTTAGGAGAATTCAAGGCTGTTTTCCATCTCCCTGCCCTAACTCAAATCCTGTTTGGCCTAGCAAGCCAGGGAAATAAGAGTTATATGCTGAGCTGAATTCCTGGAGGTGGAGGTTTGAATTCACAGATTATTTTTTGGCAAGGCATCCAGCAGATTGCATTTCAGTAAAAGCACATAATGGCAGCAGGGAAGACCATGTCTGAGCCAGCAGTCCCTCTCCTGTGCTCTGCCTATCAGGATAACAACCACTATAGACTGGCTCAGCTATGGGCAGTTCCAAGGAGCAAGAACCATGGCACTTCCTCCTGATCATTTAGTCTTTACTAACCACTGATTACAGCAACCAGTTCTGTGAAACCCAACTTAGAATTCTCCTTAGGAAGCATTTCTGCTTGCTAAACTTTTCTAATTAACTGAGTGCGGCTCCAATAGAAGCAGCTTCCCACACTCCACCTTTCCAAAAACAGAGCATCTTCTTCCCAAAAGGCTCTTCTGTGCACTCTGGAAAGAAAGAAGCTCATTCATCTGAGAGTCTAAACAGCCCCGCTTAACAGAAAAGCATGTCACAGAGATTTGATACTCATATGCTATGCAACTTTTCTCCTGGGTCCAAAATACTGAACTGTAAGCAGTGGGAAAGGCTCCCAGGCAGCCAGGGAGATGTTTCCCATTCTAAAAAGAGCTAAGAGACACTGGCCCATTTCTTTCCTGTATGCAAAGATAGATCAGTACTAAGCATAAGAAGCAGCATTTGTTCTCCAGAGATAAGGGGAACAAGGCACTCTAGACACAGCAATGTGACAGAACTGAACCCACTTCTCGCCACAGGGCATTCTGCCTCTGCAGGCACCAGGGTACTTCACCTGTACAGAGTTCTCTCTTGTGACAATACCGTTAAATCAAGAAACAGCATTCACAGAAGGAAGAAAACCTAGACAGAGAAATCAGACACACCTGTTGTGCTCAGCACCAGCTGCCCAAGCAGCCATGCACATCCATATGCACAGGAACATTAATATATATAATGTTAATATATATAACATAATCCCACTATGGCTCCAGAAACCTCCCTCCTACTGCGGGCCTCCTCAGCACCTCAGCTAACCCCCAGGAGAGCAACGCCAACCAACATCAAACACTTTTCATGCCCTCTCAAACCATCACCAGGGAAAGGTGATGCTGCAAGGAAGCGAGTTCTATCCAATGCCACAGTGTGAAGTAAGCATTAACTTCTTAAACAATCAAGTTCAACTCTGTAGGTCAAGCTTAAGCATGTGCATGCTTGCATCACACTGCCAGGCTTTCATGCGGGCTCCTGCCTCTGCAGCACAGCACCTCACTGCCATTGTAAGCCCCTGGGAAACAAACTAGCCCCTATCAACCAACTCAAACCACTGAATCCTTAAACATCTCAGGCACTGCTGTGCCTCTCATAGGCAGCAACAGATTCTCTCCATGCTGTCACTACCATGAGTGCTGGGGCACAGGAAACTCCAGAAACTCAATGCTCGGACCCATAGTTGGGCCAGGGTTTAGATCTGCTAACTCACACCGTTTAGGCATTTACCTGACGTTTCCTCCAGCTTTCTGTATCCGCATACGCTCCTCATACTGGGTGGGGTTATGCTCCTTACTGAGGCTTAAGGCTGTATGCTTTTGACTGCCTTCATTGTAACGACACAGAATCGCCTGTGCTGACAAAAGACCTTTGTGAGCGAACAACAACAAAACTACAGAAGAAAGTCTTGAGAGAGCGAGCTGCAAATTGTAGTGAATGGGGCTACATTTACGTAGTTAGATATTTAACACCATCAAGAGAATGCTAGCACATTAGTTGTTTTATGGGAGACAACATAGTTGTCACCCTGCACTCAGCCAAAACAAGATGCTTTGTAGGAACATTTAGGGAGCTCACAGCAACTGGAACATCCCACACACCTCACCCTTCAGGGTAAATAAAGCTGTTGGAAGAATAAAGGCTCCAGCAGTAGGCTTCCTGTTCTGCTTACCCGGCTGTCCCCGAGGTTGGCTATGTAGAGAGTGTTGTCGACAGCTAGGACACAAGTAGCTGTGGAGCCATCCTTCCATGCTGGCTTCCTGAAGGGAACAAGAATGAAATTATTAAGGAGGGAAAACAATGTTTAAGAAATTAGTCACAGAGTGCTCCCAGGGTACTCAAGGAAGTTTTATGTGTATGCGTGTGTGTGTGTCTGCATGTTCTGAAGCGTTGTGTGCCAACATGCTACAGTCAGCTAGCACAAGCCCGAAGCAGCTGCCTCAAGCAGCTATGGAAACTGTTGATGGTGAATAGTGAGCTGGACAAGAACAGCAGAACTGCAGAGTACCACCTTCTAAATGCATGGCCAATGCCCAACTGGTTCAAATACTGCCAGCCATGCTCCCCACACCAGCCCTTCCTCATACGCGGCTCCCAGGAAAGTTCAGCTGTGGCTGGAACAGGCTCAGCCCCAATGGCTGCCCAGAAGCTACAGCACTGCAAGCAAACAAGTTCTCCAGACTCCTCAGAAGGCTCCTCATTTGCAGTAAAGGAGGGCACAGGCACAACTGCAGCAGGGCTGCCTTCCTTTTTGCTTTAATATCCCTTCCTTTCTCTCATAGTACCCCTGCACACCTGCCTCTGTCCTCATAATCCCACCTCAGCAGCAACACCACCCATTCAGTCACTCTCCTGATATTTCACTTGCTGTAGTTAAGCTTGTGAGTCTAGAGCTCCAAGTAAAATGAGATGCTTTTCTTAGATTACAGATGCCAGACTTGTCCTCCCCACAATTAAGCCCAACTACGATGCCACTCTACTGAAACTAGCTTTGAAAGACTGATTTATAAACATATATAATCCAGTTTTCCTAACTTCGAAGGTGCATCTGAATGAAGAGCGTTCGTTTAGTCAGCAATACAGCTATCACTAGAAATCCTTTGTAGTGCCTTTGTCATAAATCATATTTCTGACCAAATGGAGACTAGTTTGGGAATGACACTGTTGTGACAAACTCAAAGAAGCTCTTTGCCTTTTGCCTGGTCAAACTTATTTATCTTATAAAAGACTGAGCCAGTCTTCAGTATACTTAAAACTGAAAGTTTGCAAGGAATCTCAGAATTAGATGCATCACCAGGCTCTCAATCTGCATTAGAGGTGCACTGGGAGAGTGTGCGGGGAGGGAAACAAACAAACCCAAACATTTAAAGGACTGGTAGCAAAGTGACTGTGTTTTAAATGCAATCCACATCTCCCCTAGTTCACACAGTTCTTGCACTCAAAACTCAGCTGGAAGGTGGGCTGGCATTTATCCCATTGAAAGTAGCTGCTGTGCTTTTCAGCTTTGTTTCAAAAGAAACAGCTTAAGATGAGGAACATTTTCCTTCAACATCTCCGTTTTCAAAAGATGCGAAGAAAGCAAGATTTCAGCTTACATTGGGAGAGTTTAGTCTTTCAACACACAGCATTAAAAACAACCTCAGAGATGTGCTCCAACCTGGCAAGCACACACTTGCTAACAGGAATGCAGCTCTAAAGAAAGCTACACACAACAGCCAGCAAAGTACTGCTCTACAGATACCCTCTGCCACACTTCGAAGCCATCAACACAGAGATCCCATCTCAGGCAGTAGGGGATTAGCCACTTCAGCAACATGGCAAGTCTTTAAAAAGAAGACAAACAAGATGCCCTGGTAAGGACAGAAGTGCACTCTTGGCCACATTTTGTCTCCTTCCTTTACTACAAAGGTGTATTTTGGTCTAAGGGGTCCTACAGACTGCTTTCCACAGAGTAAGACCAGAACATGCCACGATCTAGCTTTAGCAGGCACTCAGATGGCACAGTTGCAGCCTGGCACACCTATGTATGCTTTGGGGTTTTTCCAAAGCACAGACACAACTCAAAAGTTTCCTCTGCCCTGCTCAAAACTAAGGTCTGTGAGATGCAAGCAAAGAAATACAAATGCATGGGAAGCATTTACACTTACTGGCTGGATGCCTGCTTTAGAAACTCTTCATCTGTGTGTTTGAAGGTATCCAAAAGGCATCTCTTCACAGTTTTCTCCACACTGGCTACCTCACCTGTCAGACAGGGAAAAGAGTAACTAAGTTCCAGCTAAAACATATCTGACCTATCCCAGTCTCTCCCTTCACCCACTCAATATGCAGTCAGCCAGTGCATCTCTCAGACCCTGTGCACAGCAGCTAAGGTACATCCTGGATTCACACTACCAAAAATCTGTGCACTAGTATGTATGAAGAATTTAAGACACATCCCTCTCCCCCACAGGCATATTTTCATGCTTGAAGCAGCACTGCCAAAACTGGCAACAGTGCATCTCACACTTGTTTAGTGGTTCACAACTGGCTATTTGTACTCTTTTGCCTAAAAGGCTTCCAGCCCTCTTCCCCAGGAGACAGAGCAGTCTTGCAGTAACTCCCTGGGAATAAAGGATAGGAACTGTAGAATGACACTCAAATAAATCAATTTCCCTATCCACTGCAAGGCAGAAAAGATGATGGTTGTCCTACAGCCCTAATTCCAGTTCTCTCACCTTTAGGAAATTTCTTAATCAGGTTCTGGTGCATATTCTGTGCTGCAAATTTTGAGGCTCGGACTCCCCCATGGCCATCAAACACAGCAAAGTATGAGACACGTGTGCTGTGAGGGAACAAAGTGTAGCAGAAAGGGGCTAAGAGAGACAGTTAGGCAGACAGTGGGATCAAGAACATTCGTCTCCATAATGCCCTGTCCCGTGTCAGCCAGACTGAGTAAATACTGTTCTCCGAGGCACAAAGGTAGCAAGTCTGTAAGCTCACACATTCAAGCATATGCCTCACCTCAAGGCCACTACAACTCCCCAGCACTACGCAGACATTAGCCTAAGCAATCCTACAGTTCTTTCCATGCCTAAAATTGTTGAAACCATTCTACAGACAAGAAACTCGGATCCCTCTGAACATTAAGCTCTCAGGACAATTACTAGTTCAGAAGCTAGATCCCGTATCAGGATGATCTTTGAAAGCATTCCTTTAAACACACACACTCCCCCTTACACGCACTTGTACGTGGTTTTTTGCTGAAGGATTTCAGCTTTTCAAGTAAGAGAGTTTCTCTTCTTTAAGCATTCTCGTGCCACAGTTAAATGGCACACTTAACTGTAAAACACACTGCAAAATCCCTAACATAAGGCCTCATTACTTATAATTAAATTGAGGGTCTCTAAACACCCATGACGACACTTGGCTAACATTTGGCTCAATATCCAGAGTTACTGGGCGCTCACAACCCTTGTGAATTCAGTGACCAAATCCACTGAGCATCACTCAAAGGGAGGTATTTGTATATAGTAGTCCCGTGATTTGCACAGAACACAGCTATCCAGGTCTCCCAGCAACAAGCCCAAACTATACAACACGACACAGGTGTAGTCAAGAGCATGAGCTGCTTAAAGCAAAAATGATCCTATCACAGGCTTAGCTGAAGCAAGCTGGAGCTCCTTCACCCTTGTGATGGCTGCCATCCACAGCTCTATTCTGACAGTTGTGGCCCACTTACATTTGGGAGGGCAGAGGGTGGCATTCCTCAGTGATATCATTTAAGATGACATGTGCATCCTGCATGTCTTCTCTTTCACCTTTCCTCTCTGCCACATAACCCTTCAATCCAAGAATGCCCACTGACCCTAAAGGGGAAGAAAGCAGACACATGCAGGCAAATCAAACTCCGCCATCTTCTCAACTCAGGCTAAAAAAAAAAACCAGTAATCTGTGATCACTTTTCAGCTTTCAGAACCCTATTCTGACATTTGTAACACGGGATTTTAAGTGACCCCAAGGTGAGCAGCTATAAAAGCTGCTTGCCCCCATTCCGGCAGGCAGCTATAACCAAGTAGGACTGCTGGGCATCAGACAGGGCTCTTACTAAATGGTGTGGGGAGAGCAGGGGAAGCGTGCGACTGAACCTGCAGATTAACAAAGCATGGCATGACAGGCAGGCACCTGCACTGAAGTCAAATGCCCTATGTATAACAGCAAGTCTCTTTTTTAGCAGCCACGCGGGGGAGAGATTTGTGGATGTGGCAAAAGAAACTGGTGTGGCTCTAGCCTTCCAGAAGTTTCACAACCAGTACCCCGTTTGGCAGTACAGTAACTTATCCTGCAAAGGCTGAGCTGCTTGTTGCTCAGCTTTTGCCACTTCAGCAGGGCTGGTAAAAAGACCTGGGTGAGGGAGGCAGAGTGCCAGGGAGCAAGAAGGGTTTCCACAGACTGCTCCAGCAGTCTGTTCCCTACAAGAGGCTGAAAACACAAGTAGACTGAAGAACCTTAGCTTTGGTCTGGACTTACTAAGCCCAATGTCAAAAGTACAAATTAAGTACATTTGTTTTCAAACTGTCTGAAAACCTTTACAAACTTTCTTTTCCACAAGTTCTTCCCTGCCATTCTTTTCTTCCTCCTCCAAAGACTTTCTCTTCTCCCCTTTCCCGTGGCTCCCTGCTGACAAGACCTGCTCGGTAGCACTGGAAGCTGAAAGAAAGCAAAAATGCAGATGATTGAAATCTGCCAGCTCTGTTTTACTTGCATGAATTCAGCAGCAACTCCTTTTTATACCAAAGCACTCCCAGGGGTGCAGGCTGGCACTCTCACACAGTATTAAGTGACCAGAGTTAGCACTGAACAAGACATATTAACTGCCCACAAATGCACACACCCAACTTCACTCAGCATGTACAACCCACAGCACATATTGATGACTTGATCACTTTACATTGCGTGGCCTACCTCAGGCACAGCACAGCTATGCTTAGCTAGGAAGCTGCTGATTCTCCCCACCAACCCACATTTTGTTTCTTAGCTACCAGCCTTTTTTGCAATTAACTGCTAAGGAAGTTAAACCATGTCCTGGGCTGCATCAGAAGGATCGTGGCTAGCAGGTTGAAGGAGGGGATTCTCTCCCTCTACTCTGGTGAAAACCCCCTGCAGTCCTGCATCCAGCTCTAGGACCCCAACACAAGATGGATGTGGAGCTGCTTGAGCAAGTCCAGACGAGGTCACAAAGATGCTCTGAGGACTGAAGCACCTCCGCTATGGAGACAGGCTGAGAGAGCTGGGCTTGTTCAGCCTGGAGAAGAGAATGCTCAACAAAGACCTTAGAGCAGCTTCCAGTGCCTAAAGAGGCCAATAAGAAATCTAGAGAGGGACTTTTTACAAGGGCCTGCAGTGACAGGACAAGGGGGAATGGCTCTGAGCTGAGAGAGGGGAGATTTAGATTAGATACTGAAAAAAATTCTTCCCTGGGAGGGTGTTGAGGCCCTGGCACAGGTTGCCCAGAGAAGCCCTAATGCCCTGGCAGTGTTCAAGACCAGGCTGGACGGGGCTTGGAGCTACCTGGTCTAGTGGAAGGTGTCCCTGCCCACAGTCGGGGGTTGGAACTGGATGAGCTTTAAGGTCCCTTCCAACCCAAACCATTCTGTGATTATCAAAATAATAAACTAAAAAAAAAAAAAAAACAAAAAAAAAAAACAAAAAAAACAACACAGGAGGAGAGTAGCTGCTCTGCACACATGTGCTGATCTGATAAACCACTGGTTTTATCCTGTCTAACAAAGAAAAGGGATTGCACTAGTTTCATCTCAAAATGATGCTGATGCAGAAAGCATGCAAAGCCAAAATAACAGAAGAAATAGGAAATAGAGGGAAATAGAGCACCCATACCTGAGTCAGCACTGCTGGCTGGTGGGAGATCATCAAAGAGGAGAGGTCCTTTCTGGGCTTCCTTCCCTGTAAGGCACCAGGACAAAATCAGGACCCACTGCATGCACTCAAGGGGTGGTTCTGGAAGGACTGCCCTCCAGCTGAGCACAGGTGGGGTGACAGAGGAGAGCCTTGGCTACCTTTTGTCCATCTCTAATTTAGGCAGCTCCTACATGTGCAGGACAACCACTTGCCAGGGGATGATGTGAACTTTTATCTTGAGAACAACTTGTTTGTTTGGTTTCTAGCAATCCACACAACGTGTATTACCACCCTTCACAGCCAAATTGAGATATTATAGCATGGGAGGGGCCAAAAAAGCACCAACTTATTTCAGGTAACATTACAGCTCTCCACAGTCCCACGACCCGCAGCACCGCAGTGAGGGGAAAAGCTCCAGCATGGCCTAAATCTTACGGATAACACCCTGCATCCGAACGAGCCGCAGGGAAAGAGAACAGCACAGAAATCCCACCAAAACGAACCCAAACCGAGTCATCCCCTCCTGCAGCCGCCTCTTCACATGCCCCGCCTCCCCGCCGCCGAGCAGAAGGCGCCCGCCCTACCCACCGTGCCCAGGAAGGAGAGCGGAGCTGCGCGGGGCTGTTCTGCGTTAAATGCCACATTTATTTCAGAACCGAACAAGCCTCACGCGTGCACGGACGGCCGGGACCCGAGGCTCCAGCCCCGAGCACGGGCAGGGAGGGCCGGGACCAGAGGGTACAGGGGGGCAGACGCCCCTCAGCAGGTCCCGGGCCGCCCGCTGGTGCTCGCCCACCCTCCATGCCACTGTCCCCTGTGAGATTTCCCTTCGGATGGGGCTCACAGTCGTGCCTATACATCAAGGTTTGCGTTCCTCATCCCGGGGGGGGCTGCGGTGAAGGAGGGGATGGGAGGTATAACGGGGAGAGTGCGTGGTGCTGGCGAGAGCGGGGCCAGGAAGATGGCAAAAGTAGCCTGCAAAGCCGGGGACATCCCGCAGGGATACTGCCAGCCGGGTCTCCCTCAGCGCCGTGTCCCTCAGCCGAGCTGTCTGCTCTGCAGGTTTGCTGGCCTCAGGCAAAGCTTCGGCTTCAGCTCCGGCTGGAGGATGTGCCCGCCCCGCAGCCGCCCCTCGCCTGCAGCACGGGCAGCGCTGCCCAGCCCTGGCTGAGGAACCTGTGTCTGGTCGCTGGCAGACGCAGATTCCTGTCTCCACCAGAAGCTGCCTCCGCCCTGGTAGAGCCTCCACTCTCCCCTGGGGCACCCAGTGTTCCCTAGCCCTTTACGCTGAAATACGGCATGGCACCAACTAGTCTTTGCTGGGATGTCAAAGCCCAGAACCCTCCTCCACCCCAGCCGCAGCTCTGCCCCTTCATGTCCCCCGAGTGAGAACCTATCCCTCCATAAAGGGCACAAGTTGGCTTCTAGATCACAGGACGGGGAATAACCCAGTTTGATGGGGCGGATAATTTGCCACCTGCCTGGGAAGCAGGGCTAGGAAAAGCAGCCCTGCCACAGCTCCAGGCCAGAGCAATGGGATGAGATGCCCAAGGAGCTGCAGCAAGGCTGGGCAAAACCTGCAGGGGCTCAGGATCCCAAAACCCTTTTCCATCACCTGAAACTCAAACTGAAAGGCCTCTGATGTGCAGCGAAGGGGTCCCTGCAAGCCTCTGCCCATCTGCCATGTCCCTTCCTGTCCGTGCCCCCCAACAACATGAGCGTAACAAGAAGACAGCACCAAGTCCCACACACACACACGCGCACACACACAGACAGACAGTGCGGGGAGGTGTGGCAGAGCCAAGGCGCAGCCGTGCTGTGCAAGGAAAGGTAAGCCACAGAGGCGTGACAGCGAAGCAAGGGGGGTGCCCGGGGGATACATGAAGGAAGATGCTCGCCTTCCTGACGGGAGCTGTGCTGGATCCAGCTGACCGCTTGGGAAGCCCCAGCTGAAAGCATCCTACCCCCCTCACAATGGATGAGAGATGGAAGATAGAGGAGAGGGAGAGCTGCTGCTGGGGAAGGTGGAAGCAAGTTATGGCTGGAGGAGAAGGTCCTTTCGGCAAAGCCACCTCTGCCGTGGGAAGCCCCCTGGATTAACGTGCCGATGAAGGCAGGGTGGGAAGGAGGTGAGCACTCGCTTCTGCAGCAGGGAAAGAGGAGTGAGAAAACACCAAATACAACAGTAAAAAGAAGCCCCTTCCCCACCTCGACACCCCCACCCCAGCCTCTCCCTGCCCCTCTGACTTGCTTTGAGCGTGTTGTCCTGCTGGAAGGAGAAGGGATGTGACAGCCCTCTTGGGCAAGGCTAAAGAGGGTCCTGTGGATTGGAATAGCCATTTCTAGCCTCAGCTCTTGGGGAACTTTTCCATCCAGTGTTGGAAGCAGCCACCTGCACCTCCACACTCCCTGCAGGGATGGGGCCCTTGGTGTCCTGTCCTAAGAGGGGAGGAATCCCTTTGGACAAGCCCCCAGGGGCTCCTAGGCTGAGACAATGGAGGTGGCCCACATGCTTTTGGGCAGGACAGCTCACACAGGCAGAGCCATCCCCAGAACCCTCCTTTTCCCTCCAGCAGGACCAAGCTCCAAAGTGAGGTGACGTGTCCACATGGATGTGGAATTCTCCAGCCCACCAAGATGGTGGGCTCCTCCTTTCCAGAGGTAGATGGGGCAGGTAGAAATTGCCTCCTTTGGGAAGACATGGTAGGCTGTCCAGCCACCACTTAGGGGAGAAGTAGTTTAAGCTGCAGGGGGGTGCAAAGCAGAGGGTTGGGGAAGGGCAGGAAGCGAGGGCAAGAGCTCCGCTGCTGCCGAGCACATGCCAGGGATGTCCCAGGAGAGGCATCTCTGGGGCCCCAGCCCACTGCCAAGGCTCTCCCTTGCCTGGGGGAGGCATTGTCCAGGGGCCAGGACTCATCTTACAGGATTTTTGTGATGTAAATAGAAATAAATACTTTATAAATATCATCTTAAACTACTGACACCTGATCTTACTCTGCTGTCTCTTGCAGAAACATCAATAAACTAGGAAATCCTCGTACTTACACTACCCCTTTCCCTTCATGTGGAGGCAATTCCTCCTGCTCTCCCACCTCCAAGCTTTACCACACTCCCACCCCTGTAGATCAAAGACCAGCTATTAGCCAAAACTGCCCTCCTCGCTCCCTCCCCTCTGACAGGGACCTTTCTGGAGCATTACAGATGGTGTGACATGAAGGTCACCCATGAGGGAATGGGCAGAAGATGGCACGTGCACAAGAGATCCTGCCCAGGCAGGTCGAGGCTTTTGCAGCTACGAACGGAAGTGAGTTTCCTCCGCGAAGGTGTGAATCGAGACAGATCCTTCCATGGAGCAGGCAGCTGGGGCAGCAGATGGTGTGAGAGATCAGACGTTAACATGGGGAGTCTTGAGACAGAATCAGCTATCTTGATCCTGTTGGCAGACGGATGAGGTGAAGGGTATTTTTCAGGTTAGATTCTCATCTGGGCTGTTCTCCTTCTGGAAAGCTTGGACCTGGTTTGGAAAACAAGGGAAAAAAGGTGTCAGAGATGTGAACAAGGAGAGGTGTGGTCCCCCTGTGTTTGGTGTCCTGGCTCCAGGCTGGTACCTGAATCCAGCCAGAGCTGGAGGGACATGGCATTAATGTCTTTTTAGCCAGAGCACACAAATTTCTGTGCATTTACTCCTGTTCCCTTAGTCTTGCCACTTGAGATTGTCTCAAGAGTGAAGGGCCAGTCTCCCTGCCGCCAGCAATGAATGTCGCTTTGAACTCAGCACAACAATGCCTCTGTACCAGCCAGTATCTGTCCCTAGATTGAAGAATTTAAGCCAGAAGGAGCTGAAATAAAGATTATCATGGCCTAGTTCTGCCAACTGAGAGCACATCTAGACACAGCTCTGTGCAGGAGGTGCTCCCCACATCTGGCTGGAGGGGTCTGCACCAGGGAGAGCACTGGGTCCAAGACAGGGAGCACACTTGGCTGCTCACAGACCACCCACCAGCAGCTTCTCTGCACCACCCTTCACCCATCTGCCCCTGGTACCTTATGGACCCAGCCAGGAGGGGATTGAAGGCGTAGAGCCAGTCGTGCATGTCCTTGTCACTGCTCGCCTGCAGCAGGATGCCACGATGCTCTGTGCACACTGCAAACGTGTTCGGGGTCTGCCAGGAGAGAGCCATGGATGAGTCTCCTGCCCCAGTGGGTGCGTGGAATGGGGCTGGCTCCTGGCGCCCTACCTTGAGCATGGCCTGCTGGTCCTCACTGTACTCCACCTGGGCCTTGGAGAGATTGAGTATGGCCCTCTCGACCATGTCTTTGTCTGAGTTGTAGATGTAGACATATGGGCGCCGGACCACCACGAAGCGCTTCACCCACCCATTGGTGTGGGGCTCCAGGAAGTGCAAGTAGCCCTTTTTGGAGACGATGGGGCTGCAGAAGGGACCGAGGTCAGGGTGGGGCATGGACCAGAAGGAGGTGGCAATGGTAAGGCATGGTCCCCCCTCAACCCCGAGGTGTTCCCTTTCCTGGCTGCCCCAGTTGCTCCTACCTGACCCGGATCTCCTGGATGTCAGGCACCAGCAAACGCTGGGGCTCCTTCTCCTCCTCAGGCCGGTGGCCTGGGGACTTCTTCTGCTCTCCTTCTACTGCGGGCTCCAGGTCAGGGGTCTCTGCTCTGGAAGAGACTTGGGGGGGTCTGGGGAGGGAGGAAAGGCTAGGATGTAGGAAGAGTGACAGCTAGGGAACACCCTTTGACCAGGACCATATCCCAGTGGTACAGCTGACCTGCTTGAGGGATGGTGGGACATCACCCAAACCTCCTGGCCACCTTCTTACCTGACATCGATGGCATTGTAGCGTCCTTCCACCAGTGATGGGCAGGTTGAAGAGGGGGTAAGAGTGGTGACCCCAAGAACTGGCATGGATGGGTCTCTCATCAGGGTCACAGACATTTCAGACAGCTGTGGAGGAGTGGAGGTGTGGACTTGAGTTTCTGCCTGAAGCTGGGCACAGGCAAAGGACCAGGTGCCTACTCATACAGGGAGAGGCAAGACCTCTGGCCGGCAGGGCTCTCCCCCGGCACAGTCCCAAGAGCCACCAGCTCCAGGAACCCCAGGGCAGGTGAAGGGAGCAGGGACCCCAGAGCAGGGACCACTCGCACCAAAGTGCCCACCTGGCCCTTGCCCAGCCAGCTCCTCTTAGCCACACATCCCTCCTAGCCCCCAGCAGCCCGGTGAGCCCAGGACACTGGCAGTACCTTGCTCTCACTGGCGCTAATGCAGACATGGCTGTGGCTGTACTCCCTGTTGAAGGTATGTGTGAGCAGGCGCAAGCACTGTGGAGAAAGGAGGAAGAGGGTAGGATAGGAGGCACCTTTTTCCACCCTTCTCCTCCTGCTCCTCTTGGGTTTTCTCCTGCCGCAGTCCCCTTGGGAGCTATGGGAGCTATGGGAGCCCCTTCCCAGCTTCACCCCTGTGAGCTGGGAATGCTGCAGGATGGTACCTTCACAGCCAGTTCCTTCTGCCTCTCGCTGGGGCTCTCAGGAGGTGAGGTGCGGTTCTCAGCAGCCCCATCGACAGAGAGCGGGGAGGAGACGCAGGAGGTGCTTCGGGACTCAGAGTCCTCACTGGAGCAAGTGGACAGGGTCTCCAGGCCCAAGCGCTGGGTTGTCTCCAGCTTCTCACGCAGGAGCAGGTAGTGCCTCGTCTTCTCCACCTGGGCAGATACATCACAGCTCAGAGGTGGCCCCTTCCCCTTACTGACATCCTTCTGGGGACCATGCGTCCCATGCCCCATTACCCTGTTTCTAGCCCACGCTCTTACTTCTTGCAGGAGGCTGAGTTTCTCCAGCTCCCATTGATGGTCAAGGATGAGGCTGTCACTGCGGGGCCGCCAGCCAGCCAGGTTCTCCTCTCCCCGCACATAGGCTACAGAGGTGTCTAGCACACGCCGGCGACGTCTCTGCATGCCTGTGGGGACAGACACATACTAGGGGGAACAGATGCACAGACCCAACCCCAACCACCATGCTGTGCCTGCCAGCCTTGTGGTGGGTGACCACCCAGGCAGAGACATGGCACCCACCTGGGCTGCCGGCATCTGCCACTCGGCAGAGGCTGAGCTCGTAGACTCCCGTCACACGGTTGCTGTGGTCAAAGGGAGATGAGGCATTACCAACTCTATCCCATCCCCATGCCCCCGTTATTTCACCCAGGCTGCTGGAATGCCCCAGAAAGGCCCCAGTCCTGGGTGATGGCTCTCCTCTCCCAGAAAGGCAGGAGCTTCTCAGTACCTCTCAGAAGCCCGTAGGCTGCCACTGCCAAAAAGGTTGCGGATGGAGCGGGAGGCAGGAAGCTTGGCATCCCGGGAGTAGAAAACCATGCAGAAGTCTTTGGTGATGACGGCAGGCTGAGTGCAGTTCTCCATCTGCAGCAGAGCAGGGGGAAAACGTGTCATGGGGGGGGACAGGGACTGTCTCTTGGCAACCCATCAGGTCTCTCCCACCCCTGGTGCCCAGTGGTTTCCATTCCTGCGGTCCCACCGGGAGCCCCAAGCACTAGGTTGCACCCTGTCAGCATTGGTGCAGGGTAAAGGAGGGGTTTACACTGGCTGGATCCCAGCAGTAGGGGAAATACCAGACTTTGTTAGCACTACAACAAAGGTCCTTGCCTCAATGTAGGCAGACAGGGTGATGTAGATTTTCTCCCTGTACGGGGTGACACGGTTGAGCAGCAGCGAGTTGTGCATGGAGCTATCCCATGCTGCCTCAAACTGGTAGAAAGTCCTGCAACAAAAATAAAATAGCAGAACTGGTAAAAAAATGTCCCCAGAATCCTAGGCAAGCGAGCAAGGAGATGCTTTTGTCCCCCGCTGCAGCAAGGCCTGCAAGGACACATGGACATGCACACACCACAGGGACAGATGGGGACAGCCACTCCAGAGGACACAGGCTCAAGGCAAAGGGGGACAAGTTGTGGCAGGAAGGGGATGTGGCACCCTTGACATGGCCAGGAGGCCGGGGTTCTGGGGAGGAGGGACTGTGGGAGGAGTGGGGGCTCAGCTGGGGTGCAGGCAAGGCAGGGCAGGCTGGGAAGGCAAAGGAGGGCAAAGAAGGGTGCATGCCCCACCGCCATGCTCAGAGTGGGGTCTGCCACAGCAGCACACCCAGGCAAGGTCCCCACTATCCAGCCCACGGCACACAGCACCTCCCAGCCCCCGCCAGGAGCAGCTGTCACCATTCAGGTGGCCAGAAGGGAGAGGAGGGAGGATGCTCAGCCCTGGGGAGTCCGATACCAGCCAAGTTCCCTTCCCCAGGGCTGCCCCACCTGCCAGCCCTGAGCCCCACCAAGACCCAGGGACCATATTTTTTTAGTTGGCCCCTGCTGGGCTGTCTCCCTCAGCTCTTGCTCTCCCCTCATCACCAGCCCCATTCCCACCAGGCTGCCTCACTCTCCTCGCTTGGTTTTCCATAATTCCCAGGTTGGGGGAAGGAGCAGGGGACACCTAGCCCCACTTGCTCAGTGCCTATGGGGTCCCATAGAGGATGGCAAAGCCACCTAGAGCAAGAGCGGCTGCCAGCCTCTTCAGGTCAAGCAGTCACGAGTGGGGGAAGCAGGAGGCATGGGGGATCCCTGTTTCACCTCCTGCCCTGCTCCTGGGCTGCCACCTGGGCCAGCCTTGGGTTATGGGACACCCACTCCCCAAAGCCACCTGTCACTGCTGCAGCCCTGGCTCCTGCCTCAGCATCGTCAAAAAGCAGCAATGTCTCAATGAGGATGCTTCAGCACATCCCTGAACAGCACCCAGGTGGCTGAGGGGCTTTTTGAACATGAACCAGGGCAGCCAGAGGGAGCAGGGAGAGGCTCTCAGCTGCAATTGCCCCCGTGTAGGAAGAAGAGGGAGAGCGACGCTTTCAGAAGGTGCATAAAATACATTAAAAAAACCCACATGAGACAGAGCCAAGGCGAAGGATCACTTTTCAGACACAGGTCACTTGAGAAGGCAGTGCTCCCCAGGGAGGAGGAGAATAGGAGCCTCAGGGGAGGGGGGGGAAGAGCAAAAAGCAAAGGGAGGCAAAGGAGAAAGAGAGAAAAGCAGGTGGGACCAGACCGAGCAGGTGCACGCAAAATACCTAGTGTCATTTCCGAACGAAATGCTATAAGTGGAAGGCGACCCAAGGACAAACACACACACATACACACACAGAAAAACAAAAGGTCAGAAAGCATCGTCTGTACAGGGTTGGCGTTGGAGCAGGACCACAACCATGGAGAGCCCCTCTAGAGGGGACTCACCCCATGTCAGCTCTGCTGGCCAAAGTAGCTCCTGCCCAGCCGAATGCTGAATCATAGCCGAGAAGGAGCTTGGCAAGGTCAGAGGTTTACCTGCATGGGTGAAAACCCTCTGCCACCCACCTTCCTTGCAGTCTGGCAGCTGGGAAGCAGCACATGTGCTCCACATCCCCTTAACACTGCCCTCGCTGCCATTCCAGGGCAAGGAGCTGCTGCTACCAGCGCAGCCCCTCAGAAAGGTGCCCCTCATGGTACCCACACAGCAGGAGATTTCTTGGCCCGTCCCTGGTCCACAGGGAAAGCATCACTGTACCAACAGCCCACAGGCAATGCCAATATGACCCCACATCTCCTGAAGTAGAGGGGTTGTATCCATGCTGGATCCATCCTCCTGCATCCTGGGATACTGACGGAGGGACAGATCTGCCCCCAGGCATCTCCAAGCAGGACCAGCTTCTAGCTGATGAAGGAAGGACAACTTCCCAGCTACAAAGTTATGGAGCCCACCAGGACTCAGGAGACCCCAACCCCTGTCTCCCAGCCGCATCTTCATCTCTTTATCTACCATAGGACTCCCTCCTCTGGGGCCTTGGTGATGCTTCCATCCAGAGGCTGGCAGCAGCATCTGGATCTGTTGGCTCTTGCCCATACACCACATACCCATACACCCATACACCAGGCTCACACTGCAGTCCCAGCTGAAGCCCCCACCTTCCTCAGAAGCCGATCCCCACCATTACACAGGGGTACAACAGTCTATGCCACATTACAGTGTGTGTGTACCCACCATTGCACCTACGTACAAACACAACACCACCCATATGCCACATCTTCACCCACAAGTCTACTGTGCACCCAGTGGTCATCACCAGGTGCCCAGGGAAGGACTGGAGGTGGCCTGAAGCTCCCACCATGGTCTACACCAGCCCTGCAGCTACTCCGAGTGGTGCTGGGGGCTGAACCTGGGTGGGAGGCAACGGGGGAGCGGCACACTTAGCACCCGATGCCAAAGAGATGAGACAGCAGTGAAGTCAAAAAGAAAGAAATAAACCAAAACCCAAATCAGGCGATGGGGACGCAGGCGTGCGAGGGGAGCAGCAGCCAGCGAGAGCGCGGCCCAAACAAACAGCAAAAGAGGCTGGTGAGCAAGAGGTGCCAGGATGGGAGGGAGAAAGGATGGGGCATGTAGAGGGATGGGGGGCTGGATGTCCAAGTGCTGCCTCCGGCCAGAGTGAGTGCACCAAGGTGAGGGGAGAGAAAGAAAGAAGGGAGGGTGGAAAAAAAATCAATGGAAACAAATAATACCTAGGCATATCCGAATCAAGAAACTGCCTGTGAAAACACAAAACAATCACATGGTTAGTGTGGGCTCTGATGGGCAGCAGCAGCAGAGAGAAGCAAGGGGGGACCCTGGGGGCTGCCCCCCACAACTCCTCCCTGGGCGCTCGATGCAGGGATGGATGGGTATTGGGGAGTGAGCCATATTGCTCTCTGGTCTCCTGAGTAGCTCCAGGGAACCGGAAAGGCTGGGATGGGGAGGGGAGCTAGGGCTGCTCTGGGCAAAGGAGGCTGCACGGCATAAGGCAGCAAAGCAGGGAGCACAAGCAGCCGGGAAGGAAGGTGAAGCGGGCCCTGGCTCTGCCTGCTGTCCCCTCTTTGCCTGTCCTAGCAGGCTGGTGGGGCTAAGGCATGCACGCCTGCATGCAGGATGGAAGCGGGGAGGGCCCCTCAGCATCCCGCAGGAAGCCGGCTGCCCACTCCTCCCCCTGCCTGGCCCTAGACAGGCTCACAGGATGGGTAATACATGGCATGCATACTGGTCTGCAGCCGAACTGGGGCTGGCCCTGAGGCACAGACCCACTGACAGCACAGGTGAGGCAGGCTCTTGCAAATCCTGGGATCAACGGGCCAGGTCAGGAGCTGACATAAAACAGGGCGGCCCCAGGAGCCCACAGGTGCCACAGCCACCAAGCTCCCAGCAGCCCAGAAACCACTGCAGCTTTGCCTGGCCAGGCCCTCCTTGCCCAACAGTCCCCACCCGACCTTGCTGTTGTCCCCATGGCTTTGCCAAAGTTTCTTGGTCCACTGCTTCCACGCATATCTGACCCCATGGTGTGGCTCTGCTGCCCAAGCACTGCATGCCTGTCACCCACCATGTCCAGAAGCAGCTCTGGGATCACTGCATGGTGGCACCTCCCGCCCAGACCCCTATCATCCCAGCCCAAAAACACCCTGCCACGGGACACGTCATGGACACGTCATCTTGATGCAGCAGTGACCCCAAAGAAAAAAGGAGAAAAGTGCTTCTCACTCCCCAGCAGGATGCTCCTACACTGGAAACCGCCATATGCACAGCCCAGGACCGGTCCGTGCTGCTCCCGGTGATGCCAATGATCAACCTTGTCTTGTCACAGCTACCTGCACACACGCATTCTGGCCAGGGACCCCTGCCAGCCTCCTGAGTTTTGCCAGCAGCCCTGGTTCAGAGGAGAGTTTTGCTCTCTGCACCCACTGGTTCCTCACACCACCACAGGACCCAGCCAGAGAGGTCTTTAGAGATAAAACCCTTCTGGCCCTGCTGCTCCCACAGCCCTGCCAAACCCACAGTGGGAACACAGTCCCCCAGTACAGGCATCGCCAAGGTCACCCACTGGCATCCCCCGGTGCCCGTGAGGGATGGCTTTCCTGCATCACTCCCGCACAGACAGGGACCTGCCATGGGCACCAAGTGGCCTTTCCTGTGAGTTTGCTGGGACATGGGACAAATAACCCTTCATGGCAGGTCCTCTCCAGCCACGGAGTTGGTACATCCTCCTGGCAGCAGTACCAACCAGCTCTATGTGCCAGGCAGTTACAGCCACCAACAGAGAGCAGCATCACCGCCCAAATTCCCTTTCATGCCAAAGCCTAGTGCAGGGAGGCCTTGGGGAGAAGGAGGGAGGAGTCTGGCAACCCTGAACCCCAAGACCCTCTGCAGCTCCAGAAAAGTACCCCCCAAGGCAGCAACAGGTCAGCAGGACCCTCCAGAGGGACTGAGAGGCTCCCCATGTCTCCCCTTCCAGCCCTCACCACAGTGCAGGAAGAACAAGAGAAGCAGCAGCACTCACCGGTCATCCTGGGAGGGGTGGATGTACCCAGAGGAGAGGATGTTCAGGGACAGGATGTTGGGGTCGATGAGAGACTCATCTGCTTCTGGGGTGTTCCGGATCCGACCTGCAAGTGTAACACAGGGATAGAATCATAGAATAGTTAGGGTTGGAAAGGACCTTAAGATCATCTAGTTCCAATCCCTCTGCCATGGGCAGGGACACCTCACACTAAACCGTGTCACCCAAGGCTCTGTCCAACCTGGCCTTGAACACCGCCAGGGATGGAGCATTCACAACTTCCCTGGGCAACCCATTCCAGTGCCTCACCACCCTCACAGGATGCCTCTCAGGTTACAGGAAGTGGCCCTGTGAGGGTCCCCATGAGGGGCATGGGCAGCTCACCTGTCTGCATCGCCCCAGTAACCCCCCCATTATAAACAGCAGCCTCCCAGTTCTTGTCCACTTGGTGCCAGAAGCCCTAATACAGCTCTTGCATGTGATACCCAGGACCAAGGCATCCTGCCCACACTATGTCCCAGTGTCACCTTCTGGTAGCTTTGCTACTGTGGGGCAGGAGAGGAGACAAGGCAGGTGCAAAAGCTCCACATAGGAACACAGGTGAGAAACAGACCAAGAGGATGCTTGGGAGCTCGGTGGGGTGGGGGTTGCTCACAGCCTATCCAACCTAGCTTGGCTTACCTACAACCAGCTCCCGCACTTCCTTCCAGCGGATGAGGCTGCCTGTTTCATGCACCAAGGTGACAGTGATCCTCCTCTGGATGCCCTGAGACCCGCAAGACCAGAGAGAATGGATAGAGGTTAACAAAGCTCCTAGCAGGAGTTAGACCCAGAACAGCATCTCAGGGATGGAGTACCTGGTGGAGGAGGAAGGTTCCATGGCATGGCATGCCTCCACGGTGGTCCACAACAGCAGGGATGTAGCTGGAAGAGAGGATCACGGCATGACACAGAACCCCATCAGCCTATGCAGAGGTGTCAAGCACTGACCAAATTACTGTGCCACCTCCCTCTCCTTCCCACTCCCCTTTCCAGCAGGACTTACTCGCCATTGGCTTCCAGCTCACAGATCTCAAAGAAGACCATCAGGTCATACTTGCACTGGCATGGGCCAGGGCTGGGCCGAGTCATGGTGCTCAGTTTCGTTGCAGGCACTATGGCAAGTTGGAAAGACAGCTTAAAGGGTGATCTTGCTGCTGGCATCTGGAGTGTCTGATGGCAGGCAGGATACGGGCAGAGCAGGCAGGGGCCACAGGAAGACACATGGAGGTGGCAGCAAGGAAGGAGGGAGTGCATAGAGCGGGACAGCCCCATCTCAGGGACCTTGCTGACCCCTTGCTGAGCCATCCAGGGTGGGTAGCCTCCTCCTTGAGATTCCACAGGAGGTGGGAAGGGGGATTTGTATCATCTGGGTAATGCAGGAATGGGAGCAGGCCTTTAGGGTGTCCCTGGTGGTAGTACATTTTGGTCCACAGTATGTTTTGTGGTGCCCTGGGGTCCTAACTGGTTCCCTTAGGGAAGGGGACACTGTACCCAGCACAGGGACTATGGGTGGGCAGAGAAGCAGGAGGCTAAATCCCCTACCTGGTTTGGAGAGCGGCATCACACGGGGCAAGTGGCGCCGGGATGGCCTCAGTGGGCTGGAGAGAGAACTGTCTCAGTTAAAGCATCCACAAGGACCCCTGAACCAGCCAACCTCACCTACACCCCAGGGCCACCCCCTCCCACCACCTAGCCCCCTTTTCCAGGTCCCCAGGAAGCCAGCTGTACCAGGTGCTCTAGTGGCACCCAGCGGCTGGAGCAGCCCAGGGTGCACCCACCTCAGGACATCCTTGCAGAGGGGTGGGAAGGGATGCTGCTGGTAGTGCCCAAAGACTTCAAATACAATAGGCTGGCTCTTGATGTATTCAATGAAGGATTTGGTCACCTCCACAGCAATCTAGAAGAGAAAGAGCCATCAACAGCACAGTTCAGCTGGGAAAGGGATGCAGCCAGCAACAGCACTGGGGAAGTGGAAGGGTGCAAGCCTGTCCGATTCCCTGCAACCCTCACCCACCCCCTTCCTTGTGTCTCAGTGATGCTCTTCCCACAAAGACCACTGTCGTGAAATCCCAGCCTTTTGGGGTGGCAGGTTTTTGCTCTTTGCCCCACACATCCACTTTGTCTAAGGCTGGCTTAGCTAGGCAGCCCTGACTATCTTCTCTGGGGAGAAGATCCAGCCAACAGCCCTGCAGAGATCATAGCAGCCATAGGGGTGAGGGGATGTGGGCAGGGCAGAGGTACTCACATTTTGAACGTGATAGAAGCCCAGTGGCGGCCCCCGTCCTGTGTTCTTCAAGGGCTCTGTTGAAAAGGCCTCGTCATGGCGATGGATGAAGCTGCAGAGGGAAGGAAAGAGACTCAGGAGCTGTGGGATAGGGATGTGCTGGAGCAGGGAGGAGAGAGATGGAAGAGACTAGGACAAGAGTTCCCCTCAATACCTTAGGCTGGCACAGAATCCCTCGAACCTGGTGGGAGCCTCTCCCTGTCTTTCTCCAGAAACCAGAGAAGGTACCAGACAAGTGCATGGGCTCATCCCACAGCCTTTGGGTTTGCCTCCCATCCCTGAAGGGCTCAGAGGTTCTGGGGCTCCCCTACATTCATCACCACCCCAAGGCAATGACCAGAGCACAGTGGGAGATGTAGGGCTGGAGGGGCATAGGGGACTCACTTGAACTGGCAGAAGATGTCTGCGTATTCTGCAGAGATGCTGGAGGCTTGCAAGACTGTCACGCGGAATGTGAACATGCTGCCCAGCTTCAAGTGGTCCAGAGCCGTCTCCAGTGGCCCTTCTGACACGGACTTCTCTGGGCTGTCCAAGAGAAGGTCCTCTGGTGTCACTGCAGGGAGGGAAGGGTCCTCAGTAAGTCCTCAGTAAGGTGAGGTATCGCACCCCCCAGCATCTGCCAGCAGCCCTGCACTAGGGCAATGGGCTTTTGATGCTCAGGTGGGTGGAAGAGGCTGGGTGTCAGGAGAGGAGGCTGCTCCCCAGCCACTTGTCAGCACCCCCTCACCTGTGCAGGTATTGTTGTTGACCTCATCAGCAGAGGGACCCACGTCGCTGACCTGCCCCTGGCCTTCGACAATGCGCAGCTCCTCCTGGGAGGTCCCCGAGCGAGACATCCCCACAGCTGGGCATGACTCTGACTGGAACTGCACCAGGAATCATGGAATCATAGAATGGTTTGGGTTGGAGGGGACCTTAAAGATCATCCAGTTCCAACCCCCCTGCCAATGTCAGGGACACCTTCCACTGTGGGGCTAAGGGATGATGGTGTTGTCCAGGGTGGCTCTGCTCACACAGCCCATCACTGCCCTGAGCAGCAGGGCATCTCCAGCTACCCACCCCACAGCACCTGCCCTAGGACACAGTCAAGAGCAGGGTGATGCCTGCACCTCTAGGAGCCTGGTGGTCCCCATGAGGGAGTGCTGCCATGGCAGGCAAGGGGTCTGTGGTACCCAGGCACCCACCAAGAGCCAGCTGCCACCATACCTTCTCAAAGTGCTGGTCATCGAAGGATATCTTGGCCGTCCCCGACTGCCGCACGCCAGAGCCATAGTCAGGGGCTTCCTCATCCGCTGGAGGAGGGATGGGGGTCAGCCAGCACGGGGGGTGTGGGGGATGTGAGGGGCACATGTTTGGGGGGGGTCCCCCTCCTACCTGAGATGGCCTGGACTGCCACACGCAGGAAGCCCTTCACCTCGCCCTTCTCACTGACGATGGCCACGCGGTGGACCAGGGGCACAGGGTAGAGGAGGTTGCTCAGGTAGACGAAGGCCCTGCCAGTGAGGGGAAGGGGGGAGGGACACACAACACGGGGGGGGAGAGCGGTCACTGCTCCCACCCGCGGGTGCCCAGGCGCAGTGGCATGGCCGGCGCCGGCCGGGATCCCAGGTCACCGCTCACGGCGCAACCACGGCGCTGCAAAGCAAAACTAAAGAGAAGGCAGCCAGGGCCAGCCAGGAAAGGTCGGGAACGGGCAGCGGGCAGGCAGCGGGCAGCGCGCCATGGGCAGCACCACAAAGCAGACCGGCCTTGCCTACCTCTCCGGCTGTCACCTCCGTGGCGGGCGGGGAGGGGAGGGGGGCTGCGCTGGTGCCACCGTGAAGCTGGGAGGGAAGAGGACCTTCTCTGTGGTGGAGAGCTGGAGCACTAGGGCAGGAGGTGCTGCGACATGGCTTGGGGGCAGCTGCGGAATCACCGAGGGGGACAGGGGCAAGGCGGGGTGGGGGAAAGGAGGGTGATGAGGGAGGTAGAGACCAGCAGGTGCGAAGGAGAGGAGAGGGGGAGGTCCTGGCTGGAGGCCAGAAGCCTCCAGAGATGAGCCTGCTCTGCCCGCAGTGTTGCGGACTGCTGGTGACTTTGCCCTGCTGCACGACATGGCTGGCAGCATTGGTGGCATGTGTCCCCCTGACCCCATCCCTTCTCGTGTATGGCTTCAGGACCCCAGGCTTCACACCAGCACATCACAGGCAAGGGGCCACATTGGGACTCAGCATGATGTGACAGCTGCCCCATGTTGCTGCTGACAACTCCTGTCAGGCTGCAGCTCCCTGTTTCTCACGTTTTGACTCCTCTTGCTGCCTTCTTCAACCTCCCCGTCAGCTGGCTCACTCTTCAACTGGCTCCTGGCACTCTGGTGATGGTGGCTGCCATGGCCTCAGCAGTGACAAGTCACCTACATAGCCTTTGGCATCAAGCTCCCTGCTGAGTGGTGCCAACTACTCTTCCCAGCAAGAGGGTGCGGGGTGCCTGGCACCCTTCCCCAGGGCACCCACCAACGTCTTGACATGCAGTGTCTTCAGGTGTCATGGGGCCAGCCAGGACACTTCTGCTTCTCTGCATCTCCAGGCACCTGGCAGTGCTTTCTTCCTTGCAGACATGATTGGAGACATCCAACAGCACCCAAAGGTGGCCCAGTGGGCTCTTGCAGGAGGCCTCAGCCCCATACTTGCAGCCCAAGCCCCAGACTCTGGAGGTTCCCTCTTGCTCTGGTAAATCCCACTGACTACCAACCGCTGCGTGAGGCTTTTTCCACCCAAATCATCTCCAAGGATTCACGTTTTGAAGCAAAGGCGATGCCCCATCACTGTCTCCTGCTGGGGCAATCTCACTCCGTGTCTTTGAGGCCACCAGGGACAGGTGGCTGGAGTGGGCCAGGGCTACTCATGTGGCCCTGTGGCCATGGATAGGTCTTGAAAGTGCATGGATCTGGGTGCACCCACCGTCCTGAAACAGCAGGGCACCTGGTGTTGAAGCCAAGGAGGTGGAGGGGGGAGGAAAGAGAGGGAGGGAAGAGGGGGAGGGAAGGAGGAGGGGGACACGTGTGTCACTAGAGGAAGGAGGGCAGGGACACTAACCACAAGATTGGTGAGGTGCAAAGATGGCATGCTCAGACCAAAGAAAAGCCTTTCCAAAGGAAGACAAAAGTGAAATAACCCCAATTTTAGCTAAAGCTTTGGAGAGACAGAGCCAGCAGCTAAAAAAAAACAAAACCAAACCAAACCAAAATAAACCAAACCAAAAACCTTAAAGGAAAAAAAAAGGAAAGGGGAAAAAATCAAATACAAGGATCCAATCATAAACCAATCCAAGCACACTTCACAAGAAATGTGGCCGGCGGAGCTGCTGCGTGGAGAGCCAAACCCAGGGCAGACTCAAAAGAAGTCGGAATGCGCCAAGCTCCAGGGAATGTGTCCCCGGCATGGAGTGGGGCTGCTGCCACAGGGCCTTGTTTGGTTGTTTTGAAGCACCCCCAAGAGTTTGGGGGTTTTTTGATGTGCTGGTCGTTTTGTTTTTTAAAATAAGGGAAAAAGGAAAAAAAAAGGGGAAGAACCCAGCTCTTTCGGTCTGAGGCTGCAGGACTCTTATCCCACCTCCGCCCTCTCTGCCTACACTGGCCCTGCTCCTCCCCACCTCACTGCTCATACTCTGCCTGGCAGGGTTGAGCCTGGCTTTAGCACACCAAGGAAGAAAGTTCCACTGCTGCAGCTCCACCCCAGTTGGAACAGCCCCAAGAGGGAGAGGTTCACTGTCATGACACCCTCTTGCTCCTGCATGGGTCAGAGGCTCCAAGACGAGCTCTGGGCACACATCACCTTGGGAAAACCCTGGAGCAGAGCTGGCAGCAACCACATCCCATCTTGGGGATAGGCAGATCTAGACTGGATTTGGTAGCTGGTAAGTTTCTATAGGCTAAGACCGATGGAGCTCACAGGCATCTCCTGGCCAACAGGTATGAAAACTCAAAGCTCTTGCTCTTGGCTGGAGCTGAGGAAGAGTTGGAGCCTGTACCGAGGTCCCCATGGCCTTCCTGAACATCTCCTGTTCCAAGTTGGCAGGGATGGCCGCAAGCCAAGCATTGGGTACATGCAGTGAGAGAAAACACCTCTTTTCAGAGTCCTCCTCTCCCTCCTGCACCCTGGTCTACCCTTTCACCCATCAGCTTTGTCCTCAACTGCCTGGGGACATCCAAGCCTCATGTCTGGGGGGGGGGTCACACTGACCAACTTAGCCAAGATGGCCAAGCCGGTGCCAGAGGCATGCATGGCTTCAAAATGCCTGTTTGTCCCCAGCCAGCAGCACTGCAGGGAGTCACCCTGGGCCAGGTCCACAAAAGTACCCAAGACCAAGACCACCATGCAGCTTTACAGGCTGCTTCAGTGCCAGGGATGCAGGAGAGCTTCCCTTTGTGGGGGCTGCCCAAAGAGGAACCTGCCTAGAGGGTCTCCAGTGGAGTTGATGTTATCTGACTCCTCCTGCTCTCCCCTACTGCTTCAATGCTTGTCACAGCCCTACCTCGGTGGGCAACTTGTTGCCCCATTGGGTGCCCCAGGCTTGGCAGCAATCCCGGACAGCTGGCCACCCACCCCCTGCACCTCCAGCACTCCTCGGAGGTGGGAGTCATGTCCGAAAGCAGTTCTCTCATGCGAAAGAGCTAGTTCCTTCCCGGCATGCTCTCCTAAAACCTCACCAACCTTCCTACTAAACTGAACAGGGGGGAGCGGTCGTAAAACGGATCCCGGCCATCACACAGTGGGCACTCCGGAAAGATGTCTTCCTCCAGGTCCTCCGCCTCCTCCTCCTCCTCCTCCTGCCCCTGGTGCTGCTCGTCAGCAGGCTCGGTGATGTCGGAGTCGGGGTTCGAGAAGGTAGGGGAGGGGGTGAGATCAGCCATGCGCTCGCTCATGCATGTGTTGAAAAGAGGAGAGCTGTTGCAGCCAGAGATATCTGAACTAAGGTTAGTACAACAAGATAGAAGACAGGTTAACACCAGCTGTTCCAAACAGAGAGAGCAAGAAAAGGAATTTTGGTTTTTTTTCTAGGTCGTTTTGTTTTTCTCCTGGTTAGGTTTTGGGGTGAGTGGGTTTTTCTGCTTAAAGCAAGGGACGTCAGGAAGACCTGCCCATCCAGTGTGTCTCCAAAAGGAAGCCACCAACCACCGTCAGCTATAAAGGGTGGAGAAAAGAGTGAGCCAAGGAACTGGTGCAAACTGTGGGGATTCCCCTTGTTGAGGCTCGCTGCCACCCCTGCCACCAAAGGGAATCTCTCCACGTGCATGCGGCTCAGCCCCCTGCTCCCCCTGCCCGCCAAGGCAGACCCACTCTCCAGGGTAGCCCATCGTTGTTGCTGGCACGGCACCCTTCTAACCAGCATGCGGGAGGTGCAGTGAGACACGCGGCACATACCAGACAGACAGATACTCAACACCAACACGTGCTCATGTTCGCAGAGGTCACAACAACACAGGCTCTTGGCCTGCTGGACAGTTGCGGATCCCCCACCTCCCGCTGTCAGCAAGCCAAGAGCCCATGTCTCACAGCACTGGGTTAGGGCAGGCAGCAGGAGCATTGTCAGGGGCTTGCAGGTCCCTCGGGGTCCCAGCAGCCAACGCGGAGGAGAGCCATCGCAGACAGTATGGGCCCCGACCACCATTGTGTGGGGACAACACATCCTTCCAGCGCACAGCCCCAGAGAGGTGAATGCCAGCAGCGCTTCCTCCTGCAGGCTGCCTGCGGGTCCCAGCTGTGCTTAACAAGGAGCAGAAGTGCTCACCTGCCCACCAGCCTGAACCAGGGAAAGCGGTCATAGAAAGGATCTCCGCCAGTCACCACGTTGTCACAGTCGTCAATGACACTGGAAGGCACTTCTGCTGCACGGTCATACATTTCACGCATCAGGTCCAGGCGTTGCCTGCAGGCAGAGGGGAATGCAGTGGGCAGCAGTGATAAACCGGGCTGAAGCCATCCAAGCCCTCCCTGGTGTGGGCATCATTCACCCACCTCAGCTTCTCCAGGGTCCAGTAATGCGTTGCCCCGTTCTTCTGGTCCTGCACCTCTACAGCCACGATGGTCCGGGGGAATGGCCGCTTCTCCCGGTCTTTGGCAGCATCAGGAGGCAGCAGGTCAGGAGGGAGAGGTGAGTACAGCGTGTCCGTGAGGAGAACAAACTGGAACTGGACCTGAAGAGGGGTAGAGGGAGACAGTGAGCCACCTGGGAGTACAGCAAGCTCCAGGAGCAGTAAGCTCTTCCTCAGCATTTCCCTAGCTGCCCATGCTTCTGGCTTCTGCCATTGGTGCTGCAGCAAGCCAGAGAGGAGCCCCAGGCACCCACCTTCTTCTTCAGCTCCACACTGATGGCATTGGCTTCCTTGAGGAAGATGGCATTGCCCCAGAGCAGGTCACGGAGGGAGGTGAATTGGTACCACTTCCACTTCCTAAAGGCCCAGAGGGCCAGCTCAAACTCCCGCTCCGTCCACTGCACTGTGGGGGCACAGAGGGACAGTCACCCCACCACTGGGAGGGAGCATATTGGCACAGAGGTGTCCAGGGGACCCACAGTCCACTCTTCTGCAGAAAGCATCAAAACCCTGTGGCGGCACATAGCCCTCACCTTCATCCTCAGGTTCTTCTTCTTCCTCATTTGCCTCAGGGTAATACCTAGAGTCCATCTGCTTCTGCAAAGCCTCCAATTTGCTCTCATAGTCCTGGGGGAAGCAGGGAGAGGGATGATGCAGCCCACAAGGTGTGACCTCCTTCCATGCAGCCACATAGTGCTTCTCCCCCTGCTCCCCGCCCCAGAGGAACCTGGCATCCTTCCTCCTCTGCATCCGTGTTTATGGGGACAACCCCAGGAACAACAGGTTTGCCCTTATTTTTAGGACACTCAGAACCAACCCTTGCAAACATCTTCCATGAATTCAGACATGCCTGAAGAGCCTAAGAAGGAGCAAGATCCTGGACACCTACCAGCCTTTGCTGCTCAAGAAGGTAGTTTGCCTCCTCCCGCTCCCTCCGGTACTGGTCCTCCAGTTCCTGGAGCCTGAGAGGAATGGAGAAGGAGTATGACCAACCTGGAGGTGGATACCCGACTCCTCATTACCGCAACCCCTGTGCCCTCACCTCTGCTCCATCTCCTGCTTCATGTCGATGCCCTGCTTCTCCAGCAGCTCTCTTTGGGCGAAAGCCCAGTCTACAGGCTCAGCTGGGGTCTCGGCACACGGGGTCCGCTCCCGCTCCTGCCGAGCCTGCTCGGGGTGGTTGAAGCGGAAGACATGGCTCTTCCCCATGATGATGCGGTTTCCTACAGGGATGCATGAGGGGAGAAAGGGCATGGGTTTAGTGCAGGGCCCCTGTGAGACAGAGGGAGGTGGGTCAGAGCAATGCTGGCATGCCAGCTGTGGGGACCCACCTGAGCGCAGGATGCTGGGCTCCGTCACCTTTTTGCCATTCACGTAAGTGTCAGCACCTTCACAGGGCTCCAGGGTCACTATTACTGGAGAAACAGCCAGAGGGGAAAAGAGGAACAAAAGATAAGTTGGAAGTAGAGGGATAAATCCTGCATCCCTTACTCCACAGCTCCTGCAGGCTCAGAAAGGGTAAGCTGCCCCAGCCAGCACCCCAGGCATGAAGTAAGGGGACACCAGGGTACCCACTGGCAGCACTCACACCCCAGGCAACCAACAGGGCTTGGCCACCCTTGGGTTAATCAGAGCAGTCCCAACGACTAAAAGCAGCTGGAGACTGGATGTGAGAGGAGATAAGAGCCTCCAGCATGCATTTCCAGCCTCCCCAGGCTTGTCTCCCAAAGCCCTTTCACCCTCAAGTTCCTGCTGGTTTGTGGTGTGGTCTTTGCTCCTTCTCTGCTATGGTCTGCTCTTCTGTCCCACCCTGATCTCTTTGGCTTGCTTACCATGGCAGCTTCCACATGCCTTGCATGAGCTTCCCTCCCAGCTAGGTCTCACTCTGAAAGTATGGAGAGGCCACGGCTATGCAGGATTGGCCCCCTAGTCTGAGGAGGGCAGGACCACTGCCTGTGGCCAGGTTCTGGGGACATGCAGAGGGATTAGGGTCTGTGGGGAGGTGGAGCCCCTCCAGACAAGGAATACCTTCACCACTGGTTTTGTTGTCACTGCGGAAAAGGCAGTGCTCTTCCTTAATGAAGTGCCCGCTGAGAACGATGTCCTGCCTCTTCTCGGCATCTTCCCGGCCAACCCTGCCAGGGAGAAACCCAAGCCTGAATCTTCCTTAAAGCAGCCCCTCCCAGGGCCTCCCCCCAAAACCATCCTTGGGATTGACAGGAGCAGCCCTTGGTACACAGCAGGACCAACATCCCTAACAAGATTATACTCAAATATGTTTTTCTCACATGGCTATGGCACTTTGGGGATGGCCTGAGAATGGTGCCCAGCCTGGGGACAGCTGTCACCCAGCTGCCCACCCAGCAAGTCAGGCACCAAGATGTAGGCTAGGTTCCCACTGCTCCACAGGACCTGGCCCTCACCTTGTTATCCCATCCTTGATGTAGTAGAGAAGACACTCAGACATGAGCGGGTCCTCATTCAGGTTGACCAAGTGGGGTGTCTGGGAGAGATAAACAAGGAGTCACACCGGTACGCCTTGTCTATCCAGATGCTGAGGGATGCTCCCAAAGGACCTCACGCTGCCCCTAGTATGGGCTCTCCTGCTGTCTGCAGCCCCAGGACAGCATGCGAGGCAGGTACTTTTCAAGGGGACCAAAGTGAACCAAGCAGCTGGGATGAGGATGACCTGCCTCCACATGCCTCCTTACTTTCCTCCTCAAAGGGCTGAGCCCTGGACACCCTTTTCCCAGCTGCCTTTGGAAACTTATGTTCCAAATAGGCCCAGCATGAAGCCAAACAATTCCCATGGGGAGCCGCTGATATGGCTTAGTGTCTCCTGGGGCAGGACCCTGCTCGCCTGCACTGTGTGTCCACAGGCCCTTACCTCACCATAACATCCAGCTGTGCTGTGGACAGTGTGGCTGAGGCAGAGACATGTCCCATGCAGAGGTTGGTTTAGGATGAGAGGAGCTAAAAGTGCCTGTTTTCCTCCACTGATGGCACAAGGACACATGAAGCACTCAAAAGAGCAGGTCCCAGACCAGATGTTCAACCAGAAGTAGTAGAGACCTGAAGCCATATCTTCATGCTGAATTTAACACCCTGGTCTCCTTCCTAACAGTTCCCTCCATCACTTTCTTCCATTGGATCACAAACCACTTTGCTCTTAACAAGAGGAGGTTTCTCCCCCAACCACAGGTCTCTCTGGCTGCAGCTAGCTTGGCTCACCCCATCATGAGCTGCTGAGATTGCACCTTCAGGCAACAGGAAAAGTCCTGGGAGCATCAGTAGGTGAAGTTCTGAGTTTCCCAGAAATAAGAAGAGACCGTAAGAAACATCTTATCCGCCCACTGACACCTGGCAGGCAGACAGAGGTTTCCCCTTCACAACAGTGCTACAAACCCTGGCTGATAGGAGAGACTCACTCCAAATAGTGCAGAAGAACTGGAGGTCAAGGGAAATGCAGGCTCTTCTCCATGGTGGCTGACAGGACTAAGTTGGCTGTAACATTTAACCTCAGGCCCCTCTTGGGGAGACACACAGCCCCAGGGCCTGAGATTCCTTCAGCTTACAGTTTTTTTCCAGAATGGTGAGGCTGGCTAGCAGAAGGCTAGATGCTCTACCTTCCACTGGGCTCCTTGGAGACATAACCACCCCAGCGGTGGCATAGAGCAGGACAATGAAGTCCTGCCCCGCTTTGCCCTTATTAAAATGGAGTTTTGCATGCTATCAATGCTAACTTTCCTCGCCAGCCACCGGAATAGCCAGAGGAGTTTCCACCTCTCAGACAGCTGAAGAGCAAGGAGTTACCAAGACCACCACAGCAAAACCCCACCTCCCAGACTAACTTGCTTTGGGGAATAAACCCCCATGCTTTGTATGCAAAGGTCTGGGGTCCTGACAAGCAGCAGCTGAAACAAGAATGAGAAACAAAGATAAGAGGGTAGAGATTTGTCCTCAAACCCACACCAAGGCAGGCAAGGGGAAGGTCCTGAAGCCTTCATCACTGAGTGTCACCACCTCAGCTGGGAACACGCACATCTACTAAGGTGTCTGGCCACACGATGGTTACGCAGACGAGCAAGGGGCAGCAATGTGCTGTAACTGGTGCTTGGCAGGGTTCACTGGTACACAAACTCTTCGGGGCATGGCCGGTATTTGCTTAGAAAATACCTTCCAGCATGCTACAAGCAGTAAAGAGTACAGAATATTTCTGCACCCACATTTGCCAACAAGGACTTGCCAGTTTCAGGGGCAGCAATTTCAAATACCCCAAAGTATGGATTTTTGTAAGCTAACACTGAAGTCCAACACAGCAAAGCCCCACTTGAGCAGACACAACATCCAGGCAATGAGAGCTGTACGTTTAGCCATGTGTTTCTAATGATGTTCGTACCCAGCAGAGTCAACACTGTGATTTCCCCCATTGGTTTCGGAGGAAAGGCTAGCAAAATATTTGGGGCTGGCCAGCAGTGACAGGGCAGGTTGGAAGGGGCTGTGGGGTTACAAATCAGCCCTTGTTCACCAGGAAGAAGAGATTAAGATGATCCTACCTTCTTAGGAGAGAAAACACCCAAGGTGCCTCCATCCTCCCTCATGGCCACCCCCATTTCGGCAAGCAACGCTTCCCTGAAGGAGCAAGGGAAAAAAGAGCCTGTCAAAGCCCCATGAGTCCCTGGAGCCAGCTCTAGACAAGCCCAGGACAGGACCTGAGCTCATGGGATTGCCCCATAGATCACAGCCGTAGGGCTTGCTTCAGCTCTTTTCATGTCTCAGGAGGGTTTCTCAGAGCAGACAATGTTTGTAGAGGCTAATGTGGTGGACACTGGTGTGCCCAGGTACAGCCAGACAGTCAAGTTGCCAAGTGCCCCAAGAAGGGAGGAGGGCAGATGCCTGAGGACCCCCACCCCATGCCATCCCTTGCAATCCCATCCCAGTCCAACCCACCCACCTTTCCATCCGGATTGCTTCTGTCCTACGCAGCTTCTCCTCCCATGTCTCATTCAGCTCTGCAATAATCTTCTCCGTTTCCTGGCAAGCAGAGGGTTATCAGGGGTTAGGACATCCTCCAGGCAGCACACCTTCCTGCTCTGCCTGGCTCTGGCCAGCATGCCGCAGTGGGACACTGGTCCAAGTTTCAGGCTGGTTTACAGGAGCCACAGCAACATTCACCCACATCTTTCCATCATCCCCATCCTCAAAGAGGAACAAAGACCAGCCTCTCCATCCCCTTGCTGCCAGTCTGCTCTTCTGCCATGCTGAGCCAGGAATACCCATCCCAAGCCAGGAGTGCCCATCCCACAGGGCAAAGGCAGCAGTCACCCCACAGGGAAGACAGCAGCACCCTACCATGCCAAGTCCTCTCCCATCTGGAAATCCAGAACACCGGGCAACTCTGGGTCTGTCTGCTCTGCAAGAGCACACCCGAGCATTGCTTCTCATGAACATTCTCAAATGGGTTTCCAGAAAATATCAGGCACCCTTCACAAGCCTGAGTGCAAGAACATTTTGCTGAGGCCTCCACAGTGCTGGGCACCAGTCTCTTACCTTGAGCCTTTCGATTGCCTCTTCACTGCCTGGAGCAAACATGATGCGTTCATGGAGGCTGGCGACAGAGGCTGCACGGCTGGACAAGGCTGACAGGGACGAAGAGGGGCTGATCCCAGCGATGGCATTGGTCACTGTGGAGAGATTGTCATGGCGGTGACTCAGCTCTGTCCCTCTAGCATCATTATTGTTCTCAAAGTCGGACACATCTACGGGTGAGGAAGGAGGGATGGGCCAGGGAAAGACACACGGACAGGAAGAGAGAGAGAAAGAGAAAGAGAAAGACAGAGACAAGAAAAGCTGTTGGGAAAAAAAAAAAGTGGCTGGATGCATTGAGAAAAAAGCCAGGAATTACAAGGAAAAAGCACATGCAACAGCACAGCAGCATAGGCAGCAGCAGAGTAAGGGCATATGCATGTCTCCCCCAGCCCAGGCAGCCTCCCAACAACAGCCCTGGAGACTTCCTAGACTCTTGTAAATGCTTTTTGGCAACACCAGATCCGGCAGCCATCAGGTCTATTATCAACCTCCCTCCCAAGAGTGCCACTGTCCCTCTTGTCCTCCCCCGCTGACACAGCACAGATGATTTTCCTTGTCCAGCTGCCCCAGATTAGCTGGATCCGGTGGCAGGGAATGAGAAAGGAAGGGCAGGAGAGTTGGTGGCCTTATGCCCTACAAAAGGGTCCAGAGGATGGAACAGGAGAAGCCGTGGGATCCCCCCTTCCTGGCAGAGTCCAATCCCTGGCATGTTGGAACATGACCCTGGCCAGGCATCCAGAGAAAGAAAAATGAGAGCAAGGTGGCAACACTCCCATTACAGGCACTGGTAATCAGCTGCCATCAGACCCTGTGGCAAAGGGACCCAGGCATAAGGAGATGCTCCTCTAGTCTCCAATTGCAGGGGCTCAGCACGCTGTACCAGAGGCAGGCATGGCACAGGTTATCGGGTGTAGTTTGGCCAGCCATCTCTATCAGCCTGTGTCTGGGGAAGCTGAGCCAGGAGAGGAGGGGGCAGGTCCCCATCTCCTAGTGGACTCACCATAGTCTGGCTGCACTGCCTGGCCCAGGGTTGGATGGGGAGATAGTGCTTATCCACAGGCAAAAACCTACTGGCCATCACCACGCATCCCTCTATCAGGAGAGCACCCTACGAGCCCACCCAAGCACTGTGCTGGGCTCCAGTCCCAAAGAGTCTCAGTGTCAGCAGAAGCAGCAGCAGCGACAGAAATCCTCATGACAGTATGGAGGAAGGAGTCCCCACGGGGATCAGGCCTTAAGCACAGCAGAGGGGGAAGATGCTGGTCCGTCCAAGCACTATGCTCAGCCCAGGTGCTAACCATGACTGCCACCATCCCCTTTGCCTGCTCCCTGGAGACAGCCAGCCTGTAGGCAAGTAACAGCTGGATTTGATGGTCTTAAAGGTCTTTTCCAAACTAGTTAATTCCATGATCAGCTGGGGCTGGCTACGGAAGCCCTTCCCCATGCTGCATAGGTGCCCCCAGGCGCAGCCTACACCTCCCAAAAGCTATGAAGCAACAGAGAGTACCAGTGATGGGGAATACACACATTTGGATCCTCCTGCAGCAGGATGGGCTAAGAAAGAGAGAGAGGGCAGGGAGCAGGAGTAAGACAGTGAGAACAGAACAAGAGTGGGTTCATCTCAGTAGGATATCTGAAAACACACAGAGGAGTGGCCACAGGCAGGTACAGCCCCATGAACCTCTGCCTGGCATGGGATGCTGAAGACAGGAGGGGGAAGGGGAGAAGGGGAGATCTGCTGGTATAAAGCAGCTCTTCCTGCTTACAGGAGTGGTATGGGGGTTGCAAATGTGCACACAGGGGCTCTCCAGAAGCACCCCAGACACACATGGGCAGCATGATGCTGCCACGTGGCCAGCAGAGCAGGATGCGGGTCAGCTGCAGGGATGCTGGCCCCGCAGGCAGGGGGGACTCCAGCCTGCTGTCTGGAGCCATTGCCAGGGAGCACCGGGTGGTACCTACTGTCAATGATGTCCCCAAGGCCCTGGGCGTAGAGAAGGTCACGCAGGCGTGCCACCTCATCCTTCAGCTCCCGGATGAGCTTGTTGTTGGGGTCCTCATTAATGACAGCATTGCAGCGGATCTGCTTTGCACGGTCAGCGTACCTAGGGAAGGGCAGAGCCCTGAGCAGCAGCAGAAGCAGGGCAAACTCCCACCTGCTGGGCAAGCAGGAGTGCTGCCAAGCCCCTCCAGCATGTGATCCTCTGGAGGATCCCAGCACCAGGACAAGCCTTTGGGCTCTTGCCTGAGGTTGCAGGTTCCCCACTTGCCAGCCAGGGATGCCACAGAGGTGAGGAGAGCATGTGGCAGTGCCTGGGTTTCATAGACCACCCCTACCCTTTACCACTGTGGAGGTACAATGGTAATTCTTCCTACCTGAGAGTGCTGAGGGTCTCATCGTAGTTGATGTCAGCAGGACTGAGAGCAGCGACCATGGCTGTCCTGGAGTTGCCCCCTGCCCGAAGAGATACACCTCCATCAGGAAGATGCTGGTCCCACGCCAGGCATCACCGTTCACCTGGCAGGCATGCCCACCACCAAGCCCATATCTCCCACCCACTTCCTCACCCAGGTTCTCTCGCAGTAGCCAGGTCAGCACTGAGTCCCGGTAAGGGATGAAATCTGTCTTCTTCTTCTTTTTGTTCTGGGGATGGAGAGTGGAGGGAAGAGCTGTCAAACTGCCTGCTTTCTTCCAAAGGAAGGTGACAGCTGGTCCTCAACCATGGGGACGTGGAGGAGGATGGCTCTGCCCAGCCACCATGACCTTAGGCAGCTCTGCTCAAATCCACAGGTCATTAGGGGGAGCTAATGCTGGGTTTTTATTCTGGGTACCTAGAGCCACAGGGTAATAAGCATGCTGAGGGCTCTCAGGCTCTAGAAGTGTGGCTTGGATCCAGGCAGAGCCTCACACCCAAATCATCCTGTGACCCACTACCACCCAGCTGTGCTAAAAACCAACCTTCCTTTTCCCAGCCCAGCCATAGCACCTACCTTGTTTGGCCCTGAATCCTGTAAAGAAAGTAGAAAGACTGTTTCAGTGGGCTGTTCCCCTCCTTAGCACCCACCACAGCTCCCCAGCCCCAGGCAGAGGGCAGCAGGCACAGGTTCCTGTGGAGATGGTATCCTCACCAGCCCAGCTTGTCCCAGTCCCAGGGACAGCTTGGGGTATATCTGCCCATCCCTTGGAACCAGGATGATCCATCCCTCAGAGCTAGCCCATCCCTGCTAAGCTGAGCCCATTCCCCATGGTGCTGCTGCTCTCCTACACTCCAGCTACCTACCATTTCGGCTAGGGCAGAGATGACTTTCCCCAGCGTGGTCAAGGACTTGTTGATGTTTGCTCCTTCCTGGTGGAGAGAGGAAAAGCTCAGACACTCATGTAATTTCAGAATGGTGTTAAAGCCCAGTGCATCAGGGGAATGGGGAAGTCCCAGTGCAGGGTGGGCAGAGAGCAGTTGCTCTTACTGGGTAACCAGCACCTTCCAACTGGGACTCATAGACCCTGATACAAGAGCACTGAGCAGCTTTCAAACAAAACCCTGTCAAGGATTTTGGCAGTGTAGTGGGCAAGGAACCAGGCAAGGAAAGGAGGCGTCACAGCTGAGGATGAGGGGACTGGACACGGCATCCCTGCCAGCAGAATGGGACTTCATGCCAGCTCTCACCTTTAGTCTTGTGCCCTTCGCACCAGTGGAGTCAGCTCGCTCACTTCCTGCCAGGTCTACCAGGCTGATTTTGCTGACCTGCAGGCAGAGATGAGACTCAGCCCCAGCACAGAGCCAAGGAGGGAGCAAAGACCCCTTGACGGATGACACTGTTCTGAAGGTAAGGGTGGGCTCTGCAGGGTCATTCTTGCCACGATTTGACTAGAAGCAGGGCTAACATCCTTGCAGGCAGAGCTGGAAGGCACTAACTTCCAAATATCCTGTCCAGGGGCAGTCCCTTGAGAGACTGTGAGACCAGCGTGTGCCTGGGACTTATCTCCAGCCGGTTCTGAGCCTCTATCAGGCTGCACCATCTCATCCCAAGTGCTGTTGATAGCACACAAAGTCTTTCCTGGGTTCATGTGGATTCCCCCAGGCTCTGCTCTCACCTTCTCAGTGGTGATGTCTGTCTCGGCATCATGCCGCTTCTGCGTGAAGATGATGTTGAACACGGCATGGGAGCGGCTGCTGGTCTCGTTCATGTTGGTGGCAGCCACCGTGCTGCAGGGAGAGGAGGACAGGAAAGTTTGACACTCTGCAGGGGACACTGGAGCGGCTGGCGATGGGGCCAGGGCTCATCTCAGGACAGGAAAGGCAAGTCTGGAGAACAGGAGAGGACTCTGGGAGGAGGCATGCAGAAGTCCAGGCTTTTTCCTGCTGGCTTCTGGGCATTTTGAGAGCAGGAAAGAGGTAAGGTGAAAATAAGTGGGGGGTACCCAATGCTCAGACAGGAGGCAACTGCCACTCTCAGAGCAGCCAGACCATCAAAGCATGGAAGTTAGGCAGCACCTTCTGGAGATGTCTGCAAGCTCTCCAAATCATGACCATATCCTGCTTCCCCAACTCACCGGGCCTTGTTCCCAGAGTCCATCAGGTCCTGGATATCGTTGTAGGAGGTCACAGCCAGCTTGGAAAGGTCTTCAACATATGGGCCCATGAGGGGATGCTCCCTTACTCGCAGGTTCCCCTTGTTCTTGGGGTTCAGGAGGTCCCTCACACGCTCACAGTATATCTCCATGTAGCTCACCTACAGCAGAGGGTATGGGCAAATCTAGTGACCGGCAGCATGTGGATGCTCAGTTCATAGGCAGAATGAGGCCCTGCCCACCCAACCCACATCCAGAGATGGGATCCCCTAAAGAGGGGTCTGCACACCCCCATGGCTTGCAGAGCTGGGTGGGAGGCTGAAGCTGGACTAGACAGGCAATGGGGTGCCTACCTCCACTGAGTAGGACATGTTGTCATTTGTCGTGTCATTGATGCGGGAGAAGAGGTCCTCACACAGCTGCAGAGAAAAGAACCAGGCTGCTCACCCCCCCTCATCATAAGGATGCAGAATGCCCAAGCCACAGGGATTTCTACCTTCTCACTCCAAAAGACAGAGCCCCATAAGTGCTGGGACAGCTCCTGGGGAGCTGGCAGGCCCCCCCCCCCCTTCCCCCCGATATGGGGGGCTCAGCATTCCCAGACCCCTCCCGGTACCCTCCTGGTCCAGCATGCAGCAGCTCTTGGTACACACAGCTGCTGCTGGCTGGCACTTGGACTGCAGCTTCTCACAAACACGTTGTGTGGCCAGACTGTCATTTATCCAGTCTCAGAGAAGTCCAGTGTTATGCTTTCTTGTCCCCCTGCCCTCCATTGAGCACCTTGCTGCTGTAACAGGGTTGCATCAGACTTTGGTCAAGCCTGGCCCTGGTCCTTCCCTACTTCCCTCCTTCCTCCCCACTCCACTTTTAGTTTGGGTATCCCGCTGTGGCCAGGGTAACAGGTAGCTTTTCACCAGGTGGTACCTGAGGGATGATGCCTTGCTGGTCCTTCTCCTGCTTCCCCATCATGGTGTAGGATTTTCCAGCACCCGTCTGCCCATAGGCAAAGATGCAGACATTATAGCCTTCAAACGCATGTTGCAACATCTCCTCACCAATGTCCCGGTACACTTGCTTCTGAGATGCATAGTTGATATCTGCAGGCTGCAGAGAGGAGGGGGATAAGGAGAAATTTGGCAAGGAGGTCCTCCTGCCCTCCCCAGCCCAGTGCTCCAGGCTCAGGCCTCCTGATGCTTACCGTAGTGTGGGACCAATAGGAATAGTCAAAGCTGAAGCTTTTTGGTGTCTCTTTGGGCTGCTTCGGGTTCAGGATAGCTAGGGGCAAACAGAATGGAATGTGAGGCCACCCAGTCACCCACAGTACCCTGCCACCTGCATCCCACTTCTGAAGGGAGAAGGGTATGGGGTTCAGTCTGAAGCAGTCATAGAAAGCAGAACTTGCGACCATCCAGCTCCACAGATGTGTCCAGAGCTCCCAGACTCAGTCACAGCAGAGGAGGTGGGCACCATGGCCCCAAAGCCTACAACAGCCAAAGGAACCGGGCAGAGTCTTGTCCAAACGTCCCGCTGGGCAGTGTGAGTGAAACAGTTCCTTCCTTTGGGCTCCTTTCTGCTTGTTGGAACCCAGAACCAGTACCAGCACCAGTATGGGAGGATCACAGCCTTCCTTCACCCCATGGCTGGGGGATTCAGGCCCAAGGCCACGTGCATTGGCACGGTGAGGTGGGAGCAGCCATGGCCCCATCAGGGCTCCCCCAATCCCTCTCCAGCTCCTGTCTCTCCTCCCCTGCTCTTTCTCTTGGGTACCCAGCCCCAGCAGAGTGGTTAATGCCTTGTGTTACACTGCCAGCGGAAACAAGAGCCTGCTTTTTCCTATCCCCTGGTGAAAAGGACGTTGCCATGGAAATTGGAGACTGCATCACTTCTCGTCCTCGCTCCCCCCCCCCCCTCCCTGGGCATTTATGATGGTTTTTTTCTGAAACAACAGATGCGTCAGAAGAAACCCAAATCAGCGGGGTAATCACGAGATCCAGCCACCAGCCATGTCAGGCAACATTGAAATGACCTTGCGGCACAGCCCAGCTCCTGTGCCCACAGCCCCCTGCTGCTCCCTGACACTGCTGGGGACCAGGAGGCTGCACAGCACCAAGGCTGATGGAGCTCCCCCCATCACAACCCCAACCTGCTCTGCCTGGGGCTGGCACTTAGGCAGGGCTCGTGCCCTTGGGATTCAAGCTGAGGCCTTCCCAACTGGTCCCAGGATCCAGCCTTGACCATGAAACTGCAGCATGGTGCTGCCCAGATGCCCCTCACTGTAGGCAGGAGCCCAGCACCAAAGAGGGGCTGGGCACTGGTTCCCTGCCTACTGGAGGCAGCATGACTCATGCTCCAGATGACTACAGCATCCAGGACTAATTAACCAGGAGAAAGGGCTGGGAAGTGATAGCTGCATAACAACTGCCCATCCTGAAGGTACAACTCATAGAATGGTTTGTGTTGAAAGCAATCTTAAAGCTCATCCAGTTCCAGCCCCTGCCATGGGCAGGGACACCTCCCTCTAGACCAGGTTGCTCCAAGCCCCGTCCAACCTGGCCTTGAACACTGCAGGGGTGGGGCAGCCACAGCTTCTCTGGGCAACCTGTGCCAGTGTCTCACCACCCTCACAGGAAAGAACTTTTTCTTAGTATGTAAAGCTGCTCTAAGCCCCTGAGCCTTCTTCAGACTGAATACCCCCAGTTCTCTCAGACTGTATTCATAGGAGAGGTGCTTCAGTTTTCTTGGGCTGGGGACTTGGAAGTCCCCACTGAGATACAGACTGAAATGGCACCAGGCCGTGGGGGCTGCCCACCCCTGTTAGTGACTGGTTGGTGTGTTGAGGATGTGTGAGCAGCCATTGCAAAAGAAAGCAATGCAAGGCCATGCAAGAAGCCAATGGAGCAACTCTAGTGGCTCCTGGGGTTCCCCTGGCACCTCTGCCATGGTACCCAGCCTCCCAGTGCTCAGCCTGGGTCTGTCTCTGCGTTGCAGAAGTGACCCTCACCAGAGCCAAAAAGGAGTACAACGAGGGCAAAAAGAGGAGCAGACAGAATGGGGCAGCACAAGGCAGCTGTTCTACACTCCAGTGCCAGCTCACGCTGGGCACGGGGCGGAGGAGCAACCAGGGATGGCACCGAGCAACTCCGGGCATCCCAGCTGCATCCATCCAGCTGGCCCGGCAGAGCGGAGACTGGGACACAGGCAAGAAGGGAGCACTTCGAGAGCAGCAGTCTGCCGTCCCTGAGCAGAAATATGCTCCCCATGCCACTTTCATTCCAGTTTATTTGCCCCTGCTCCATGGCTGGATGTCACGGGTGACTTTTTCCCTCTCCTGTGACCAGGCATCCCAGGGCTTTTTGTAAAGCTTCTGCAAAAGATCCGTGCTCTGGCCAACGGGGGTTAAAAAAGGCAGGGAGGACACAGAAAGAGGACTGAGGCAGACACACAAACACGAGCAGGATGAGGAAAACATACGGAGATGACCCTTGTCTTCACCCTGAAGAGGCATGGCAGAGATAGCGAGAGGTCAAGCACCAAGCAGGACAAAACCCAAGACCCACAAGAGTGAACATAATCACTATATTTCAAAGCCCACAAGACTTGTGGCTTCAGCTAGAGAATATTAATGGCCTCGAAGGATGGAAGCCAGGGTCGCTTCCTCGCCGTCCTGATGGGAGCTGCCAGGAGAGGGGCCGGGGGGGGGTGTGCTGGTAGCTGGGCTACGCCCCGCAGCCGTGCAGAGGCGGAGACGCCACAGCAACAAAGCAGCGGTGTTGGCAGCCGCGGCGCAGCAAGCCAAGGGGTGGGAGCTGCAAGTCCGCGGAGGAACAGGGCAGCGGAGAAGAGCTGACCCCGTCCTGCCCCGGTGCCCAGCCCGTCCTGGCCCCGAGGGCTGAGTGCATTAGGCACAAGAACAACGCTCGCTGCCCTGGCATGTCCAGGTGTCTCCGCAAATAGCGCTGGGAAAGGGGAGACTCGTTCTCGCCCCACGCAAACACATTTATTTTTGGCTTCTCTGCAAGGAGCCGGGGGCCCGAGACAGCCCCGCTCTGCAGGGGAGCAGCCGGCACCACCGCGTCCCCTGCCTTCCCCAGGCAGCAGCAGGAGCAGAGCCTCCCTGGCGCCTGCCCCCAGGTCGAGGGGATTAGCCGACGGTGTGTCCACTCATGCAGAAAAACCTCGCCGTCAGCAAAGGGCTGGCGAGCGCTGCCCCTGCGCCTGCCTGCAGCCCTGCCAGCCCTCGCAGTGCAAGCAGGGGTGAAGGGCCGGGGGCACAGCCGGGGGGGGAGCTCAGTGGAGCAGGATGGCCATGCACAGATTGCTCTGAGCAAACACGGCCATGGTGGAGGTGGGGGTGCCCAACGCTCTTGACCGGGAGTGGCTTCCTCGCCATGAGGGGAGCAGCTCTGCACCACGGGCAGACAGAGCATCCCTGCATAACGGGGCAGGGAGTCCCGCCCCGGGATGCCAGAGACCAGCAAATACTACCCTATGGACCCACAACTCCTCATTCCTTCTCCACAGGTTCAGGGTAAGAAGGGGACCTAGCAGGGCCACAGAGCTGCCCTGCACCTTTGGGTACCCTCCTCTCTCTCTCACTGTGGGTGTCACAGTACCCACTGGCACACTGCGGGGGTAGCTGGCACCAGCATTTCACCCACCACCGTCTGTGAGGCAGGAAGCCCCTGGCAGACAGGCAGGGAGTTATTTTAGACTCTATCCTTATCTGGTGGCTTCCACAGCCAAAGAGGAAGCCGCCTTCCCCACCCCATAGTTCCAGCCCATATGCTGGGCTGCATCAGAAGGAGCGTGACCGGCAGGTCAAGTGAGGGCATTCTCCCCCTTTACTCCAGTGTCTGAGATCCCCCCATAGACCTGTGTCCAGCTCTGGGACCCCAACACAAAAGGGACATGGGGCTGCTCACGTGCATCCAAAGGAGGCCATGAAGCTCCAAGGGCTGGAGCACCTCCGCTATGGAGACAGGATGAGAGAGCTGGGCTTGTTTAGCCTGGAGAAGGCTCCAGGGAGAGCTTAGAGCAGCTTCCAGTGTCTAAAGGAGCTGACAAGAATTCTGGCAAGGGGCTTTTTACAAGGATCTGTAGTGACAGGACAAGGGGGAATGGCTTTGGGCTGAAAAATGGTAGATTTAGATTAGATATTAGGAAGAAACTCTTCCCTGTGAGGGTGCTGAGGCCCTGGCACAGGTTGCCCAGAGAATGTGGCTGCCCCATCCCTGGCAGTGTTCAAGGCCAGGTTGGATGGGGCTTGGAGCACCTGGTCTAGAGGAAGGTGTCCCTGGCCATGGCAGGGGGTTGGAACTGGATGAGCTTTAAAGTCCATTCTAATTCACACCATTCTATGATTCTATGGTTATTTAAAGAGGGGCAAATGCCAGATAGGCCTCTGATTGGATAAGAAGTCCCAAGCTCCTGTGCTACATTCCCCCTCCCTGAGCACACCATTCCCTTGGCAAATCCCACTCCCACTCCTCCATCCTGCATGGTTCCCCACAGAAGTGGGGATGGGTCCTGGCACAATGTGGTGCATGGTACCTGGGAGCCAGTGCTGTCAGGAGCCACTCACTGGCTGGTGCACAGCTTCCATGCTTGGCCAAGCAGCCACAGGCTGGGCATCCTCAGCCGCACATCCATGCACCAGCATTTCCAGGCTCTTCTGATTCTCCCCCTACCCCGTCACCTGCTGGGGGATCCTGCCCCATTCAGTATCACAAAAACACAAGGGCTCAGTGCCATGTAGATTCCGATGCTGCCATTTCAACAGCAGGACTGCATTTCCCTGTGGGAAACATGAAGACCCCCCCCAGACTCCCTCTTCCAAAGGACTCCAGAAAACCACACCAAACATCTAGCACCCCAGTGCTTGCTGCTGCAGCCTGACTGCACATGCTCCAACCCAGGCAGCACCCAAAACCTCCCCAGGCCCCTCTGTCACCAACACTGGCACTCACTGGTGGTGCTTCCTGACATCTGGATAATGCATTTAGATTCCCGGCTCATCTCCCGGGAGTTGAATGGCCGGACGCGCACCGCCACCTTCACAGATGCTCCTGCCATCGTGCCAGCTGGAGGTGGGTCCTGCTAGCAGGGAGCAGCGGCTGTCCTGCAAGGAGGCAAGAAATGGGAGTTAGGAGACCTCACATCCCAGTCCCCATCTTGTGTGTGTCAGATAAATACCTGTGTGACAAAACCTCCTGTGGACCCTGGGTTGTCTCTGCTTGAAAGATGACGTTCTGTTGCATCCCTTGATCTGCCCATGTTTTGCCTCTTCCCCCTTCCCCTTATGTTTCGGGTGAGGATCACCTGGTCAGTCCCAGGGGACATCCCTTCCTGCCCTTACCCCAATGCAGCAATCAGAGTCCTGCAGCGTCACTCGGTGGGTAACCACAACAGGGTATAGGGCCGCTTGGGCACAGTCAGCAACAGCATGACCCCCAAGGAACAGTTATTCCATCCCAGGGTGCCAATGGCACTGAGCAGGTAACCCTTCACCTGCAAGCAAGCCTGCAATGCCCTGCCCATCACCTGAGCCTCCTGCCTCCAGTTCAGCGCCAGCAAAGCCTGGAATGGGCAGCAGGACTGGGTGGAGGGCCAGATAAATGATGGCATTCATATTGAGAAAAGAGGTGCTTGTTGAACACAACTGCTGATATTTGCCTCTCATTCAGCTCCTAGCAAAAGCAGATGTGCAGCATCAGCAGGAGCAGCACCAGCCAACAAGCCGGTAGCAATCACACTCAGCTGAAGTTCCCATTTTGTGATCATTTGTCCACTCCTTTTACTAATAAATTATTAATCACAAACCTTACAAGATGAAATGGGCCACTCTCTAACATCTGCCAGAGCAGCCACTCATTCCAGCACTGATGTCCAGGCTCTCTGCAGCTGGTCCCATCTTCCCCAAGCCTCAATTAAGCCTCACTAGCTTTGGCCAGAAGAGAATGCTGGGGTCCTTCCCTTGACCACTGGGTCAGTATCAGTATCATTCAGTATCAGCCCTGACGAAATCCATTCCTGCATTCTAACATAAACCCTCTTTCCTGCCTGCCTCCTGCCCCCTATGCCCTTGCCAATGGAAGAGGAGCTCAGCATCATACAGCATGAGCTCCTCCAGCATCCCTGCCTGTGGGACTCCTGCCTGCTGGATTCCTGCCAGGGTGTTTGCAAATGCCCTGGGGTTTTTGAACCTGCTCTTTGCCAGGAGTGAGCAATGGCACAGCTGTGGTTATGAATACCGTGACCTGATGGAAGTGGAGCAGTAAGGATGTGTCCTCAACATGAGATGGGTTTTCCCACAATGGAAATGAAAAATATAGATGAGTTTGTAGGGAAAGGGGTGGGGATGGGTGAGGGAGGGTTGGAAGAAAGAAGAAATCCAAAGAATGGACAGTGTCCCAAGAGAAGAGGATGGCTTGAAAACAAACCGAGGTTTGACAGCTCCAGTTTTATTTCCAGTGGGGTTGGGAGGAAAGCCAAAGGCAGGTATACTAATGGTGCAGTGGAAAAATTCACAGCCAGAAAGTGTTACAAGCTTGGTGCTGTCTTTGCTTGCTTTAAAAGCCAGCCTGTGCTCCTGACAGTAGGAGGACAAACCTTCTCCCATTCCATTTCCCAAGCCCTCCTCTCACTGCCCACTCCAGAGCTCCCACTGTGCTCAGCCAGCAATCACATCCTCAAATCCCACCAGCTCCAGAGCTCAAGCATTTGGTCTCAGGCTTTCCTGAGCATGGATTATTTTAAGCGGGTGCTTAACACCACTGTTGAGTCCCTGAGCCTGCAAGTGGGCTGCCACATATCAACAGGCCTCTGCTTTCCCACCCTGCTGCTTTCTCAGATGGGGAGAAGGAAAAAATTAAGCAGGACTCCTTGCCAAAGGGGAATGAAAAAGTTGGGTTTTCCCATAAAACGATGGGATATATTCCTGGGTGGAAAGGCTGCATCCTCACCGGGCCACTGGCTTGAGCTGCTCCACCCTGTGGCACCACTGGTGATCAGGGATGATGGAGCACCCATTACCCACACAGCAGGCAGCAAGTACCTGTGTCAAAGTCTGCCCTGTCCTCCTCCACAGCTTGGATAGCTTCCTTCCCCCCTGTTCCCAGGGCTGTAAAGAGGTGGTTCAGGCCCCCAGGCTTCCGACTTGCAGCACAGCACTTGGCAAGAGCCACCAGCACTGGAATAGTACCACCCATCAGTGACCCCACCAGCCCTGGAACCGACTGCTGCTCATTCCATCCCGCCCCTGTGCGGTTCCCATCACAGCCCCTTCAGCCCCATCACTTCCCACGAAGCAGCACTGGTTTCTCTTTCGTCCCACTTTTCTGGATGCCTTATCTTGCTGTATGCCATCTATTGATGGCTGCTTGCCCTCCTCTGCCAGGAGGGCCCACTCAGTCCCACTGTAATACCACCACAGCCCACCCTTGCTGGCTGTGAGAAGCCCCCTCATCACCATCAGGACCTCTCCTCTCCCCGTGCCATCCTGATGCCCACATCCCGGTGTATTCCCAGCAAGCCATCTGGCTTGCCTAGTCCAGGGCGTGGGCTCCTCTCCCTCCCGGTATTCACTGCTGCAGAACCACAAGCTCAGCTCCATTTTCTAGCTCCATCCATTTCCTTCAGCCTCCTCGGTCGGCAATGTGCCACTTGCTTCCTTCCTGCTCCTCTGCAGCGATCTAGTCCTATCTCTGACACATCAGTGCGAGGACTCCAGACAGCAACGTGTACCTCCTGAGAGTACCAGCAGCCCCCTGCCCAGCTCTCTCCTGAGCCTCTTTTCCTTCCCCCAACTCCTATTTTCCTGGCTCTGCAGAATCAGCCTGCAATCCATGCAATGTGGCAGCACCACCAGCCACAGCCAGCACTCACATCCCTGGCTGCAGGCTCTCAGAATCCCCCAGAGAGGGGGCACACACCACGGCGGGCAGGCAGGGCAGAGGCAGGCAGGGCAGAGGCAGGCAGGGCAGAGGCAGGCAGCCTCCCCCCAGGGCAGCGGGTGGCTCAAGCCCAGCTTGCTCTGCCCGGGGATAGTCAGCCACCGCCTGTTTAATCTGCCATCGAGAGAAATTCAATAAGCTGCTATCAGCCTTTCCCTGGGAGCGGGCCAGCACCGTGGCCCCACTCCTGGCTTCCTCCCTGCAACCTCCCGGGACCACCCCACACACAAAGGAGACAGTGGAGGAGGCCAGTAGAGTCCCCAGACTGTGGTGCCAGGGGGCAGGAAGGTCCAGATCTATCCCTCAACTGTGCAGGGCATCTCTCGCCCTGCTTCCTGCGCAGCCCACAGCATCCCTGCCAGCCCTAGGTGATGAGGAAAAGGCCTAGAGAGCCATGATTAACTGGATCAGCTAAGATTAATTGGGCAGAGATTAGCTAACGAGAGCTCTCTTAAGTCCGAGGGCTACCAACTGGCAGCCCTCCTGCCACTGCCAAGAGGTGACCATTGGGACGGGGAGCATTGTCCCCAAGTGCCACCCACAGCCAGCTCCTCCCCTAAGGATGCTGCAGGGACATTACGTGCTGCCTGACCCCTGGGTGCTGCAGGACACCAGGGTTCCAGTGATGCTAACACAGGTCAGCACAGCCAGGATTCCCATTCCCAGCAGCCAGCACAAGGCAGGGGCTGCCTCCCTGGGGCCACAAGTACCTCTGGCAGCTGCCTGCACTGAGGGAAATCAAAGGTAAGTTTCTCCTTTTGTCTGTGAGGCACATCCCCACATCACCTCGGCAGTGAGGGCGGATGCCCCATCTGGCTGCGCCTCCTGAGCCATGGTGCTCTCAGCCACCAATGGCTTTGTTTTAGTAAGCCCTTACCCTGCACCCTTTTTTGCACCACCCCCCCACCCCCCCCCCCCACCCTGTCTGAGACCAGGGGACCCTGCACTTCCTCTGGAGACAACAGGGATGGTGTGGGGGGATGCTGGGGGCACCTGGTCCAGATGACATGGCAGCACTGCGCACAGCAAGGGGCCATGACGCTGCAGTTTCCCATGGGTGGGGGAAGCAGCTTGGAGGACAGCTCAGGGCATGAGCAGTCCCCCCCCATCCCCAGCTGAAAAACAGCCACCCACTTCCCTGGAGCCATTTTGGTTACTCTGCCCCTGTGCCTTCTCGCCTCCTTCCCACCCCAATGGGGGACAATGACTTTGGGGCAGTACTTGCAGCTCCTGGTGAATTTCCATGTGGATTAAAATTTGCAGGAAGCAAATAAGGCCATGGATGAGGGGTTTTGCTTGCTGCTGATCAGCTCCCTATCCCTGCTGCAAAGGCGAGTCACCTCACGCTCCATCGCCTGCTCTCTCCATCCATTCTTCTACACACTAAAACCAACAATGGGAAAAAGCTGCATGGAAAAGGCAACGAGCTCCGGTGGGTTATCAGTATGGCTGAGCACAGACAGGGGTGGGCAGCTGGGAGGAGGGAGGGGAGAACACCAGGTTCTGGCCCTGCCTGGGCTTTGGGGGCTGCAGCTCTCACCACATGCAGGGAGGTGGGGAGGGAGTGGTGACGGCATCTGTGCCAGCGCCCGCTGCCATCTCCCAGACAAAATGGAGGTCAGTGGCAGGGTGCAGGGATGGATGGCAGCGCCCACCACTCCCCTGGCCGAACCCCACAGGGAGTCTGCTGCCCCTCCTCATGCCACCAACACCACCTGCCTTGAGGCTACTCCAGGCATTGGGGTGTGGAAGTACGGCCATGGAGCGGCAGGAGAAATGCTCAGCTAGTTCCTTGTCCTTCCCAAGCCTCACAGCCAAGGCATGGGACACGACAGGGCAGGAGATGCTGGCACACCGGGGCCTATAGGGTCCAGGGGAGGGGACACTGCCCCATGCGGGAGGAAGAGGAAGAAGAGGCAGAGGAAAAAGACAATAGAGCAGGTGCAGGGCTGCTCCCTGGGAGCCAAGGTGGCCAAGTATGGGGCTGTACACCAGCCCTTCCATCCAGGGACCATCCACTCCTTCAGAAGCCATCGTCACTGGCCCGCAGTGACATGGCAGCCCTTGACCTGCTGCACCCAAGCGCAAGGTCAGCAGCACACCTCATCTTTGTGGGGCATGCAAGAGCCTTGGCTTGGCAACCACCCCACCACCCCTCCCCACGTGAGACCAAATGGGGCTCTCGCGGCTTCCTTCAGCACTGTTGTTGACTCTGAAGCATAACGATGATGGTGCAAGATGGCTCAACATCACGGCAGAGCCACCTGCCACGGAGGGGAGAGCTGGCATGGCTCTGGGGTGAAAAACAGTCCCTGTGCCCCCTCCTACGGGCAGCGGGGACAGCATCTTTCCCCTCCCCACCCCAGGCTGGTGCCGCGGCTGAAGAGGCATCGCCCCATCCCCAGGAAGGCCCCCCCCGGCTGGATCCTTCTGGAAGCCGGGGCGGCACCCGCCGGCTGCAGCGCTGGGGACCCACGGGCATCCCCCTCCCCCTCCATCCTTCCCCGCGCCTCTCCGCGCAACGCCCGCCGGCCGCAGTCCTCCGCCCCGCCGACCCCCGCGGAGGGAGCGTCCCGCTTCCCCCGCGCCCCGCCTCAGCCCTGCCGGGGCTGCATCTCCCTCGGCCAGCACCCTGGGACCGCGTCCGCGCTACCGCAGCCCCGCCCGGGCGCGGCGGAGCTGCCCCATCCCGCACGATGCCGCCCTCCCCTACCTGTGCTTATGCTTGTGCCCGTGCCCGTGCCCGTGCCCGTGTCCGTGCCCGTGCCCGTTTCGGCTCGGCTCTGCGGGGCGCAGCGCTCAGCCGTGGGCTGGCGGCGCCGGCATGAGGCCGAGCCGCTTGGTGCGGTGCCGATGCCGGTGTCGATGCCCGGTGCCCGATGCCCGGTGCCCCGCCTCTGCGGCCCCCACCCCGCCCCGCGCGTTGGTTGGCCGACACCACCCAGAGAAGGGGGGGGTGTGCCGGGAGAGCGCGAGCAGGGGATGGAGCGGTGACGTCAGACCACCCCCCCACACGCACACCCCCGGACCGCGCTGCGGAACCGCCGCAAGGGCGCGGGGAGGGGCGGAACTCCCCGTGTCACCCGGCAACCGTCGCCTGGCAACCGGCCCCCTCCATCCCCGATTTCCCCCGGTAACTCTGCCCCCTACAGGGCTCTCCTTCCCCAAGCCCCGCTCCTGCCCCTGCCCCGACCCCAGCCCCGGCGGCCCCGGCTGGCGCATCCACCTCCGGCAGAATTCCATCACCCCCCGGGGCCGCCGAGCCCGCAGCACCCGGCGCGCCCTGCCCGTCTGCGCGGCGGAATTAAACCCAGCGCGGAAAGGGGATCACGCCTCGGCGGCCAGCTGTTTCCAGCAGCACATCCTCCCTGCCCCCTCCATGCCCGCAGCGGGGCCGCATGACCCACCCTGCCCCACACTTCACACAAATGTCCCTGGAGGACAGGCAGCCGAGGTGTCTTCATCCACCCATCCACAGCAGCATGGGTCTCTCCTGCTGATGTTTTTGGGGACTGAGTGTTTTCGCAATGCTGCAAACATCGGGCAGCAGTCCTGGTGGTGTGGAGTCACAGGATCATAGACTGGTTTGGGTTGGAAGGCACGTTAAATCTCAGCCAGCTCCAACCCCCTGCCCCGGGCAGGGACACCTTCCACTAGACCAGGTTGCTCCAAGCCCCCTCCAACCTGGCCTTGAACACTCCCAGGGATGGGGCAGCCACAGCTTCTCATCCAGAGGAGCACATGGCTGGAGCACAGGATGAGGACCTCAGGATCTCTCAGGACATTAGGATTTCTTGTCCTCATTTTGGTAGATGATGACAGCAGTCCCAAGGCTATCTGTGGTTTCCAAGCAGTGTCAGCCATGCCAGCTCCCAGCTCTTCTCAGAGATGACCATACAGCTGCCCAGCCAGAAGTGCTGTCACCTGGCAGTGTTGCCAGCCCCACATCCCGGACCCAAATGCCTTCAGGACCAGCCATCAGTGCCAGCTTTGCCAGGGGGACTTTCCATCCAGCTCAAACATTGCTCTGGCCAGCAGCCTGCTCCTAGATCTGCCAGGAGCTGGCAGTGGTAAGCTTGCTCATGTTTCAGAGTAGGGATGACAAAGACTTGCTGGAGGTTAGACATGGTACGATGGGCCTTGGGCACATGGGGCAGGTAACAGGCACATGTGGCCTGTGGCATCATCAGGACATGCTGAGATGCCCACGAGCCAGGATAAGCCACAGAGCACACAGCTCACTGCAGCAGGGACTGCAGTCATGTCCCACCTGATAGCTCTGCCCTTGTGAAAAATCATTGCAATGGCAGCATCCTCTGGGCAGCACTCAGCCAGGCGTCCTTCTGCAGGGCAGGTCCTTGATCAGGGAAACCTGCCCAACAAGAGCTTTGGGCTGCTGGAGGAGTTGTGAGTGTGCCAGTCCCAGCTCAACCATCCCATGGCACAGAACCTGCGTGCCCAGGAGCAGGGATCCCACCTGCTGGGATGGTGTTGGGAACCATCAACCACAGTGTTCTGGGAGCCATGGGGATGGGGTCTGTGTGGGTGCTTGCGGGTGCCAGGAGCTGGCATCCCTCCAGCACTAGCAAGTGTGGATCCCCCCAAATGAGGGGGCTGAGACAGCAGGGATGGTGCTGGTGTCACATTAACCAGACAAGGAGGTGACCAGGGGCAGAGTCCAGTCCACTGGGGGGAGCACCGAGCCCTGGGGTCAGGGTCCACGGGGAAGCTGGTCTCTGCTGGCACAGGATGCACTGTGCTGCGGTGCTGCTTGCTTCACGGGCAGCCTCCGCTGCTCCTCTCCGGACTCGCCACGCCATGGCCTCCAACCTGCTCCACATCCTCCCGCCCCAGCGGCTGCTCCGGCCCCTGGCCGTGCCAGAGAGGCTGCTGCTTGGGCCGGGGCCCAGCAACGTGCCCCCTCGCATCCTGGCTGCAGGTGGCCGGCAGCTCCTGGGCCACATGCACCCCGAGGTGCTGCAGGTGAGCTGCCCCGGCCCAGCCTTCCTCCCCTCCTCCCCTCTTCCTCACCTCCCATGAGGGGATGGGAGGGCAATAGTGGTGCCAGTCAGTCCCCTGTCTCCACAGGTAATGGATGACATTAAGGTGGGCATCCAGTACGCTTTCCAGACACAGAACCAGCTGACCCTGGCTATCAGTGGCACTGGCCACTGTGCCATGGAGGCTGCCTTCCTCAACCTGATAGAGCATGGCGACACAGTGCTGGTGGCTGTCAATGGCATCTGGGGACAGCGTGCAGCCGACATTGCCAGGAGGCTGGGTATGCTGGGGACAGCCAAATGGCACCAGCGGAGCTCATGGAAATGCATGCGGGTGGGATGCCAGATTGTGACCCCTGGCTTGCTGTCCCCATCCCGGCAATAGCGTCCAGTGAGTGACACAGCTTCTGCAGCCAGAGAGCACTCCAGGTTTTTTCCAGGGTGATGTCCCTCCAGTTAAGTGGTTTATAGCTTTTCCACTGAGCAAATCCACGGGAGGCTGGATCCCCTGTGGGTGGCCATGCTCATGGTTCATGCATAACCAATTCCCCCACGGAGCGGGTGACTGCCCAGGTGAAGGCACACCGAAACCTCATTCTGCTTCTGCCCAAATGTCTCCCAGGAGCCAGTGTACATGAACTGCTGAAGCCCCCAGGCGAGTACTTCTCTCCCTGGGACATCGAGGAGGTGAGTGCTGGCTATGGTGCCCGGCAGTGGGTACAAGCTGGCCCCGAGGTCAGTCACCTTCCCCTCTGTTTCACGCAGGGCCTGGTACAGCACAAGCCCTCACTGCTCTTCATCACCCATGGCGAGTCCTCCACAGGAGTACTGCAGCCACTGGAGGGGCTGGGCAAGCTGTGCCACCGGTCAGTGCACAGTGGGCACCTATGGGGGCTGGTAGGTGGATTGGGGATTGGGGCATGGGGGTTTACATGCCCTGTCTCTGGCTGTGTTGTACTGGAAGTTGTTGGTTGCCAGTGAGATGTGGCCTTGGTGAGACCAGGATGCAGGGGCTGCAGGCAAAAAAGTGTCAAGAGCAGGTGGGCGTGACACCAGGCTGAGCTTTGTCTTCACACAGGCATGACTGCCTGCTGCTTGTGGATGCGGTGGCATCACTCGGGGGAGCTCCCATCTTCATGGACCAGCAGGGTAAGAGCCACAGTGCCATCATGGGCATTCAGGGGACAAGGGGGCTCACAAGGGAGGACAAAGGAGAAAGGGAAGGTGGAATCAGACTCACTGCTCGCATTTCGGGCTAGCAGCATTAGAAACTGGTCCAGCTGCAGCCAGAAAGCCTGTTCCCCTTGGGGAACCATCAAGTGTTAGGTGTGCTTGATGCAGGCCAAACACAAATGGGACTTGCAGCATGTGCCACTCTGTGCTTCCCTGAGCTTGGGGTTGGGGGCTCAATGTGACCCTGCCTCTGGTACCTAAAGAGCTGCTTCCCCTCTTGGGCAGAGATCGACATCCTGTACTCGGGGTCTCAGAAAGTCCTTAATGCCCCCCCCGGAAGCGCACCCATCTCATTCAGTGAGCAAGCCAGGTAGGGGCAAACCTGTACTGATGTGGGGAAAGGCAATGAGGGTTGGCAGCCCCCTGCTTTGCCAGACATCTGCTCCAGCTCTGCTCTGAAGAGTGCACCCAGCAGCAGCTCTGTGTGGCCAGAGCCCTGCCCGTATCTGGACAGCCATAGCAGCTGGAGCCACTGTGTTCACTTTGGAGAGGCACTCCTGCAGAACTGACCCCACTCCAGAGCTGATGGGGTCAAGGTCTGTGTCCTCCCCAACACTGCTTCACCAGGGAGAAGGTTCTAAGGAGGAAGACAAACCCCCCGTCCTTCTACCTGGACATGCGTTGGCTGGCAAACTACTGGGGCTGTGATGGAGAACCGCGAAGGTGAGAGCAGGCTGTCCCAGGACAGATGGCTGCAGCTGTCCCACCCACAGCCTTTTGCTGCAGCTTGGGGGTCCTGTCTTCCCATCACCCTGTCTTCTGGTCACCAAGTGTTCTGGGGGGGATTTGCATGCCCCCTGCGCTGTGTGAATAGGAGGGAAGACACCGAGCCCTGGTTCTCCCCACCATGAGCTGCAGTACTGCCCTGCGATGGGCTGGGCTGAACTGACTTGAGTGCTCCTTGGGTTTTACAGGTATCACCACACGGCTCCAATCAACAGCTTCTTCAGCCTACGGGAAGGCTTGGCCATGCTGGCGGAGCTGGTGAGTGGCAGCAGGCAGGCAGGGGGGCACCAGCAGTGCTGGTGGGCTTGGGGGAGTGGTGGGTGCCAGGAGGTATCCACCAGCGGCAGAGACCTTCTCCTTCCTCTCTTCTTGCAGGGTCTGGAGAACTCCTGGGAGAACCACCGGGTCAGCTGTGCCCAGTTGTGCCAGGGGCTGTGCGACCTGGGGCTTGAGCTCTTTGTGAAGGAGGAGGTGAATGCGGGGCAAGCCCACCACCATGGTGCAGGGGCAGTGTGAGAAAATGCCCCTGAGCAGCTGGAGATGTGCCTGGGCAGCTTTTGATACTGGAGAAAAAACTCACCACGCAGAGATGCTCTCTCCTGTCAGGCTGCTGGGCTCACTGAGGGACAGGGCAACAGCCAGGGGATGCAGATTTAACCCAGTTTCTCTCCTCCCCAGAAAGCGAGACTTCCCACCATCACCACCGTCAGGGTGCCTGAGGGCTACGACTGGAAGGAGATCACAGCCTTTCTCATGGACAACCATGCCATCGAGATCTCCGGGGGCCTGGGCCCCTCAGTGGGCAAGGTGGGCAGCGTGCTCCCCTCCCGCTGGCCGGGCACCAAACCCAGCTGGAGCTGCACCCGTGCCCCACAGTTAACTGGTGCTCCCTGGCTGCGAACAGCAAACACACAGCTGGATGCATCCCGTCCCCTGCAGCGGCGCATAGCGGCTCCTAACCACACACAATTGCCACGCGTAATTGAGTAACCGCGCACGTAATTAGCAGGGTGACAAATCTTTAGAGGAACTATGTGTTAAAATAGGAGCAAACAGGGAGTTGTACACATGCACTTACACCCAGCAGCGCGCACTGCCGTGCCCCTGCTCCACACGGAGCCTGTGCTTTGCCACAAGCCACTCTGCTCGCAGAGCATGGATACAGAGGTGGGTACAGCAGGGAAACACTCGCCCTTCTCCTAGGTCCTGCGAATCGGCCTCATGGGCTGCAACTCGACCAGCAGGAATGTGGACCGTGTGCTGCACGCCCTGCGAGATGCCCTGAGGTGCTGCCGCCGCAGCAGGCTGTAAGCACCCCTTCCCCAGGATGCCGGCAGGAACACCACAACACCCAGCAACACAAGCCGGAGCCGGAGGGAGAAGCTGGAAGAGCAGGGGATGTGGAGGTGAGGGCTGTGGCTTGGCAGATGCAGGTCCTGGCTCAAAACCCCTCCTCCCAGTGCCTGTGCAGGGTCACTCCCACCTGGTGGCCTGGCCCCCCAGATCCTCCCCTTCTCCCAGGCGTCAGCGCATGGCAGCCCCACCTCAAGTTGACATGAGGGCTGCATGCAGGATCTGTGCACAGGTCACTTCCCCTACCACCACCATCAACCTGCACCAGAGCCCAACAGTGCAGGACAACAGCCACCCCCCACCCCAGATTAGGCACCCTGGGATGAAACCTGCCCTGGCACCCAGCTCTACCAGGGGAGCAGAGAGGCTGTGCATCCCCACCCAGCTGCAGAAGACATGTACTTGCCCTCCAGTACTATCTTTCCTCAATAAAGCAACATGACAGCATCCTGCTTCCTGGCCCCATAGCATCCCTTGCACCCCTCCCCGAGTTTCGAGACACCCAGATGGGGTGGCAGCATGATCGCTCTGAGCTCTGCTGAGGGATTTATCACTGGATCTTGGAGAGGAACTGGCACATTCCTGAGTGGTGTGCACCATCCTGGATCTGGTACATCTGGAACTAAGTAGAGGCAGGTGGGGAGTGACAGGAGAGGGCTCTCTGCTCTGCTTGAGCCCGGTGCCCCAGCATCTCCATCCTCCCACAGCCTCCAATGGGGATGGGTAGCACATGCCACACCCTAAGCTACCCAGTCCAGGTGGTTTCTGGCACTGCCACAGTGCCTTGCGATACCAGCTGAGGGTCTGGAATTTCCTGGCTGAGCAGGATGTCAAAGCAGGCTGTGTCCCAGCAGGACCTGTCCTCAGTGGGTAGCTGCAGGAGGGCCTGGGGGTTGGGGTCTGCCTGCCAGCTGTCAGTGTGTGCAGTGGAGGATCTGGCTTGAGAAACTGGGAGATCTGTATCCTCACAGCTGGGGAGAGGATAACTGCAATGACCTGAATGCATGGGGATCCCCCCCAGCCACCCACATGGCCTCAGGCATGCACCATCCTGGATCTTCCTCCCATACCCAGCTCTGGCTAAGAGGAACCTGGGAAACTGCAGCATGGGAATGCTGCTGAGCAGCTTCTGCCTTTCCAGGAGAGACAGGAGGGGAAGCAAAGCGTGACTGTGCTCTCCTACATGCAGCAGGGAGGGCTGCAGGCTGCACTGGAGAGGCCCCAAGGAGGGGCCAAGCATCCAGTTGGGCCATTTTGTGCCCAAACTAATCCTGGGCTAGTCCAGCGGGATGCTTGGCCCCTCCTTGGGGCTGGGTAGTTGTGCTGGCAGGCAAGACGTGTGTCATCCCAGCACTGCTCCTTCCTGCAGCCTGCCCAGGCAAGCACCTCATCATGCTGCTGCTGCTGGATTCCCAGGCTCGCTCCTGAAGCCCGAGCAAGGATCAGAGAGCTGCCACCCTCCATGTGGCCAGGCTTCAGCTCCCGCGAACAAGTGGGGGGGCTCCTTCAGTTACCTCCTCTTCCCCTGTTTCCTAGAGCTGCTTGGAACCTGACTGAGATTTTTCCCACACACAGGACAGCAGGTTTGGTATCCTGAGGGGATGACTTCACCCCCCTTCTGACGTGTTCCTCCACTTTCCCATCCCCTTTTTTGCCTGCATCTGGACGTGCTGCCAGCCATGGGGTATCCCCAGAGCAAGGTCACCCTGCTTTGTGCATGGCTGAGCTGCTCACTGATGGCAATGGGGAGAGGCAGGGATGTAGCAGGCCTTTTCCTTGGCCTTCCAGAGGCTGCCTTCATGGAAGCCCCTGTCACTCTGCTGCCCCATGAGCTGGAGCAGCTCCTGCCACCTCTTCACCATGGGGACAATGTCAAAGTGGATGGTCCTCCAGCCATCATGGATCAGCAGGGAGAGCACCATGGCATCTTCCTGCAGATTATCAGTGCTGAGATCACTTAGATGCGAAAGGTTTGGCTGTGGTTAGGAGGTTACCGCAACCAGTCCTGTGGGCTGAACCCAGGTGTGTGCTGCAATGCCCATGGGCACGTCTCACCCCACTCAACTCATCCCTTTCCAACGCTGCGGTTTGGCTGTGGTTCCCCAGCAAAAGCCTTTCTCCAAACTCCACTGGTGTGGTTTTCGGGAAGGAGCATCGCTTTAACAGGGCTCAGGGCCAGTGGGTGTGGGCTCAGCAGGAAGCCCTGAGCAGCTGAACAGGGCCATGCTGCTGGGTGGCTGCACAGTGCCAACACAAACAATGTAGTCCAAGAAAAACAGACCAGGAAAGGTCTCAGGCTGTCGGGGTAGAGGAAGACACAGGGCTCTGTCTTGAACAGGGAGAAAGGAGGGAAAAGTGGGCTTGCTGGGGCTGGGTTAAGAATTCTAGACCTACTGGTCCTCCCACATCAACCCTCCATCAGGGCTAAGATTTATTTCAAGAAGCTCCTTTGAAAATGGAAATTCATGAAGAGCTGATGGGACCCCCTATGGGCATTCCCAGGGTCCCTTCCTACCATGTCCTTCCCAGGAACAGCATTCCCAGCTGGGGGCCCATGCAGGGGTCAGACCCATGCCTGAAGGCCCTGGTCCAGCCCCAAGTTCCTGATCCAGCCCTGATGCACTTCCAGCTCACTCTCCAAACAGCCTCCTCCAGGCAGCAGGAGGCACTTGGAGTCCAGGACAGATGGGGGTTTGGGTAAGCCAAGCACACCAAGTCTCTGAGGAAACCCTCTCTGAGGACTGAAGGCAGAGGTGTGCGAACGCTGTGTGGAGCTGCCACCTGCCAAGGAGAGTGCCATCAGCCCAGGGCAGATTCCCAAGGGTGACTGCTGCTGTGGGATGGCAGGGAGTAGTTTACATCTCCCCTTCCTTAGCTGAGGGCAAAACCTGTCCCAGCACATGGCAGGGTGATTGCTCGTTCATGCAGATTTTGGATGGGCCGCGCACACAGGGACTTGTGCCCCAGCCTGTCTGAATAGGAACCACCACTGAGCTGGGCTCCCCAGCCATGCTGGAGGCAGCTCCCAGCCAGGGAAGCGTCTCACTGGCCTCCACACCTGGGTGAAGCAGGAAGCAGCATTGGCAATGCACGATGGCCAAAACAAGGAGCTCTTTCAGGTGCTGGAGGACTTTGACTGGAACCAGGCACCCCGCACCACCCTCCTGCTCCATCACACACAGAGCACCGGTCCAGTCCTCCAAGTCGTCCCCAGAACACTTCCAGATACCACAGGTGTCGAGTCCCAGATGGTGCCTGACTGGGGTGTCCCCAGGCCAGTATGCCAGCACCTGCAGGCCATCACTGTGAGTCCACAGGGGAACTTCCATAGTGACAGCATCCTTGGAGGCACAGAGAGAGAACTCGAAGGCCTCCAAGTTCCTGGCATAGTCCACAAGGAAGCAGGGCTCCCTGGCATGGGCATCCTCCAGCAGGGTCAGAAGGACGTCCTCGGCCTGATGGAAATATTCCAGCCACTGCCTCTCATGGGGGCATGGTGGCCCTGAGGGAGCTGTGCCAGTGGGAAGCTCTGGCTGCCATGGCAGCTCTGTTGTTGCCCCAAGCCTGCTCAGAGCAGGAGCTAAAGTATGTGGGCAGGGAGAGCAGGGCTGGGAGCCAGTGAAGGGTGGGTGGAGGGAAGCCACAGCCAGGCGTTGACAAGCGACGCCACTGGGCACATGCCAGGGAGAGCTGGTGGGAGCACCATGTCCTCCCAGGGTAGACCCAGGGCGGAGAACCAAGTCACACCGTGGCCTGCCGGGCAGTCCAAGGGTGTGATAAGGAATGCTCAGCCAGTGGGTCACACCAGGACGATGCTGTGGTCTCCCATTCCTCTCCTGGCAGCAACATCCCCTCGCAGCCAGTGACAGATGAAGGCAACCCACCGCCCTCCCACCCTGGCCCGGTTCATCTCAGCTGCCTGGAGCTGTCGGGGCAAGTTTGCTCCCAGCTTGTGTTGCATTATGCTGTGGTGGCTGTGGGAGGGCTGTGGGACCCCACACCACCATGGAGGTGCTCAGCACAGTGCTGCTGCCCCAGACCCATGCCCAGCCAGTGGACACACAAGGCTTAGGCTCAAGCTCAGGCTCAAGCTTACCAGATGTGCGCAGACCCCCCTGGCAGAGCCCTGGTCCCGGCCAGGCTCCCCCCCAGTAGGCCCCTTGTCACCCCGGTAACACCGGCCCTGCGGTCTCCGTGGGTTCCCATCGGCACGGCTGTCGGCGACGGCGCTGGCTGCGGGGAGCATCGCCCCGGGAGGACGCGCAAACCGGCGCTTAGGACCCCAGATCCGGCGGGCAGCGGGAAGCGGCGGTTCCCAGCCCAGCCGCCGCCAGGGGGAGCAGATGCTGCGGAGTGAAGGGCTGTGCTCGGAGCTGAGCCGGACCTCGCTCACCTTCAGCCTGCAGAGAGCTGCCTGGCTCAGGCTCAGCCCGTGGGGTTAGGGCAGCTCTGGCCACAACAGAGCAAAGGCTGCCTCTTGCTTCCGCACTGACTTCCTGGCTGCACCCCAGTCCTCCTGCATCTCCCACAAGTCCCGGAGAGGGGAGGTGCATGCCGTACCCGTAAAGGACTCTCCGTCATGGACTGTAGCGATAGAACAAGGGGGAACAGGATTAAACTTAAACAGGGGAAGCTCAGGTTAAATATGAGTAAAAAGTTCTTTACTGTGAGGGTAGTGAGGCACTGGCACAGCTTTTCCACAGGTGTGGTAAATGCCCCATCCCTGTCAGTGCTCAAGGCCAGGTTGGACAAAGCCTTGGGTGACATGGTCTAGTGTGAGACGTCCCTGCCCACGGCAGAGGGGTTGGAAATTGGTGATCTTAAGGTCCTTTCCAACCCAAACCATTCTGTGATTCCTGGGGATGGTGGGTGACCCACTGGCTGATCAAGGTGGGGAGATGAGGGTGCCCCCTCAGACAGCTTGGCGCTGGTGGGGGAAACAGCACGACCCTGATGTCCTGCTCCCATCAGTGCTTTGGTGCCAGGAGGAACAACTGTAATGTGACACCCCCCCCCCCCCCCAGCTCCTCACTGCCTTTGGCATCCGCACTTTGTGGATCTTCTGGTGGCACCATTGAGAGATAGGTACTGCAAAATCATGCCCCCTGCCCCTTCCCACAGGCCAGAGCCTTACCCTTTACCCTTTTACTTCCTCCTTCCCCTTTTTATTTTCCTCCTTTACCTTCCTCCTTCCCTTTCCCCTTTCCCTTCTCCTTCCCCTCGCCCTTTCCCTTCCCCTTTCCCTTCTCCTTCCCCTTCCACTTCCTTTTCTCTTTTTCCTTCCTTGCTCCCCTTTTCACTTTCTCCTTTCCCCTTCTTCCTTTCCCTTTCTTTTTTTTTTTTTCCATTTCCCCTTCCTTTTCCTCTCCTCAACAGGCAAGGGACCAGGATGAGGCCCTGGAGGAGCAGCTACCCATGCTACCAGGCACAGGGGGGTTGTGCTGGGGCAAGTCGCACAGCCAGGCTCAGTGCAGGGCTGGGCATTGAAAGCCGTACCAGGACATGTAACCCAGTGATGTGTTCATACATGGCACGTCACCACTGGAGGTGAGACTTTGAGGAAGATTTCCTAGTAGGAATGTGAGGCCATGGAAGACATGGCTGGAGCGCATGGTGCTCAGTCCAAACGAGTCACTGGGAGGCTGGTGGGGAATGGCCTGGCACTGGCAGAGGGGCAGGGCTGAATGAGCTAATTGCTTGTTTTCCATCTCAGCATTTTATGGTTCTACGAATTTTTACTCCATTAGAGACAGGAAAGAGAAAACAGCCCCGAAAGAGCAAGGGCAAGTGAGGAACAGGGAAAAAAAAACCAAAAAGCAGGGCATGGGAGTACTCGACATGGCAGAGGTGTATAGGTGGCTGCAGCAAGCCCCTGGCATCCCTCACCCAGCTTGATCCGCCATAGGATCATAGAATGGCTTGGGTTGGAAGGGACCTTAAAGCTCATCCAGTTCCAACCCCCTACCATGGGCAGGGACACCTTCCACTAGACCAGGTTGCTCCAAGCCCTGTCTAATCTGGCCTTGAACACTGTCAGGGATGGGGCAGCCACAGCTTCTCTGGGCAACCTGTGCCAGCACCTCAGCACCCTCACAGGGAAGAATTTCTTCCTAATATCTAACCCAAATCTCCCCTCTGTCAGCCCAAAGCCATTCCCCCTTGTCCTGTCACTGCATGCACTTGTAAAAAGTCCCTCTCCAGATTTCTTGTTGGCCCCTTTAGGCATTGGAAGCTGCTCTAAGGTCTCCGTGGAGCCTTCTCTTCTCCAAGCTGAACAAGCCCAGCTCTCTCAGCCTGGCTCCATAGCAGAGCTGCCCCAGCCCTCAGAGCATCTTTGTGGTCTCCTCTGGACTTGCTCAAGCAGCTCCACATCCATCTTGTGTTGGGGTCCCAGAGCTGGATGCAGGACTGCAGGGGGATTCTCATGAGACCAGAGCAGAGGGGCAGGATCACCTCCTTCGACCTGCTGGTCCTTTTGATGCAGCCAAGGACACAGTTGAATTTCTGGGCTGCAAGCACGCACTGCTGGGTCATGGTAAGCTTAAGAATGCCATGTGCAGCGTCACTGCTGAGCCCTGGGCCCTGCAAGATGCCACTGCCACAGAAAGACATCATCAGTTTTTTGAGCTAGCAGGTGGAGGAGCTGGCATTGGAGACTGGGATGTAGGAGGTAGGTGATGCTCTGCCCCCGCACCCTGGCTCTGCACCGGCCCCAGCGCCAGCACTGCCTGAGTCAGGAGTTCACCCCAAGTGGCATGGCCCCCAGCAAAAAGGCTGGAATGGAGACAGGAGATGCAGGCAGGGGAGGTAGAGAGGAAGGGAGAGTGATTTAACATGACAGGCTGTTTATTTTGGCAAAAAAGGGCTTTCTTTTCAACAGATTTCAAAGCCTGGCCCTGGAGCTGGGGGGTAACACAGAAAGGATCAGGAAAGCAGGGGTAAGAGGGGGGGTTCAACGGGGCACTCGGACCATGAGAGAGACGCAGAGGAGCCCCCTGCCTGCTCGTCCGGCGGAAGCACAGGGTGCTCACAGCCCGGGGTGTGCTCGCATGCTCCGGTGGAGTCACCCCCTTCCAAGGTGCCCCCATGGGCGCCCGCATGCTCCCGCACACACGTGCTTGCCTGCACGCACCCGCGCACGTTCGCACGCTCCCTCAGCCCCTGCGCCTTCCTCCGGGCCAGGGCTCAGCTGGAGTCTTGGCTTCCCCCAGCGACGTTTCAAAAGAGGCTGTTTATTAAGAAAAAAATGCTAGGAAAGAAATAATTATTATAATCACATTAAGAGCTTTGGCTGTAAAAACCCTGTGAGAGCACGGAGAAGGAGCCGAGGCTCTAACGGCAGGGAGCACGGGGGGTGGTTTTCCTGCCTTGTTCTTTCAGTCCCGGTCCAACACCCCCCCCCCCCCCCCTTCCACCCCCTTTTCCTCCCCTTTATCCTGGGAAATGAAAACAATTTATTTAATGATGGATCGTCCCTTTCTCTGGTCACTGACCTTCTGAGTGAATTTCTGCTGAGCTCAGCGGAAAACGCAAGCCTGGGTTGTGGATCCCATCTGTGGGTGGGGGAGGGGGGGAGCTCACCCTCATCCTTCCCAAAAAACACAGCAACAGTCCTGGGGAGCAGGATGGGGTTGGCGGGGAGGATCCCCAGAACAGCAGGAGGCTTTTCTGCCATCACTGCCCATGCAGCCCTGGCCCCAGGGCTTCGGGAGCAGATATGGTTGCTGGAGTTGCCCTCAGGGCCCCCCAACCCCTCCACCCCCTTCTCTCTCCAGGATGCCCACAGGGGTTTCTGGCACCCACTGCCTTCTCCTTGACCTGGTCTGGGATGCAAAGGCTGTGCTGGGGTGCAATGCTGGAGCAGGAGACAAAGGAGCTGTACCCAGCGTGGCTGTGGGGAACAGTGCAGTGGTCTCCATCCTGCCAGCAGCTATGTCCGTGCCTTGCTGCCCAGTGGCAGGGCAGCAATGGGCTTTCTTGGCTCGGGGTGGCTGGAAGAGGTGTTTTTCAGACCTGGACATGCAAAAGGGCCAGGCACGAGGCCAGGGACAATGCCTGGGACGTGTGTGGGGCTGCATGGGGCTCCAGCAGCAGCTGGCAGTGTGCACCCCACAGCAGGCAGTTTGGCTCCCAGCCCATCCAGTGCTTGGCCAGGCTCTGCTCCTCTGGGAGGGGAAAGCCGGGGAGCGAGGGGAAGGGGCAGGATCACACCAACCAGTCACTTCTTGTTTGGGAGGGAGCTGTCAGCACCAAGTGTACATCGCCCGGGGCCTGGGCATGGGTGCAACCTGGCATCCCCCACCATCCATCCTGCTCAACCCCCAGCTGACCTGCAAAACAGGGATGGAGCAATCCAGCATCCAGCCCCCTCCCCTCTGCCACGGCCTGTTGCTCAAAGCATGGTTCTTGTAAAAATGCGTAAATATTTATACAAGAATAATTTAAAAAACATGGTCTGTCAAATAATCAAAGCAGCAGAACATCTGAAGAGCTTTCAGCTGGATTGGGAAATCCGGTGTTGCTTTCTGACACCACGCTGCGATGCTGGAGGTGCTCACGGATGGCCCTGGCCCTGCGGGCTGCTGGACTTGCTGGTGTGGATTCACGGCAGGTTTGAGATTTTCATCCATGTGGTTTGGGGACCATGGCAGTGGGAGGCTTTCATTTGCATCAACTCAAGCTGCCAGCTGCCAGGAGCCCCAGCTGGGGACAGAACTTCACTGAGCACCAGTTTCAGACTCACATCCTGGTTTTGGCACTGTCCCTTGCACCAGGACCCAACCAGGAGCTGGAGGAATCCTTTGGTGAAGTGCTGCATCCCTGTACTCCCCAGGCTGCGCGGCCAGGCTGGAGACTGTCATGGGGAGTGACAGGGTGGCAGCTGAGCTGCAGGGTGGCTCTTGGTGCCAGGGGTGGCAGGGATACCCAGTGGCATCCCCATCCCTCCAGAGCTGGCAGTGCCTTCAGCATTTCAAACATTTGGCCTTTTCGGTGAAGGGGTGAGAGCTTTGCTCCAAGGTTTCCCCCATGAAATGAGATTTGCGTGCATCTAAATAGTCTCACATCCCCATCTACACTGGTGTCACCAGTCACCAACATAGCCACAGCTCCTCTCCTGTGTCACTGTGGCACTGCGGCATTCCCTCCAGCACCACCAAGAAACTGCAAGCTGCTGTTCCTCAAGGAGACAGGGAACAGTGTGAAAATTGCAGCTCCTGGAGCCCCCAGCCCTGTTTTCCTTCTGCTTGCCTGGGGCTCTCATGGCTGGAGCAAAGTAGGGGACACAGCTGTCACCCAGTGGTGACCTTTCAGCCATAGCTCAGCTGACACACAGCCCCCCAGGTGCCTCCACCACACAGTTTAAGGGTGTCTGTGGGTACTGGGGAGAGGTAAGGGGGTGCAAGAGAGGAGGGGATCCTCCTTTTCCCATGGCCCTGCAGAGCTGTAGGGCAGAGGCGGGCATGGCTGTGGGCTCGGGCAGTGCAGGGAGAGCCGGAGCCCTGTGTTGCAGTAACCTCGGTCCTCCTGGCTGCCCGCCAGCCCTTCCCACCACCCGCATTTATGCGCGTGATTCCTGTTCTTGCATTCTTTGAACCCAGGCCAGACAACGAGTTCAAACCCCTTCATTAAAACCTCGTTCCCTCCCTCCACGTCCAAATTCCCATGTACCTCCCTGGGGTACCTGGCTGCTTCACGCACCCCTGGGAGCCTTCTTCACCCCCTCACCCCCGCAGGAGGTGATGCTTGTGCCGCGCACGTGTTCGGCATCCATTGGGAATGCTTTCTTGTGCTCAGCCTAATTAGCTGAAGGGAGGGGGAAGGCCAAATCCAAACCATGTGCTGACCTGCAGGCCCCTCCGCCCGAAAGCATCTGTGCTGAACGCTCTCTGGATCATTAATAGCTCCCCCTGGTCCTTTCCACACGTTCCCCATCGAAAACGCGGGGGGCCTGGCTGGGGGGAGGATGTGGGTAGGGCTCTGTGCTTGTTCCAGGGCTGCCTTTCGTGGGAAGCAGCGGGAGACCCCGGTGCTGTGATGCTGAGGAAACACAGGCTTGGGGTCAGTTGAAGGACCTCTGCCTCCATCCCTCACTCCTGGAGGGGACATCCTCCTGCCCCTCCAGTGCAGCTTTGCAGTGGGAGAGCTTGCACCGCAGCATGCCTGGTGCCCACTGGCCTCCCCAACCCACTTGCCCAGGCACCTACACAGCCCAACAGGAAGCACTAGTTCCAAATGCTCCTGGGACCCACACCGAGGTGTTTTGCTGAGGAGCATCACTGGCTGTGGATGCCAGCAAGGGCAAGGGAAGCCTGGGATGAGCACCTGGGATGCCCCTGGACCTTTACGGTCCCAATCCAGCATCACAGCCTCACCAACCCCACCCCCTGGGGTGGGCCCAGATCCATTTTGGAGGCACCCAAAAAAGCTGAGCACCCTAAAAGCAGCTGCAGGCAGAGGAAAGGGGCATTTGCTCCTGAATAAGGAGCAGGCAATGGTGGCAGTGGCCAGAGCTTGGCCAGATGTTGAAGGGAAAGGGCTGTTTCCCGCTGTGCTCCTCCCAGCCTTCCCAGCACAGAGCCCGGCTTCGCACCAGCTCCAGCTCCTGGCCCAGAGGAAATGGCTGCTGGCCGGGCCCCACAGCTGTTTTCCCCACTCGGTTTGCTTTCAATTTAACGTCCCGGGGAGCTGGACTGGGACAGCACAGGGGGAGCACAGCACTGCTTTCCCATGCACAGCCTGCCTGGAAGAAAATCCTTTCCTCACACTCAGGGCGGCTGCTGCCTGCCCTGCCTATCCCTGGAGGGAAAACCCACTGGCAGGAACCCAGGGTTGGCCCCTGTGGGGCTGCTTGTGACAGGGGTCAGGTTGGTACTGCCATGTCCCCATGTTCTTTGGGAGCTGCACTTGCAGTGGGGCATAGCATGGCACGGCAGGGCTGTGAAAGCCTCCAGTTTTTTGGAAGACCCCAGTTGATCCCTAAAAGAGATGGGTCTCAGATGGGGTGCATGGAGGGGGTGTTGGTGCCCCCAGTGTGTTCCCTGCTCCAGCATCCGCCGGGCCAGGGAAGGGGAGAGCAGCCTAATGCCTTCCAGAAGATCAGCTGTAAATGGCCAAGGAGGGTAATTCATATCAAACTCATAAAGCCTTTATTAGTGTCTCAGGGGAGAAATCCGGATGTGGCCGTTTATTTATTTTGGATTTAGCTTTTTTTTTTTTTTTTTTTCCTTCCCCTTTTTTTTTTCCTTTTAACATTTTCTTCCAGGAGATTTTTAAAGGGACAGGGACACTTCACTATGTTTAGCAGCGGGGCTTGACTGCCAGCACGATGTTTGGTCCTGGAGCCAGCTGAGGTGCCTCTGGCATCTCAAAGGGTTGGGCAGATCTTAGAGTCTGGCTTTAAGGGCCACTCCAGGAGGGAGCACATCCTGGTGCTGTGGGGTACCAGGGGTGCAGAACTGCCCCATGGGCGTTCCAAAGCCCTGCAGCTTTGCCCTGGGTGCTGCATCCCCGATGACTGCAAGGTGACCCCTGTGCCCAGGCCCACTCTTGGGCTTCCACCCCCATGCCTCAGTTCTCCTGCTCTACAGAGAGGTGATGATCCTGGCAGCCAGCAGCACTGCACAAGGATTTTGGAAGCTCCCTCACACCAATGGCAGAGCTGGTCCCCTTGGTGAGGCAAACGTTCCATGCCAGTGTCCATGGCTGGTCCTAGCCCAGTCCCACTGCTGTTTGCTGCTCTTTGCTCTTTGCATAATTTGTTCCTTGGGTTCTTTTCAATTTGTACCTCACAATTGTTACAGAAGAGCATATTTATACAGCAGGGCTGTAGAATAACACGGAAAACCTCTGGAGCCAGGGAATGGATTCTGACACCATCCCAGCAGCCAGGGGCAGGCGACAACTTTCTGTGGTTTTCCCAGAGCCCCATATAGGGCTGAATGATGGAATTCTCCCTCGCATTCCCCACTCCCTGGCTATGCCTACACACCCTGGTTGCTCCTGCTGCAGGATGGGCTGTTTGGGCACCAGGAGGTGGGAGGGGAAGGGGATGGAGCACTGAGCATCCCCCTTTTCACCCCCCTGACTCGATTCTTCAGCCCAACACCTGCCCAGTGGTAGCACCCGTGATTAACTATGAATTAATGATCAAACCCAGTGATGCTTTTCATTGGGGTCTCCCAGGGGGCAGCCCCACAGTTTTGTGGGAACTCTGGCTTGACAAAACCATTTGCTGGTGGTAGATGTGGGGTGGGTGTGTTGTTTCTTTATTTTCCTCCAGTGGAAACAAAGAGGCCCTTGAGCCTGGAGTGTAACTTAAAACATGGCATTCCTGAAAAGAATTTCCTGATAATATTTTTAGCACCTGAAAAAAAAAAAAAAGGGCAAAAGGAAGGAAAAAAAAAAAGCCTATAACACTTTTTTTCCCCCCTTTTCCACGTTTTCCCCCTTCCAGCCCCTGTTTTAAGGAAGCAGAGGGGACCCGCTGCTCAACTGCGGCCGCGGGAGGTGGATCCTTGGAGGGGGGTTCTACACCCGGTGTGTCCATCCCCACTCCTCTTGTAGGGCGCCCCAGCCCCACAGCGCTGCGCTTCGGGCAGCGGCCGCCGCCGCCATCTGCGAGCCCTGTGCCCGTGGACGGGCGCCGTTCCCCTGCCCCGCCATGCCGCGGCGGCCGGTGCCGGCGTGAACAGGCGAGCGGCGGGTCCCCGGCGGCCATGCGGGGCCTGGCGGGCTGGGCCGTGCTGGTGGCCCTGGGCGAGTGGCTGCTACTGCGGGCGGGCGGCGTGGTGCCGCTGGCGGATTTCTACCCCTTCGGGCCCGCCGAGGGCGACGCCGCCACAAGGAAGCAGGACGACGGCGGCTCCGAGTTGCGGCCCCTCTCTGTCCCCTTCCCCTTTTTCGGGGCGGGGCACACCGGCCTCTACGTGAGTACCCAGGAGTCCTCCCAGGGGCCTCCTATTTCCTCCTTTTATTTCCTCAGTGTCCCACTCGGGTGGATCCAGGTGCATCTGAGTTTCCATGGTTGGGTGGTCCCGGTTTAACTTGGAGCATCAGAAGAGTAACAGTGTGCTGAGAGCAGGGGAGATCCTGTGGGACAAGAGCCAGTGTGCCGTGACCCTTGCTGGGAGGAGGTGATGGCAAGGCTCCCAGTGTGATGCAGAATATTCAGCTGCCCTTTGAGTTGTGCTGCAGTGGGGCTTGGCTGGCCACTCGGCACATCCTGCTCCCTTTCCTCTCCTCCCTTTGCCCATGGGGTCGGACACACTGCTTGGAGCTCTGCTCATGTGCTCCCTTGCAGCCCCTGACCCACCTCGAGGGAGCAGTGGCCAGAGAGGTCAAGTCACACCTGGCCCATCATGTCCCCTGCAGCTGTGGCCATCAGGTCTAGGTTGACCCTGGAGCCTTTTGGCCAGTACTGGCTCTGAACGCATGCCTTGTGTCATGGAGTGGGGTCTGTGCTCCCCAAGTCAGCTCCCACCTGGAGCAGTGAATCCGCAGGCATCCTGGTCCCTTCTCTTTTCCATGGTTTGCTTTGGGCTGACCCGTAGTATGGACCCAGCTGGCTGAGGAGGGGCTGAGCATCACCTTGGATCTGGGCTCATGTACTGTCCCACTGCCTCAGCTAAGCACAGGAGGCCCTTGGTCCTTGCTGGCAGTGGTGTGGGTTTTTTTTCCACTAATAAAGGCATTAGCCCTGCCATTGAGTGGGAGGGACCTGGGCTTGGGGCTTGAGCCATGGTGGAAGGGACGAAGAGGTTGGAAGAAACCAGGGGAAGTGATGGCTGTCCCATACAGGGTCTAAGCACTGCTCTGGGACTTGGAGGAGCTGCAGGGCTCAGGGAGCACTGCGTCCGCCTCCCCAGAACCAAGAGCCCCTGGCTCTGCAGGGCCAGCTCACTGGGCATGGGGTCTGTGTGACAGGGCTGTTCCTCCCTAAGGGGCTTCTATGCTGGGTGAGCTGGCCTAGTACTGTGCTCACCTGGAAACCTCTGTTCTCAAGGACTGCCTCCAACCATCCCCTCCTCCTTTGCAAAAACCAGCAACAACAACAACAAAAAAAAAGCCCTTCTTGGCTCCAGCTCTCTCCCATCTTGCTTTAATCAGGGGAAGAATGTTCCTCCGCGGACACCGTGGGGTTACGGAGGCTTTGGGAAACAGGAATCCTCTTCCCCTTAGTCACAGCAAGGACTGCTCCGTGTTCACACAGAGGGGCTTGGGACCTTCCCAGGGCCTTCAGGATGCCAGCCCCGGCTGCCCCTGCCAGGTGGCATGCTGGCTCCCACATGGCTCCTGGCAGGACACTGGCTCCCAAGTCCTTGTCAACATGTGAGCGTGAGACTGCTGCCTGCTGCATGCCAGGGTTGCTCTCTCTGCTCAAGGGCTTCTTGCCGGCTCTGTGACTCCCCTTCCTTCGCCTTCGCACCCTGCAGCCCAGGGGATTGCTGGGTCAGTGCTGCTGGAGCCGGTATTACGTGCTGGGGGGGCTCAGCTGGGGGCCTGAGCTCCTGTCTGTGCTGCTGCCACTTGCAGGCAGCACTCTGGGCATGGGAGAGAAGCGCCTGGAAGCTGCTGGCCCCGCTGTAGTTGCCACTGTTGGCAAGGTCTCCTCAGGGGAATTTGGAGCCTGAGGGCAAGAGTGTTTCCCTTTGATCCTTGCTCCCTCCCTGCCTGCTCAGGCAACAATGCAGGCAGGAGTTTTCCCTCCCCTTCCTTGCTCCTGCTGTAACCCCAAGCTAGAGGGTAGCACTTTAGGCAGCAGCATTCACTATCTCCTGGGCTGAGGGCTGCCTCTGCCATGTATCCCTAGGCTAGGCATCCCAGGACCCTAATTATCCCAGTTAATTACTGCTGGGAAGGGCTTGGAGCTCCAAGTAGCTTGCTTTGGGGTGTCTGATATCTCCTGCTTTAACAACAGCAGCCTGCACTGGGGCTTTGCATGGGATGCACTTGGTCATCTGGGGACTATGAGCCTGTTAGCTCACCCAGTGCCACACATGCCAGCAGATGGATTACTGACTGCCAAGGCTTTCCCCTATCCCAGGCCGGTGACTTCCTGGCCAGGAGGGCAGTAACAATGCTGAGCCAAAGACTGCAGGCCCACAGGCTGCGTGTCAGCCCTTAGAGAGCAAGCGAGGCAGCCCCAGGTCCCCACCACGAGTGCTGCCGTGAGCTGGCCAAGCTCACTGGGCACTGTTTGTTTAAAGCGCTGGGGCCGCTGCAGTTTTCTCAGCTGTTTCCCCCTTCCCCTGGCCTGGGCGCAGTGGAGAACAGGGCTGGTTTGTTCGGGTGGCTGCCTCCCTGTAGCCACACTCGAGCAAGCGGGGGGCCGTGGGCGCTGGGGCACAACTCTGCTTCCAAGGGCAGGAAGGGGAAGCTCTCCAATATTTGTGGAAAGGGGGGTGGGAAGAAAGGTGAAATGGAAAGTGCCTTTAATACATTCTGCTGGCAGAAATCAACCGTGGCCACCCGTTTCTTTCCTTCCCTCTCCCCAGGTGAACAATAACGGGATCATCTCATTCCTCAAGGAGGTCTCCCAGTTCACGCCGGTGGCCTTTCCCATCTCCAAGGACCGGCGTGTGGTGGCTGCTTTCTGGGCAGACGTGGACAACCGGCGGGCAGGCGATGTGTACTACCGGGAGAGCACAGAGCAGTCCATCCTGGAGAGAGCAAGCAGGGACATTGCACAGTATTTCCCCGAGTTCCCAGGGTTTTCCGCACAGTGGGTCTTCATCGCCACCTGGTACCGAGTGACCTTCTTCGGGGGCAACTCATTTTCACCGGTGGGTAGCTGGGGCAAAGGAACCACGAGTTTAGGGGTAGAGTTTCTTTAAAAGGAGCATCTCAACAGAGCTTGGATGCTTTCCATGGCAGTGGTGCTCCTGCCAGCAGGGCTAAGCCATCCCCAGCAGCTCCCTTGTGATGCTTTGCCATAATGGATCAGTGCTAGGCTGGCAAAACCAAACCCTCCTCTCTGTGTTGCCTGAAGGCTGCAAATTGCCAGCGTCCCCCATTTTGGGTACCAGGAGCTGGTCGCAGACAGGGTTTGGTGCCTTTCTTCCAGAGGCCCGATAACTACATTTCCATTTTTCCTGCTGGCTGGGGTGCTGGGCAACCAACCCAACTACCCCTTCTAGCAGAGGAGGACTGGGGCTCAGAGAAACACCCCTTTGCTAAATGCTTTTTCCATCATCTCATTATCTTCTCACTGGTTTGCCTGCCATGCTCCTGCCTGCTCACTCTTCCCTTCTGTGCTGCAGGTAAACACCTTCCAGATAGTCCTCATCACGGATGGCAAGCTCTCCTTCACCATCTTCAACTATGAGTCCATCACCTGGACCACGGGTATGCACGCCAGCAGTGGGGGGGACTTTGCTGGGCTCGGCGGCATTGCAGCACAGGTAAGTGGCAAACGTGGTCCCAGGGTGCCCAGGTAGCACATCTGCCCCAAGAGCTTGCAGCTCCTGGTTTGGGTTTTTTGGAGGTGGATAGCCTCCCTTGCCATGTTTTCTTTTCTTTAAGTTGTTGAATATCCGTGTGTGCTCTGGCCTCCAAAGCTGAGACCGTACAGGGGGCTCTGAAATCCTGAAACCACAGGTCTTTGCCTTGGCTGCTGCCTTGTAGTCCCTTTTCCTTCCTAACCACAGCCTTTAAGAGCAGCTGCCACAGCCAGCACAGCTTTCACTTGTATTTATATTTCATCCTTGTGTTCGTTGTTGTGTTTAAGGCAAAAAAAATCCAATCCCCCACCCGCAAAAACCCCAGTACCCATTCGGATGTGTGAATTTACTGGCAGTTGATCTGTGCTTGGCTCCCTGCCTGCCAGCCTGCAGCAGGCAGGATGCTGCAGGTGGAGAGGAAGCGGATGGGTTTTGGATCCCAGGGGAGGGTCTCAGTGGGCAGCATGGCTGCTTTGCCCTGTCGTGCTGGCTGTCATCCTGGCACATGGACAGGGCTGAGTGCTGGCTGGTGCTGTGTGGACAGGGTCAGCCAGTCCGAGCAGTGCTGCTGGCAGTGTTGAGTGGCAGGCAAACAAGCCTTTGTGCTCCAGCTGCCTTCCTCTCTGCACTAGTGATGTCTCTTTACCCTCTGCCCTTGTCCTCCCAGGCAGGTTTTAACGCCGGTGATGGAAAGCGCTACTTCAACATCCCTGGATCCCGCACCGATGACATCGCTGACGTGGAGATGACGACAAATGTGGGTATCCCCGGGCGCTGGGTGTTCAGAATCGATGATGCCCAGGTGCAAGTGGGGGGCTGCAGCAATACAAGTAAGAGGACAGCAGTTAGGTTTATTTAACTCCCAACCCAACCCCATACTGTTCTCCAGCCCTGTCTTTTCCCTGCCTCAAACCCCCACCTCTACAGGGTGGAGGAGGCGGCTCAAAGTACTTGGGGAGGGAGGGGAGGCAGCCATGGGGGGGACCCTCCTCAGCACCTGCCATGGCTGGAGACATCACCCATGGGTGCCCCGGGACTGGGAAGGGGCTGGGAGAGCAAATGGGGAGGGGAGGAAGACTTTTGAGATGAAAAGAGCTTGCGGGGAGTGATAAGGGAGGCTGGGAAGAAGGTGACAACACACAGTGCAACCCCACCAGCCTGCTTCAGGCAGAGAAGGGCATGAGGGGCTGGCACCCTTGAAGGATGCATGCCTCCATGAATCTCAGGAGGTTGGGAAAGCCATGTGGAGAGCTGCTGGGTTCCAGCCTCCCCGATGGGGCTGGGGCACAAGGGCTGGGCCATGCTCCCCACCCCATGGGGCCTGACACATCCCCTTTCCCACACTTGATCTGTTTGTGTGTCGCGTGTTACCAGTGGGTTTGCTGTAGATGGGCTCTCCCATACCCTTTCCTTCTGCCCTGGGTGATAAGAAAGGGCATGTCCATGTGCCTCCAGCCTGAGGGGCTGACCCTCTGCAGCCTTTTCCCCTCCCATGGGAGGAATTAAAACTGCCCACTGTGTCCCAGGGGAGCCCATGAGGAGTGAACCCTACCCTGCTGTGAGGCAGGCAGCCCCTGTGGGCTCCCTGAGCGCTCTGGGGAGCCGGGTGGGTGCAGGGACAGCCCCTGGCGCTGGTGTGGCTGGAAGGCGGCGGGTGAGCTGTGCTGGGATGCAGGCTGATGCAGGGCCACCGCTTGTCCCCACAGCCTCTGTCTGCCTCACATTGCGGCCCTGCCTGAATGGGGGGAAGTGTATTGAGGACTGCATCACAGGGAACCCTTCCTACACCTGCTCTTGCCTGGCTGGCTTTACTGGGAAGAGGTGCCATGTCGGTGAGTGTGTGTCCTGAGCGAGCTCCTGGCACATTGCCGCAGGAAGCAGGTTTCATTCCTGGTGTCACTGCTGTGTGCTGGCAGTCTTTGTGTTCCTGTTCTGTTCCTGTTCTGTCCCTGTTCTGAGCTCCCGCCCCATGTGGGGCTGTGTTTCAGATGTGGACGAGTGTCTCTCCAACCCATGTCAGAATGGAGCCACGTGTGTCAACGGTGCTGGCAACTTCAGCTGCATGTGCCCACTGGGCTTCAGAGGTGCCAACTGTGAGACCGGTGAGCATGGGGCCACCAGCACAGCAGGGCTGGCTGTTTGCTGTGCTTGAAGAGCTAAGACCCAGGTTTGGGGAGCACTGCTGCTCTTGGGAGCACTCTTCAGACTGGGGTTCCTGCAGCAGTTTGCAACAGCCAGCTTGGATTTCAGCATGCTGCAGGCAAAGGAACCTTTGCTCTGGCCACAAGCCCTTCCTGCCCTTGGCAGCGCACACTGCTGAGGGCTCAGCTCAGTGCTGCTGCCAGCACTTCTCCCTGCTGCCCTCCGCTCCTTCAGTGAGAGAAGCTGGCAGTTAGTGTTAAACAGAAGTCTTGGAGGCCCTGCTTTTGCAGGTGATGCTGTGGTCCTGAGCCCTCTGAAGTCAGTGGGGACTCTCCCGCTCCCTGACAGGTCTTTGGTGGCCAGTTTCTCCTGCTGCTGGCCTCCATCCCCCCAGTGGAAATGCTGCCAAAATGTTTGGCTCCCAGCAAGCCTCTGCACTGGTGGAGAAGGCGAGCAGGGAGCTGACTTTCGAGGAAGGGAGGGAGGAATTCCCAGACCGGCATGCTGGCATCCAAGAGGTGCAGGGGGATGGAAGGGCTGAGCTGCCCAAGGAAGGTTTTGGGAAGAGCTGGGGCTGGGACATGGCCACTGTCTCCTGCCAGAGGGTGCATTGGTGGCTCCAAGCTACACCGTCTGCTCAGCCCCAGCATCGCTGTGTGTGCAGAGGCATGTGCCAGCCCTGTGCCTGTTTTGATCCCCCCCTCTTTTCTTTTTTCTTTTCTTTTCTTTTTTCTTTTCTTTTTTCTTTTCTTTTCTTTTCTTTTCTCTTCTCTTCTCTTCTCTTCTCTTCTCTTCTCTTCTCTTCTCTTCTCTTCTCTTCTCTTCTTTCTTTTTTCTGTTCTTCTCTCTTTTCTTTTCTTTTCCTTTTCTTGGTGTTCCCCTGCAGAAGAGCTGCCATGTGAGAGCAAAGTGTGCCACAACAGCGGGACGTGCCAGGCAGTGAATGGGACAGCAGTGTGCTTGTGCCAGCCAGGGTACACAGGGGCAGACTGCCAGACAGGTCTGTGGCATGGGGAGGAAATGGGGCACCTCACGCCTTAGCAAACTGCTTTCCCACCATGCTTCAGCCCCAGCTGGAGTTTTGGAAGGGGAGTGCTCAGGATGGGAAGCAGTGGGTGAACCAGCTGTACCTGCACCTAACCGCCCCTCTTGACCTCTCCTTGCAGAGCTGAACGAGTGTGAGTCCAGCCCATGCCTGAATGGTGGGCATTGTGTCGACCTGATCAATAACTACACCTGTATGTGTCTGGAGCCCTTTGTGGGACAGCGCTGCGAGACAGGTGCCTGCTCCTGCATCCTGCACCACAGAATGACCCATGTCAGGGACTCTGTCCCCAGTGCTCAGCTGGGCCATCACGGCCCTTCTGCCTGGGCTGGGCTCTGCTCATTTCTTGCTCACTTGCTTTCCCCCTGCCCAGACTCATCTATCTGTGAGGACCGGAGCTGCCGAAACCGGCAGACGTGCAACTACATCCGCCCAGGCCGCTACATCTGCACGTGCTCCCCGGGTTATTATGGCAACAACTGCCAGTACGGTGAGCAGAGGTGCACCTTGCCCAGCCTGCCATGAGAGCTGTTTCTTGGGGAGCTGGGTGGGAAGGGCAAATTGCTGAAAAGGGGCTGCGTCAGACATAGGCACTGCCGAAAGCTGTCAGGCAGCGTGTAACTTACAGAATGGAAAGATTTCTTCACTGAAAGGGTGAACAGGCTGCCCAGGGAAGTGGTGGAATCACCGTCCCTGGAAGCATTCAGAAAACATGCAGAAGCCCTTAATGACACGGTTTAGGGGTGGACTTGGCAGTCCTGGGGTAAAGGTTGGACTTGATGATCTTAAAGGTCTTTTCCATCCTAGTTGATTCTATGATTCCGTGTGTGCAGGGGTTGTGGTGATGCCGGGGAGGGAACTCCTTGCAGCAGTGCTGCTCAGCTGCAGTGGGGTCTTTGGTGTGGACCAGTTCTGCACTGGCTCCTCTGGGGCAGAGCGTGTTCCAGCCCCATGCTGGGATGGGTCTAGCTCAGTCTCCTTTTTCCCTGCAGGCGGGCCCCGCGTGCCTGGCGCCTGCCTCTCCCAACCCTGCCAGAATGCGGGCAGCTGCTTGGAGACAGAGCAGGGCTACCTCTGTGAGTGCCAGGAGGGCTACACCGGACAGGACTGTCGAGACAGTGAGTATGAGGGGGAGTCTCTCCAGTGGGGTTTGGCATCTCTAGGAGAGCCCTCACATTCCTAAGAGGGAGAAGCAGCAGCCTCTGAGAACCTGTTTGGTGCTCCTGGACTGAACAGTGGGTCCATCCTGCTGAAGGAGGCTGTGCCTGGGTGTCTGGAGGGGCTCATAGCTGCCACCCACCTGAGCTTCCCCTATGGATGGCATCCAGCAAGGCTGCTTGGCTGTCGCAGCCCCACAAGGGAGAGGGGTCCTGGGAAGCTCCCATCTTCTCTCATGCAGAGCTCTCAGAGGGTTGCGAGTGTCGCAATGGAGGCAGTTGTCTGGAGGGGAATGTCACCATCTGCCAGTGCCTGCCTGGGTTTTTTGGTCTCCTCTGTGAATTCGGTAGGTAAAGGCTTCTCACTTCCTACATTTGCTCCCTCTCCAGGATGCTTGAGCCAGGGAGGCTGTGGTCAAACAAGGAGAAACTCTGCCCATGCCTGAGCCTAGCATGGTGCCAGGGGTATGCCCTGAAACATTGTCCCTGGTGAGGAGGCAACACTTCCATCTCCCAACACTCCCCCTTGAGCTGTGCCTCTCCCAGCCCTTTGTCCCAGCCGGCTTTTCTGGGTGGGATGGGAACCACAGTCTTAGTGTGCTCCTGCTCTGAATCTCACTGGGCATCCAGGCTGGCCCTTGCTGTTTGCATGGTCTGTGGAGTGGTACAGAGAGTCCCTCCCATCTCTTCAGACCTGGCAAAATTAGGAGACCCCCCCATTTCTGGCCAGGCAGCCAGCTGGGTGTCCTGCCACCAGCTGATGGAAACTGGTGCTGTCCGTGTGTTTGCAGAAGTCACCACCACCCCGTGCAACATGAACACGCAGTGTCCGGATGGTGGGTACTGCATGGAGTATGGTGGGAGCTACCTCTGCGTTTGCCACACTGACTACGGCACCAACCACAGTGAGTCTCGTCTGTGGGGATGTGGGACCAGCCCTGGGAAGGAACACAGATGAGGGCAGGGAGTGTGATCAGGGAACACTGTCATCAGCTGGGGAGCAGCCCTCACACCGCTGGTCCTACATCGTCATTGATGCCCTGTGTTTGGCTTTGCAGCAATGCCATCCCCCTGCGACTCGGAGCCCTGCCTGAATGGGGGGTCCTGTGAGGTTCGTGATGACTCGTACATCTGCGAGTGTCCTCAAGGCTTCCTTGGCAAGCACTGTGAGAAAGGTACCTGCATGGAACTCTCTGCTGGCCCCAGGATCTGGCAGGGGGTGGGAGAAGAGTGGCTGCTTGCTGAGCTGCAGCTGGAAGTGGGCACCAGGTATCCCACCCCACACATGGAGGGAAGATTGCATGTCTGCTTTCATGGCCTGACAGTCACAGCAGCTGATCCAGTTGTTTTGTTTCCTGCACAACACCATCAGTGTTGGAGGTGGTTTTGCATGCTTGAGCTTTGGGCCTCAGGAGCAGCTGCCAGTGTCCTGGCGTCACATGTCTGTGGCCTCCTTAGGTCCTGGCACAGAGAATCATAGCATGGTTAGGGTAGGAAAGGACCTTAAGATCATCTAGTTCTGCACGGGGTTATTCAGCAGTGTTGGGGAGGCCTGGGTGCACTCGGTGTTCCTGCAGCAAGGGGTTTGGTGGGAGGCAGTGGCCTTCGGGATGTGGGCAGCAGTGGGTAACCCCTTGCTCTCGGTGTTCTCTGCAGCCAAGCCACGGCTCTGCAGCACGGGACCCTGTCGCAATGGGGGCACCTGCAGGGAGGCAGATGGCGAGTACCACTGCTCCTGCCCCTACCGCTTCACTGGGAAGCACTGCGAGATCGGTACGGCCTCCTGCCCCCCGCCTGGGACGTGAGGCAGTTGTCCTGCTCACTGCTCAGCTCCCACCTGCCCTCTGCCCCCAGGTAAGCCAGACCCCTGTGCCTCGGGGCCCTGCCAGAACGGGGGCACCTGCTTCCACTACATTGGCAAGTACAAGTGCGACTGTCCCCCAGGCTATGCTGGCCGGCACTGCGAGACTGGTAGGTGTGAGCAGGGTGTGCCAGTGCCAGGGAATGCTTGGGGAGGTGGTGGCAGCAACAAGCAAGCCTCCCTGCTTGCTTTGAATCCCCTTCCCTATAATTTGAAGCACTTTGGATCTCATTTGTACCCTGCAGAGGTGGGGGAAGGGAAGTGGCTCTTGTTTCTGGGCTCTACCAGCCCCGCAGCAGTCACTCTGTTCTTCTTCTAGTGCCCTCCCCGTGCTTCCTTAGCCCCTGTGAAAACGGTGCTACCTGTGAGGACCTTGGTGAGGGCTATGCTTGCACGTGCCCCATGGGCTATATAGGGAAGCACTGCCAGACTGGTAAGGGCTCTGTGCTGCCCCTGCCAGTCAGGGGCTCGGGGTGCCTCTCCAGGTCCTGCTCAACACCCCCATCTCTCCCCAGTGGTTGACTGTGGTACTCCCAGTGAGGTGAAGCATGCCCAGGTGTCTTTCAACTCCACCAAGGTGGGCTCTGTGGCTGAATACCAGTGTGAGCTGGGCTACACCCTCAGCCAGCACAACCACCCTCGTGTCTGCCACTCACCGGGTGTCTGGAGTGACCCCCCTGAATGCAACGGTGAGGAGAGCTGGGGAGCAGCTGAGCCCTGGGGTACTGTTCCAGTGGGCTGTGGCCATGACCCTGGCTTGGTGACCCCAGGGCATGTACTCTGGTCCTCCCCTGTCTGTGTCTGCAGACAGATCCTCCCGGAGACCCCTCCTCAGTGCTCATGTCTCTTACCTTGTCTCTCCCCTGCACAAATACCTGCAGAGATCAATGAGTGCCAGTCCCAGCCCTGTCTGAATGGTGGTCAGTGCAAGGACCGCATTGCTGAGTTCCTGTGCTTGTGTGAGCCAGGTTACACCGGCCAGCATTGTGAGTCAGGTAAGAGAGAGACCATGACAGGTACACTCCAGGGCTCCTGGATGCTGCTCCCAGCCAGCTGAAGGAGCTGGCAGGGCTATGAGGGCACATGCACTACTTGTGTCTCCCCTACTAATGGATTCTGTCTGCATGGGCATCCCCATCACTGACAGGGCACTGACTTACCCTTATGCACGTTAAGCCCATGTGGAGAAGCCCCAGATCTTGGGATCTGGGTGGGAAGTGTCCCTGGGGCTTCAAAGCTATTGGCCAGGGTGGGATGGGGCGGGGGGAAGAAGCAGCTTGTGGTCATGCTGTGCTCCTGTGTATGCACATAGTCATGGTTGCATGTGGACACTGGCAGAAGGAGATAACAGGTAGTGAAAGGTCTGGTGAGACTCTGTGGCAGGCAGCTCTAGCCCTGCTTAGGAGAGGATGGTGGTGGGAAGAGGTGGGATGCCTGCTGGGGATCAGAGGAGGGCACATGCCGCAGTCACCTTATGGGTCCTCTTGGCACAGCCCTAGATTGCCAGCCATACCGGGTGTTCCTGAGGACATGTCCCTATGCCCAGCTCCCACTGCAGCCCCTGTACAGGGGCAGACATGGGGTAGTGGGCTCTTGATGGCTCCGGGAGCAAGTGATGTGGGGAGAGTCCACACCCTGCAGGGGAAGCGCTGCCTCTCCAGGTCTCCTCATTCCCTGCTGCTGGCCCTGTCTTTGTGCTGAGCTGGTGCCTTTCTTCTTGTCACTCCCCAGATACTGACGAATGCCAGTCGGAGCCCTGCAAGAATGGTGGGACCTGCCAGGACCTCCCTGCATCCTTCACTTGCTACTGTCCCGAGGGCTTTGTGGGGACCCAGTGTGAGACAGGTAGGGACTCGCACTTCCAGTGGGAGGCTGGGCTGTGGGCACTGGGACACAGTCGGGACCTGTACTGGTTGCCATGTTGGGCACTCTGTCCCCAAGCCATTACACTAGGCACTCGCTGCCTATTGTGCCTCCTTGCCTGTGGTTCCAGGGACAGAGCTGAAACTGCTCTGGTGGGGAAGGAGCAAAGGACAAGATGTCCACTGGTAATGGATCCCCTTTTGAAGGCATCCACCCCTGCCAGGGAACATGGCCACCATGGCACTTGGGTGGGATTCTGGACCCAAAATGGCTGTGCTGAGCCCTGGGCTACATGTCCATCCTGCTGTCCCTTGGGAGGCCATTGCCTGGCTGATGCCATGCTGGGGGCCTCCTGCTCACCACCATCCTTCTCCCACCTCCAGAAGTGGACGCTTGTGAGTCAAGCCCTTGCCAGAATGGAGGGGAGTGTGAGAGCTACAGGGGCTCCTACCTCTGCGTGTGCCCAGAGGGTTTCTTTGGCTACCACTGCGAGACAGGTGAGGTGGGAATGAGCAGCTTGGTGCAGGGCGGCCGATGGCTGGCTAGCCACCTCTAATGCCACCACTGTGGTACCTCCGCAGCCAGCGACCCATGCTTCTCCAGTCCCTGTGGGAGCAGAGGCTACTGTCTGCCCGGCAACGGCACCCACAGCTGCACCTGCAAAGTCAGCTACACAGGCAAGAGCTGCGAGAAAGGTAAAGGCCCTCAGCAGCAGCACCAGGACGTGCGTGGGGCTCGACACTGGCCCAGCAGTGGCCACTGCCCGTGTGGGGCTCGACGCCATCGGGGACCAGCAGCTCTCCTTGAGGCGGGCAGGGCTGAGGCCGTGCCTCTGTGGGGGGCAGCCCAGGCTGTGCCAGTGCCTCGGGAGGGCGCCGAGCCACTGCTGCGGACACCAGGCTTGGCGTGAGGACGCTGGGGACAGGTTTGCCTGGCCTCCTGCAGCAATGGCGATCCCGCAGGACGGGAGGCTGAGGTGTTCGAGGGAGGCCTCTCGCTGCCGGTACCAGCCTCCCGGGGCCCCTCGCCCTGTCTCGCCGGTGCCATTGGCCTGGCAGATGGTGGCAAGCACTGTGCCACTGTGTTGCAGTGGCTGGAGTGCTCCTGGTGCTCCTCCTGTGCCCACTGGGCAGGTGGCAGCTGGTGCCTGCAGGGCCCCTGCTGGGTGTGCGAAGGGAGAGAGCAAGGGCCCCATGCTCCATCACTGCTGCTCTTGCCTCTTGCTGCTGGGGTCTGTTCTGTAAAGATTCATGGCGTTACCTCTCCCCTTTGCTTTTGCTCACACCCTGAAGAATTGCTGCCACCAACCTCATTAAAGGTGGAAAGGGTGGAGGACACTGGTGTGTTGATTTCTTGGCACCCACCTGAGGACGCAGCTGCCAGGCAACTCATTGACGGCTACGCCGTGACGTACGTATCCTTCGACGGCTCTTACCGCAGGACAGATTTTGTGGACCGAAGTCGTTCTGCCCACCAATTGCGGGCACTAGCCTCCGGCAGAGCCTACAATATTTCTGTCTTTTCAGTCAAACGCAACGTGAACAACAAGAATGATATCAGCAGGCCCGTCATGCTCACCACACGCACTAGTGAGTAGTGTCCCCAGGGGGATCAGGTCGTGACCACGCGTGGCTCCCGCAGGCACTGGGGCTTGTGCTGCCTCCTCCGTGCCACCGGCTCCAGCCGCAGTCCGGGCCTGTACAGAACCCCGCTGGGTTTGGTGGTGCAGATCCTAAAATGCAGACATGGGGGGGCCTTTGGAAAGCACTTGGACACAGAGAATTGATGTTCCCTTTGCTATGAGGTAAAGGGGACTGAACCCCCTGTGGCTCACTGGGCTTCTGCCCAGAGGCTGGTAAGGGAGCCGGCAGTGGGGACTGTTTCTGGATCCTGTTCACCAAGGCCAGGCTGTGCCTGCTGCACTGGTTACTCGTCACTAGCCCCAAAGTAGTGTGAGTCCCCAGTGCTGCTTGGTTGAGCTGGAGAAGCCCCCATACCAGCCAGGCAGTGGGGGCTGGGTGATCTCTGCTGATAGTGAGCCCTGCAGGAGAGTCTCCCACCCCACCATCCTGCCTGGCTCAGTGTGGGGATGTGCCAGAGAAGGCAGGGGCTGGCAGAGACCTCTGCTCAAGGGCAGAGGAAAAGGGGCACAGTGATGCCTCTATGAGGGCACAGGCAGGCAGAGCAGCTGCAGTTCTGCTTTCTAGGGCAGGCAAATGTAGAAATCGAGTGCAAACTGAAGATGGAGGGGATTAGACCTAGAAAAGCTGCCCTCTAATGAGAGGGGGATGGTGGCAAGAAAGCCCATGGGCCACATCCCCTGGAGTGTGTTGAGACCGAGTGAAGGCCAGGGCAGAAGGCAGGCATGGCACTGGGCACAGCAGGAGCCTGCACCCCTGGCCACAACACCCTGGGAGGCTTCAAGCTAGGGTCAGATGCCAGGGCAGTGAGAACTGGGCTTCGTATGTGGCTGGGCCATATGGCAGGCTTAGGACCAAGCTGAGGCACTGCAGCCCCATTGGAGCTGAGGGGTAGCGCTGGGGCCAGAGGACAGCCCCAAGGGTGCAGTGGATGGCATGAGGCCTTGCAGGCAGGCAGATGCCTGCCCGCAGGTAGCGAGGATGGGAAAGCATCAGTCCAGCTGAGCTGCTCCTGCTGGGAAGTCAACCCAGATGGGAAGGCAGGACTCCCCTTGCAGGGGTGTGGGGAAGAGATGGGGCGACCCACAATGAGCAGCGGCTGACCACAGCCCTCTCCGCTTGCTCCGGCCAGGACCGCGTCCGGTGGAAGGCTTTGAGATCATGAACGTGACAGCCAGCACCATCACGGTGCAATGGGCTCTCCACCGGCTCAAGCACTCCACTGTCAGTAGGGTGCGTGTCTCCATCCGCCAACCGGGGGACCTGGCAGACCGCACCGTGGAGCTGAACAGCAGCGTGGCCAAGTACACCTTCCTGTGAGTGGGGCAGCAGGCAGGTGCTGGGCCAGCTGGCCCTCCCAGCCTGCCCAGCTTACCCCTGCCCAACCTGCCTTCCTCCTCCACAGGGACCTGCAGCCAGGAGAGAAGTACATTGTCCATGTCACGACACTGAGCGGCCTGGGGACAGAAGACCACCTCTCGGAGAGTCTGGCCACGGCTCCCTTCCACGTATGGACAAGTGAGTGGGGTTGTCTGCCACCTCCTGCTGTTGCAGGGGCCCTGAGGCTTGGCAGGGGCAGGGCAGCTGCAGCTTGTGGCCAGCAGGAAAGCTGCAAGCAAGGGAGGGTAAGGTGCGAAAGCCATCCGCCTGTCTGGCAAGCATAGCGGGCAGGAGCTGTGCAAGCAGCCTTGGGGAGTGGCAGGAAGGGCTGCGGCTTGTCCTCCCCTGCCAGATGGTTTTCCTTGCCCAGGACCGGCATGAGCTCAGCCCCGTGCGAAGTCTGCACAGGCCCAAGTTGCTCCCCTGTGTACAGCAGCTGGAGGGTGGTGAGGGCCAGACTGGGTGCCAGGGTGCAGTGAGGCTCTGCGCACCTTGGCAGGGACCCAGCGCTGAGGATCTCCTGCTGGTGTGTTGCATGGCTGGTGCCGGGCTGAGGGCTGGCCAGGGCACGCTTACAGGGTGGCATGTGAGCAAGTAGGGCAGTCACAGTCAAGTACGTGAGTGCTAACCTTTTTTTCTCTGGCTGCTGCCTTCCCCAGAGCCTCTTCCCCCCCAAAACCTCACTGCCTCCCGTGTCACCACTACGTCCGTGTCCATGGCATGGGAACAGCCACCTGCCGGCGCCGTCGAGGGGTACATCATCAACGTCACCACCACTCAGAGTGTGAAGAGCCGCTACGTGCCCAACGGGAAGCTTGTGTCCTATACGGTGCGAGACTTGCTCCCTGGGCAGCGGTACCGCTTGTCTGTCACAGCTGTGCAGAACACAGAGCAAGGCCAAGTGCACAGTGAGCCCATCTACCTCTACGTCACCACATGTGAGTGCCCAGCTCGCTGGGGCTGGGGTTTGCTGCAGCACGAGGCAGTGGGTTAACAAGGCAGTGAGGCAGGGGGTTGGAGGCTAGTAGATCAAGAGTTCTGTGCTCATGGCGACTTGCCACCCCAGAACTGGGTGCTTGCAGGAGGTTCTGGGAACAGGAGGTGGGGGTTTCAGGATGCTGCCTCTGTTAGGGGAGTGCAGATACTTCACTGGGAATGGCACTCACAGGCCAGCCTTGTGGAGGGTGTACACGTATCCCCAGGCAGCTCTAAACAGCATCCTGGGTACAAGGGGCCTGGCTGGGAGCTGGGCTGCCATGCAAACTCATGGCTTGCCTCCCACTGAGTCTAACCGTTTGGTCTGCAGTGCAGAGGGATGGGGCTCTAGAGAGACGGTGGAGCCAAGCTGGACACCCCCGGGTCCTGCGCAACAGGCTGCCTCCAGCTTTTCTGCCTGAGCTCCGCTTGCTAGCAGATCACAATGCAGCTGAGGAGCCCTCACCAGCTCCCAGGTAGGCACTGCTCCTTTTGGTTGGCCCTTTTTCCCAGCTCCTGTGTCTGGGTGCACACATGATCAAGTCAGTCATGCTTCTGCTGTGAGCAGGTCCCCTGCGCTGCCCAGGACTCACACTGAACCCTGCATCCAGCCGTAGACTGTGGGATGGTTATGGCTTGGGGGACCCGCAGGGCCCCATAGCTTCATGGCTCTTCTGTCCCAGGTTCACCGAGCTGCTAGATGGCAGAGGGAGGATCAGTGCCAGGTTTGGCAAATCCATCAGGATGAAGACACGTAAGCGCTCTGAAGCCTTTCTGCTCACCCTCACCCCCTTCATCCAGTGTAATTTCCTGTGCCTATCCCCAGGACAGGGTGGCAGCTGGGCAGGCTGCTGTAGGGATGGTGGAGCCATAAAGGAAGGCAGGCAAACACCTGCTCTGCTTGCTAGATCCCTGCCCAGGGAGAGGGGTGACTCAGAGCCAGTAAGGAAGCCCAGAGAGGGACCCTCACTGATGGGAGGCAATGCTGGCTGTGGTACAGGCTGCCCCTCCCCTGCCAGCAGCAGCAGTAGCCCAGGCAGTGACCCTGCTGCCCTCCAGTACAGGCCCTGCCTGCCTAACAGCCCGAGACCCCACTGCCAAACACAGCCTCACACTCGAGGAGGATGCCTGGGTGAGAAGCCCCTCACTAGCCCAGGACCAGCCCCCCATTTGCCATCCCTGGAACACCAGGGATCCAAACGCCATCCCCAAGATCTCCTGCCAGGCCTGGGAACCCCATGCAATGGGGTAGGAAAGGGGTCTGGCACACCTGACAACAGCCCTGGGCTTGCCATGTGTCTCTGATCTGCTCCTGCCCCCCCAGGGGAGGCACAGCCCTCTATGCCCCACAGCCCTCCAGGAAAGGGGAGATGGTCACCCTAATTCTAGGGATGCCAGCTGGGAAGGGCTAAACCGCTGCTTCAGGCCTGACCAGCCCCCTGATGCTGTGGGCAAGCTGGATCCCATTGGAGGGGCTGCCTTTGAGTCTGGCTCTGACTGGAGGTGACACTGGACTCTCTTGTTGCTCAGAGCCAGATGCTCCAGTGAAGCTGGAGAACATGGAAGCATCCAGCCACAGCAGCCTGGCACTGCAGCTACAGGAGAACAAGAGCAAGAGTAAGTCTTGGGGGGAGACACATGAGCAGCCGGGCCTGGTTCAGGCCTTGCAGACAGGCAGAGCACTTGGCGCCAGCCTGCCTCCATGTTGCTGCCCTACCAGGAGTCCTGCCCTACCAGTCCCTGCCAACTGCCCCATCCCTGTTTACCCACTTACGGCTCTCCCAGGGAGTACCCTGGCATGCCAGTGGGGTGGGCAGGGCTGTGCCATGGGGTCTGACAACTGTTATGTTTTTGCAGGTGAGGGTCAGAACTGCTCCCTGAACCCCTGCAGGAACGGAGGCACCTGCACCAGAGATGTTAAGTCCTACCACTGCAGCTGCCGCCCGGGGTTCAAGGGCCGGCTCTGCGAGCTGGGTGAGTGCTAAGCTACTGCTGGGGGGCGAGCTCCCTCTTGCACAGGATGGCTTGTGCCCAGCCTGGAGCTGTCCTGGCCACAGGTCTCCTGGGGTGCAGGTCACCGAGCAGCACCCAGCCCCTCTCAGCCAAGGGTGCTCCCACCATGCCCAGACTCTGCTAGAGAGGGAGGGCTATGCTCTGCTCTTGTCAGTTTGGGCAGATCAAGGAGTCCAGGTCTGCTCCCGGCCAAGGCGTCCACCTCCACCAGCCAGCCTTGCAACCCAGGCCCCTGCCCTTCCCATGCAGTTATCTGGGCACTGCAAAGCTGGGGGCTCTGCTTCTCCTGGTGGGCCAGCTCTGTTGGGCCCAGCCCCCCAGGACAGCAAAGGGGCAGCCAGAGGGGTTTCCCTGCCCATAGGCCACAGGCAGGAAGGGCCAGAGATGGGCTTGTTGGTAGCTCCCCTCTCCTATTCCCCAAGCAGCCTGCAAGAAGGTGCCGCACTCGTGCACACGGCTGTACTCGGAAACCAAGTCATTCCCTGTGTGGGAAGGAGGTACCTGCCACTACCTGTGAGTACTGCCTGCGTGTTGTGCTCCCCCCCTTCCCTTGTGCTCAGAGCCAGGGATGTGTCCCTGCAGCTTGGCTCTGGGGAAGGGAGCGCAAGCACGAGGCCGTCTCAGACCCCAGCTGGCAGCTGCCCCCTCCCCAGTGCAGGCTGAACAGGTTTGTGTGCCCTCAAGTCCCTGGTGCTGCCCCACCAGTGGTGTTTCAGGGCAGGATACTGCTGAAATGACAGCCCCCGTAGCAGTGTTACCCACCTATGTGTCATTGAGGTTGTATTTGGTGTGCGTGGGCTCCCCCTGCCTGCTGCCTGCCAGCCCAGTTCCATCTGTAAGCAGAGGGCTGGGCCAGCCCTGCTGCAATACCATGGCATGAGGGGGGGGTGCATCTGATTTGCGTCCCCCACACCACCAGTCTACCTGTGATGGAAGCACAAGGGCCTGGTGTGTGGAGCCAGTCAGTTCTGGCTACCGTAGCCTGGAAGGAAATGGGGGAGATCCACAGATTACCCCCCTTGTACTCATAGAAGCAGACCTGTCCCTGTTATTCCTTCTAACTTGCCCCTCCGCTCTGTGTGTAGGTACAGGAGAGTCTACAAGGTACACCAGGATGTCTGCTACAAGGACAGCTGCAAGAGCACCGGTTCCGAGACAACAACCAGCAGGTAAAGCTAGCAGCAGCAGACCAAGCATTGTCCTTCCTGTGGCCCAGGACAGGGCGATGCAGTCAGTGTCACTGAGCATGTGTGGGGGTGCCTGGGCTTAGCCTGGACTGGGAGAGGCACTCCATGCAGAAGAGGGTGCAGGGAGCACACAAGAATGGCTCAGACGCCAGCTCTGCATTGCCCTCCCTGAAAGCGATGGCTGACGGCACTCTCCTCTCTTCTCTTTCAGAAAACCAAGCACCAGTCACACACTGAGGAAGTCCTAAAGTAAGTACCTGCTCTAGACACTCCTTAACCATGGGCAAAGAGGGGCAGCTCCTGCATATCCCACACAGGGAGCTGGGGAGGATAGGGGTGGAAGCCAGAGCACAGTCCAGGCTCACACTGCCACGCTGATGGGGCATGAGGGCTCTCCAGCTCCTACATTGGTTTGGCTTGGGCATGCAGCTGAGGGCTCCCGGTTGTGGTGGGGTGGAAAGGCAGAAGGGAATGCCCTGCTTCCCTGCGGCTTTACAGCCCCATGAAAAATAGATTCCTGCAAAGAAAGAGGCTGGGCACTGGAGGGTGCAGATCCCCCATCTCCCAGTCAGAGATGTGTGCATAGAGTGGGAAGAGGCAGCTGCAGGGCTTTTGGGGGACTGTACATACCAGCTTATTCTCCTCCTGCTCCTTCACAGGATTCAAACAAGTAGAAGCTTCATCTTTCCACTTCTAAAGGGTTTTCTTTGTAACACCAGGAAGATCAGATCTGCTCACTGGGTTGAACACAGCAGGGGAACCTTCCTGCTTGGCATCAGCCTCTCCTTCTTCTCCAGGCAGTCAGGGATTCACAGCCAGATAGGCATACTGAGCAGCACTCCCTTCCCTCCACTGGACCAGCACTGCCTTTGCTCTGGCTTGCCCTACTCTAGCTGTCTCTGCCCCACAAGGAGCTGAGCGCTGGTGTCCTGCAGCAGCTGGCTGACTGCCCCCCAAGTGACCAGCCTTACTGTCTGCCCCCCCCCACCAGCTGCTCTGCACGAAGGCTTCCAGCTCTGCTCAGGCTCCCTGCCAACGGCATCTGCACCAACCTGTTTTTGTAATCCAAAGCTATAAATTACCCATAACCCCTAAATAAAACAGTTTAATGCAGACCAGAAAGCTGTAGCTATCACCTGAAATATGAGCCCATAGCAATCTAGTTGGAGGAGACTTTCCCAGTGTAGACAAGCTAGAAATGGGGAGCAACTCCCCTTAGCAGTGAGGGGAGCACAGGCACTGGAGTCGCATCCCCATCTCCTCTGCTCTAGCGGGGAAATTGAGGCAGCTTCTCCTGCCTGCCTGTTTCCTTTGCTTTGTAAACTCCCTGGTTTAACCAGCTTTCCAGTTTAGAAAGCAGTAGAGCACCTAGAATGAATTTTAAGTGTTCTGTACAGCAGAGTTTCGGTCATAACACCATGCTATGTGCCTCTAAGCCAGTGCAGGGCACAGTACAGGCTCAGGGACAAAGCGGTGCCCCCTGCCACCCCCTGAGCTGCTCCCCACAGAGGAGCAAACCAGCATGCAGCACTGCCCCACCAGCTGCAGCAGGGCAGGCAAGGAAAATTGTAGCTTAGAAACATTCCTAGTTTTTGTTTGTACGACAACACTAGTTAAACATAGATTTGTGTATTACCATACACAGTGTATATTATAAATTAATACATACCAGAGATATATCGTAGTTATGGTATAGAGTGTTATTTCCCCAGCAGCGTTCTGCAAGCATTGCAGGGTGCTTTGCTCTTCAGCCACACATATCAAGCTGCAGCCCAGAAGCTGCTCTCAGAGCAGAACAGGCCCAGGACTTTCAGTGCTCCTGGCACCATCCTCTCCCTCTCAGTAGCAGCTGCCCAGGCTTTGGGGAGCAACAAGGACACTGTAAAGCCACAACCAGAAGGGCCAGGTGATGTGCCCCGCAACATGAACACTGCAATCCTGCTTCCCCTGGACATGAAAAGAAGCCAGCCCCTGCCAGGAAGAGCAGAGTAAGGGGAAAGCCACAAAAGCCTCTGCTATCCACAAGGGAGGGGAAGTTTTGGGGCCATGGTCAGAAAGTGTATGCACCCCAATCTTGTCAGCCATGAAACCAACATGGACTGCAGCAACAGCAGTGGCCCTGCCATGGGATAGTCCCATGATCTGCTCCTGCAGTGACAGGCAGCGTGGTGCCGCTGTGAGCCGGCACAGCAGCCTGCCACTTCCTGCCCCACCACCAACACACTATGTACTGCAGCCAGAAAATTTTAACCTAGCCTTGGAAATAAATTAGTTATTTTGATTTTCTTTTCCAAATAAAAACACTTTATGGAAACTGGATTTTTTAAAGTAGTTGGTCAATGAGGAGGAACGAGAGTTATTACTGCATTCTTATACATGGGATTTATTTTAATCCCTCAGTGGGGCTCCAACAAATGGAGCCCTGCAGCCACCAAGGCATGTGCCTGTGTAGGGTGGGGGCCCTGAGCACCCACAAGTGCAGTGGGACCTGGGAGTGCACTAGCATAGGAGCATGGGCATCTTGGAGCCTCACCTTCTCACTCCCGGGCTGGTTTACTTCCTTCACTATCAAAGTCTTCATCTTCCTCTGTGTACAGAGCATCCCTGTTCTCCTCTTCTTCTTCCTCCTCTTCCTCCTCTCGAGCCAGCAGTTTCTTGAAGACCTCAAACTCCTCTGGAGTAGAGTGGGCCAGGTTGGCCAGGAAGTCTTTCTCCGATAGCTGAATGATGTCTTTCAGTTTGGGGTTATTAGTTTGGGTCTGGCCTTTGTACGGGGTCTGGTAGAGGCCCCGGCGCTCCAGGAAGATGTGCCGGTTCCTGAGCTCAGCAAAGGGCATTCGGAAAAGGCGGGCCTTCACCATCTCCTTCTGCTGGACTCCCATCCTGAAGTACACGTACTGCGGGCGGGACGGGGTGGCTCATAGTCTCCGGGCCCTGGTACCCACCACGCAGGAGACGCGTCCCCCGTGGCCGCCCCCCTCACCTGGAAGTGGTGGTGGAGCTGGTGCGGCTCCTCCAGCAGCACGTTGGGACAGGTCCATAGCACCTCCCGGAGTTGCTCCGCTGTGAAGAGGCACCGCTCCCGCAGCAGCCGCACCGCCGCCGCCATCCTCTTCCGGGGCAAGGTGAAGAGCTCGGGGCAGCGGATCAAGGCCCGCTGCAGCTGACCTACGGGGGCCGGCGTGAGCGGGACGGAAGGTGCCGCTTCCCGGTTACCGCCATCCCCGCGTACCCCCGCTGCTCTGCCCTACCTCCGTCGAGCCCCAGGCGCCGAAGCTTTCCCGCGCGCTCCTGCAGCTGCTCCGTCGGCATCCGCAGAAGCTCCGGCCTCCGCTCCAGCAGGCCGAGGGTGGCCTCGGCGTTGAGCCCTAGCAGCAGCAGCTGAGCCACCGCCGCCTCCCGGCGCTGCGGACTGAGCCGGGACTCTACGCCTAGGAGCCGCTGGGCCTGCTCCTGGCTGAAGCCCATGGCCCGCAGCCCCGCCGCCTCCCCGCAGGAGCGGCGGGGGCACAACCCCGCAGCTTGCACGCAGCCCCGCAGCAGGCGCCCCGCCATGCCCGGCACAGCGCGGCCGCCCCGGGGAGGGGCCGCGGAGGCTCCGCCCCAGCAGCCGGGGCACGGGGTAGTTCCGCTCCCGCTGCGAGCAGCATTGGAGGCCTGGGCAGCTTGGAAAGAGGCGGTGCTGGAGTGACCTTTTTTTCCCAGGAGAAAGCGCAGCTGCCCTAACCGGCCTCTTCCCGGGCCACTGGGGCGAACTCGCCCTCAGCAAAGCAGTCGCGGTAACCCACGGGGAGAGCGCAGAGCGGCAGTGGCAAAACAGTGCAGGGAGCCTGTAATGGAACAAGGAGCAGCCCGATAGGTGCCACTCTCTAAGACTCAGCCCAGAAAGCGCTTTGGAAAGGAAGGTCTTCCCAAAGTCGATCCCGGTGCTGAGGTGATTTCTGCCACGGGAACGAGGCAATAGGGAACTATCCCCCAGTCAGGGCAGAGGAGAAGAGGTCCAAGCCCCGGAGCCAGGGTGCAGCCTTCCTTCAGTGCCACAGTTAAGCTGCAGAATACATTTTACCACGAAGTTACAATGCAATAGGATGGTTTGGGTTGGAAGGCATGTCAAATCTCAGCCAGCTCCAACCCCCTGCCATGGGCAGGGACACCTTCCACTAGACCAGGTGGCTCCAAGTCCTGTCCAACCTGGCCTTGAGCACTGCCAGGGATGAGGCAGCCACAGCTTCTCTGGGCAACCTCTGCCAGGGCCTCAGCACCCTCACCGTGTTTTTCCTTTTTTCCTAACCCTAATATAAATGTGTTCAGATGGAGGTAACAGAGTCAAAAGCTGGATTCCAAGAGCTAATCTTTAATATTTTAGCTGGCTTTAAGAGCCTTGATTTTCCAGCCAAGTCCTCTTGCTTCTCCACTGAGATTATGTCTGACACCAGCAGCAGGCATGAGAACTGCTGCGTTTCCCATCACTTACTTTCAGGAAGTCTGAGTCTGGCTGAGCTGCACACTGAAAGGATTTCATCTCAGTATTGTGAATTAGTTCAAGTTCTTTGTAATCTATTTTTTTATTTCCAGCATCTTTGTCTCATCAAAATCAAGGACTACTGATTATATCGGGGGGGGGAAGGGACACCCCCATCATGGAATTCTGTTTCAGAATGAGTGAAACTACATACACAAAGTAAAACCAGCCAATAAAAACAATACATCCTGAGTGATGAACAATTTAAACAAGACACTAAAATCTCTGTCTCACAACTTTAAATCACATCCTGTGTAAGAACAGTAATAAATGCTTATGGCTAGAAGGCTTTCTAGAGGAATTGAGCCCAGGCAGAGCAGCTTAAGGCTGCTCAGTACTGACCACCAGATCTTTCTACATGAGAGACACAGCAGCAATCTAAGGCTTACAGTTCATTTCTGTTGATTCTTGAATAAGGGAGTTATTGTTCTACAGGGAGGGATTTGTGCTGTGGAGAAGAATGGCAGCCAAGTTCCAGGCCCAAGCCCTGGCACTCCACAGCCGCTGCTTCTCCCCAGTGGGAATATGCATGATCAGTCAGGAGCATTCAAGACTGGCTCACTCTCCATGTGAGGAGCTGGGAGCTTGTCTCCATTCACCCACTCACCAGAACCATTTCTGAATCTGCTGCTTTCTAGGGAGAAAGACTGAGGATTGAACCACAGGTCCTACCCGACAATGAGCATACTTTCAAACTGAGCGCATTTGGATAGCAGTTGGTGACCTGGTGAGAAGTATCTTGCTAACCACAGTTCAGTCTTCTCTTAGAAATCATTCCTCAGTGGGTGCTGGGTGGGGGAGAAAGCCTTCAGGACAACATCTCACCTGTCTCAGCAGAGAGATATACCTCTTCCCAGGCATAATCACCCAGGTTCACAGGCTGCTTCAGCCATTGATCCTCTACTAACATCACCAGAGTCATGCGCTGCTCTGGAACAGGATGCAAAAGGCCAACCATGAGATTCATGAGACCTGGGCAGAGAGAAAGCAGTAAGAGGAATGGCTCAGGCTATATTTTAGGCATGCTGGGAGTGCAAAATATGGTTTATATTCAAAGAATGCAGATCATAACTACAAATCCTCCCCATTAAACCCTGGTGCTGTACTGTTTTATCACAGTCTTATTCACATGTGCTCAGGTCTGGGAACACTCTGAGATTTCCAGGTTGTGAAAACAGAGAAATGAGCACAGAGTTATGATACTGAGGAGGACAGAAGTAGAAACAAATGCCACAGAGGCCACCCTGACTCACTGTTTCCAAGCCCAGTCTTATCCTGCAGTCATCCCGTGTTTCCTATGTGACTAAATATGCACTTCAGGGGTCAGGGAAAGCTTCAAGGATTTATCAGTCAATTGCAGCCCCCTCAAGCCTTATAACCACAGTGCTCCTAAGGACCCCTGAGGATTTGTTGGAGATTTTATTAGTCTGACATGTAATTAGCATTCTATACCTCCAACAGAAAACAAGGCCAATGTATTTTTCCTGTGAGGTCAAGCCATACAATTCATTCAGAAGTTATAAATCCACACACTACCATCCGTTGCCAAAGTGACATAGGCTTGACTGGTAATAGTTCAATGACATAAAACTTGCTTTAGAGTTACGTGACTGCCATTTCTGATCTTAAAGTTATCTACTAGACTGATCCTTCCCATCAGGTATTATTTGTTCTGGTTTTCTCAGGTATAAACCTCACTGAAGCTTGACCGGCTGATAGTTGATTCATCATAATACATGGGTGCCCTGGAATTTGAAAGGATAAAACAGAGGGCAGACAGCTGTGTTCATCACAGGCACTGAAGAACTGCAGAACTTACCAGAAAAGGATACCCTGGGTAAATCTGCTGCACTGAGCAGCTTTTACAGTCATTGCAGAGCACATTTTGAAGCATTTTTTCCAGTCTTCCCTTTTATTTCTGGAGAATAAATATTGCTCATACCTTCCCAAGAGATCTGTTCCTTTAGAAAAGCAAATGGCAAAAAGTTACCTTTTGAGACAGGCCGAGGAGGATTCAGGACAGCTGCCATGGCCTCCTCCAGCTCACAGAAGGGATTCTCTCCAAATACTAGCGTATAAAGGGTGACACCAAGTGACCACATCTCCAGCTCAGGGCCACGGTACCTATGCAGAGATAAACTTGCCTAAACTCAGATTGCACATACATAATAGTGTGCTGAAGAAAGTAAAAATAGTCAATAAATAAAAAAAAGTAAAAATAGTCCAATAATAGTAAATAAAGTCAGTTGATAGCTCTTATTTCCAATTTCTGTTTTAACATAGGAGGTTTCTGAGAATTCTAATAAGGTTCTCACATGTTTTTGAGAAGTCGTCTTCATGTTATGCCTCTCCATGAAAGAAAAACAACCAGAAGAATGGCCAACCAGTTTCAGTTAATGAGTATGTAAAATATGCATGTAGACTTCCACGTGTGTAAGCTGGTGACAGGAAAACTTAATCATCCTCCTTCTTCACCATAAGCCAAAATTATCAAGTAAATATTTAAATGGAAGGTCAGACACCTCAGTGGAGTCTCATTTACCTCCTCCCAACCTTTTCAAAGCAAGTGTTTTCTGGAAATAAACATTATTGAGATTCTATCTGATAAAAAGGGAGAGTTTCTTCACACAGTAACAGGCTGAATTCCCAGGGCAGCACTGCATTTTCCAGCTCATTCCCAGCAGGGATTTCCTCTCCTCCTTGCATTGCTTCCCCCTTTCCCATTAAGAGAAGCTGCTTGAAGGACCTATGAGAACAGCTGTGAACTGAGAGCAAGATAATATACTTGCATGTACAATTAATGTTTATCACCCTGTGATGATAAGGCTTCCCTCCAGGGGTGAGTATGAGACTGCCAGCCTCCAGATAAAGAGCACTTGGAGAAGAAGAGAATAGGGAAAAGCCAGCTAAGATTTGGGCAGAATATCCAAGACAGGAGCACGACAGGATGGAAGGGAAGAATCCTTGAGTTCAGAGGAGCACAAACATAATGGGGAGATGAACAATGATCAAACTGCAAAAAATTCATACAGGGAAGCAAGTAGGAAGGAAAGGAGCATACAAGATGAGCATTGGAGAAGTACAAAACACACACATGGTAAGGGGCAAATTAAAAAGCAATACTTGCTTATACCATCTCTATAGAAGAGCAGCTTTTGGTAGAGACCCATGAGTGTGTAGACACAGGTATGAAGAGAAGGTTAGCAAGCTGATGTACATGTTACGAAAGATTAAGGAAAAGGACACATTCAAGTGCAACCCAATTCATCTAAACTCTTCTACCAGGCTGGTAATTAAACTCGGGCTTGTTCTTGAACTTGGCTCTGCAGTAGGACAGACATTAGTACAAAGCTTTGCAAAACATCTGACCAGAATCAGACAGCCTGTCAACAGACTTAATCAGAAGAAACTTTGTACGTTTTCAAGCCTTTAGAACTAGTTTCTGTCACCACAGTGCCCTACTTTATATACATTCAAACCTTTACAAGTCATTTCTGTCACTGCAATGCCCTAAATCTCACTGCAGTTTTCTGTGGTTAGATATTCTAGTAGAGCACCAATGGCAAAGCAGCTTGGCTTCTCTATTCCACAATTTTTGGTGCAATGGACACAAAAATGACTTTTCAGAGGGTGACATACGGTTTGCCAGACAGCACTTCTGGTGAGCAGTATTCAATTGTCCCACAGAAGGTATAAAACAATTTGCTGGGTTCCAGGTAGGCAGCTGAACCAAAGTCCACTAATTTAATTGTGAAATCTTCAGCAATGACAATGTTTTCATCCTTGATATCTCTGTGAAGGATGTTTCTACAGTGAAGATACCCAACAGCTGATACAATCTGAAAGAGAAGGAAAGAACTGGGTGTTACTATACCAAGGTGTCCTTCTGGATAATCTATGTGGCATCACTCAGTTTCAATAGCCACGTTTTGGCTTTTTTTATATATATATATATATATATATATATAAACAAGATCCTAATTTTGGTAACATAATACAAACTCAGGCATGTCTGTCGGCTTTGCTGCAGTAGGGTATCTATCTTGGGAGAGACTTAAAATAGCCTTTGCTTGCTTTCCTCTCACAAATGTGCAGGAAGATGGCATATGTGCTTGTTTTTTTTTGGTTAGAATGTGCTTTTTTTTTTTTGGTTAGAAGCATCAGAGCTTACTGTTACATTCGTGCAGGTTACTCTATTTTTATCCCAGCTTCATTCAGAGGGTCCTTTGATTTATCCAGAAGCATATTACTGTGTGCCTCCAATAATGCAGGATGACAAAGCATTTAAGAGTGAAGCTTGGTATAAATAATAAAGTCACTCCTAATTTCCATTCTTCTTTCTGCACGATTCATGCTGTAGTGCCATAATTAAGAATAGCATCAGAATTTTATCACCTTGGAGACAATCGTGATTCCTACCATAATACATTTGAGCAAGAAAAGCAGATGGCTAAGTAAAAAAAATTTCTATTTATAATACAAATCCCCCTCTGCAGACAAATACTGTCCAGGTCTGAGGTAATGGAGCACCCCTACAGACTTAAGGTTGATTTAGGAGAAGGGCTTATCCATCACAAATCTAAAGGGACCATTGATTGCAATTTCCACCTTCCATCAGCACCCCAGGCAAGGGGAGTGTTCAGTGTGTTACCAAGTGCAAAGTAATCCTTTCATACCTTTGAGGAAGAAATTTACTCCAAAACATGTGAGGGGGAAGTGCCTGTTACGGTTAACTCAATGAACAGAGGACAATTTAGCTCTCAGATGAGTTCCTGACTCACAGTCAACTACCTTGAGTTATTTTGCATTATGCTACATTAAGTTCCAAGATAATTTCTTGATATTAAATTCTTTAAAAAGAGGAGAGTCTCTTACCCTCATAACCAGTCTAAACCAAGCATTGGTCTAAGTGAAAGCGTAGCTTTTAGTGGGGCTTGGGGCAACTTCCGTGCACTTTCCTCCCTCCGCATAGGATACGTGGCTGCTACATGGATGGTCATCCTGATGACAGAGGCTGTGTGCTGCTCCCATCACAGGCAAGAGGCAATGGATTTATAGGAAATCCTTCTTTTATTAACCAAATTTTAGCTGCATGTAGCAACTGTACATTCCCAGTTCTCACCTGTCTGAATATATAGCTGGCTAGCGGCTCATCCAAGTTGTGCTGATTATCAATGAATGTAAAGAGATCCAGACCAGATCCATGCTTCTCCATCACCAGCTGGAAGAAGTGCTCATTTTCAAACACATCCAGCACCTATAAATAACAGACTCTTTTAATCAGGTGCTTTATCCTCAAACTGCCTTTTTTTTTTTTTACTTAAGCAAACCCTGCTCTCCTCTTGGAGAGTTAATCAACATGTTTTATAATCTTCAAAGTCTCATTTCACTGAGCACAAATGTTTCTTGAAAAAAGAGCAGAATTAAAACAGAGCAGAATTAAAACCAAGAAGAATTCTCTTTCTGAGGACCGCCCCCCCGCCCCAACAACCACCAAACAACGTCAAACCTGAGGAATCAAGATATGTATGCAGATTACTTCCTGAACTAGTACAGGTTCAGATGTGACATCACACTTCCAAGATACGCATCTCATCCTCTTGAAATAACATATAGGCTTTTTTTCCTATTAACAGATTTCCTGCTACAGTCAGATCTATGTTGACATCATTTGCTCAGGGTAAAAGTGTTGAAGCCAGTGACAGTCTGCTGTAACATACCCTCCAAACCAAAACAGGATAAGTAGGTTCTTTTCTTTCCTGAAAAGGTATATTTTAATATAAGACATTTCTTCAGTCCTGAAGAGAAACACGAGACACCAAGTATACAAAAGGAGCCACGTGATGCAGTTCAAACTGCGTTCACTCTGAGTTCACTGTACCTTAATGATATTGGGGTGCTGCAGCTTCAACAGGATTGCAATTTCTTGAGTCACTCTCCCCAGATGGGGATCATCTACCCAGCAGTCCTCAAGCACCCTCTCCTTCCAGATGAACTTTACGACAACCTGCACAGACAACAGCATTCAGCATCAGCTGCAAAAGTATGGCTTTAAGTCATACTTTTTAAGTCATGGTAAGTTAATTTCTAGGAAAAGTGTTAGTGAGCCATATTACTAGAAGTACAGAAGTAAACCAACCCAATGTGCATTGCTTATAATATCTTTAAACATATTTAAACTAATTTAGGCCTAGAAGCCAAGCAATGCACAGAAATCAAATGTATTTATTTTCTTTTTATGGATGCTGTGAAATTCAAAAGCTTTGTCAGGACAGCTCTTTTATCAGTTACAACAGTGTTGACTTCTGGCATAGAGGTACAGTGGAGGGACATGAGCACTTAACACTCATGCAGAGAAACACCAGCACTTGCCTCTCAACACCCAAAATACTTCTGCTGATAGAGGAGGGTCCCATAACCTCAACATGTCTACTCCACATTCTTGAGTTGTGGCATGATAAAGACTTTGAAGTTTGTCGTTCTCTTTAGTAACAGAAAGCCTGTAATTCTGTTAAGCTTAATATATCCTTCTTTCAGCAGGTTAAAGTAGATACATGGCCAGTGTCATTCTGTGCCTGCTATCTTAGATAACACTGATATACTGTTATATTCATATACATCAGTGCAAACATTTTGCTGGCCTGTTTCCATGAGGTTAGTGATTTCAGATTTCTATTTAAACAAAGGAAAAGCCCAGCTACCAAAACTCAACTTTTAATAGTTTAGTGTTGACATAACACTACACTATTACTCTAACCTTCAGTTTTCATCCTAAATTATTGCAATCAGATCTAAAAGAAATATTTAACCTCCTGATGATCTTTCTTGCCCCTGGCAGTCCAGACAAAGCCAAAAGATCCTTTGCCAATAAGACTGAGAGTGTTATAGTTTTCTGCATAATCTCCTTCACATGCCCTTAGACCCTGAAGCTCTTCAGCTCCTCGGGAATTCTCGAAAAGTGAAGTTGATCTGATGGTCTAGATACAGAAATAGCAAGAAAAAAAATGAACAAGCCATAGAATCATGTTTATAAAATGAAGTAAATACTGAAGAGAAAGTACATACCTTCAATAGATAAAAGCAGTGGTATTTGGTTTTGATAGCAAGAACTGCGTATTGCTGTAAATATCACCATACGGGACAAGCCAACAATCAGCTCTCAGCAGCTACAAATACTGCTTAATTCACAGAAAGGTAAAGGAAACAGAAGCATATGCACCTTAGATGCTTGCACAAAATTCTCTCTGTGAGTAGGAAAATTAAGTCCTTGTGGTCTATCACCACAGCAGACACAAAGAGCGAACAAGTTCAAGGCATACCCTCCTAAATGTTAACATCCCAGTAAAATCCCTAGTAAAGAAACACCACATGCAAGGCCTACAACACTGCATGAAAAATTAACCACAACGTAAGTTTGTCTTCCTCTGAGGAGAGAGCTTGGGCTTGTTTGTCTCTGCAATTACTAAGTTCCTCCACCAAAGATGGCATCTACAATGTGTAACAGAACATCTTTATGATATACACAGCCTTCCATCCTGAGAGGAGCCAACAAATCTCACAGGGGCATTTGTTTTGAACAATGAAATTTGGAGTTATACATGGAATTATCAGAATTGCTTATATTTGGACATACATGTACATGGAAGATGATTTTCTAAAAGGAAAAATATTCCAAATAGTAGGTTTTGCCAATAGCCAAGCTTTTCACTCAAATATCTACTTTATCTCCCATCTCATTGATTAGGCAGGGGAGGGAGCATCTCATCTGCAGTACATTTCAATAAACAGCAGCTCCTAGAGGCTCCTGTAGTTTGGAACCGTCACCACTATACATGTGATATCTATGTATGGACTTCTCTGTTAAGGTCATCATAAAATCCAGCTGTGTAAAGATCTAGAGAATGCATCCATTTATTCAAGGAATTTAGAAGCTCAAGCAGTTTTCTTTTGTTGCCACAAATCAGTCAGTGGAAGTTTTCAGCCTGGTATTTCCTTTCTTAATAAGGTTCTGTCATTGGTGCCACTGATTTAAAAACCACACTGATGCAAAATTTTGTTGTAGATGTAATTAGAGCAGCCCAAGAACAAATTGGGTGGTTTCATTGTTCAGCCTGGGAAAGGGAATTCCACTAAGCAAAACACACACTACCAGAATGTTACAAAACAGCAATTTGAAACATTTCTTTTGAGGTAAAAATAGCGAAACAAAGAGCGAGCAATATCCACCCACAACCATATAACATTTTAGGTTTAAAACCTTTTTGACTTTAGCTTCAGCTTAGCAATCAAACAAGGATGTGCTCAGTATTACGCAACGGTAGGATTTCTTACTTCTCCAAGACTATTTGTAGAAAGATCAGCAATAGACTGGACAGAGCTCGCTAGACTGGAGAGCAAAAGCTGACTCTTTGCTCCAGCTTCCTTCTGGCTCTGCAGAAGGTCTTTCACCACCCAGACACAGAAAAGCATGGCAGGGTCCTGCAGTTCTACACGTTTCACTTCAAAGAGTATACCTGTAGAAACAGGTGAGTAAGTTAAAATGATACAATGAGATTTTAGTGTTGAATGGGATCGCAGACATTTTAGGACAAAATTCTGAGCTCTTATCAAAGTGACATTATTTATTTGGGGAATACCTACCCAGGAAAGAATCACCAGAAGGGCTGACAACAGCACGGCTACTCAGAGATAGTTGGCGGCTACATCCATGGTTCCCAACCCCCAGCAGAAATTTTTGTCAGTGTTCAACATTGCTACTCTAAATTACACCAAAATGTGGATTTTATACAACAAGCCACTGAATCCAGATGAATGACTTAATGAAACACAGTCCATTACACAATTTAAATACAAATTTTACAATGGAGCTTATAGTTTCTGTTCAGAAAAAAAGTTACTCAGTTCAAGCCTTTTAGTTATGTTTTGAGAATATTTCTGACTATTCAGTCAGGATTAATTTCTTAGTGACTTTGTACTTTATACACCTGCTTTTCTAATACCCTCTGAGTAGACTGTGATACCATTTTTATTTTACATGCTAGAGCTTCTTCCTTCCTCTTCACCATAAGCTTCTAACCAGAACTGTCTGCCTTCTGCAAAAATGTGGGTGGAAAAAAACACCCCAGTAAGAGTTTTGGGAAGGGGAGAAGTAGGCTTAACTTACTTAATTGTGACCCATCCCTGTGGCAGCAACTGCCAGCGTAGCTTCCTTCCAGAATCTTCAAGGTCAAAGGAGCTGCTGGGTTCAGCCTTCCTTCTTGTTTCACTGGGGTTGATGTTATTTTTATGTTCATATTTTGTTGCTCGTGCAGCTGACAGTATTTTTCAGGACTACATGTGCTCTTCAGTGGGTTTCTGTTGATGTTGTCCCCCATGGTCTCTGCAAGAGTTTCAGGCTTCTTAATAAATGCTTTGGAGGATTCTTCAGTCTCTTCTAAAGGCCTTTGGGAGGCCAGCCACCTAGAACCATTTTCTGTAGCAACACCATTCAACAGCTGCTTTTCTTGCCCAGTCGAAAAGGCACTGGTACTCTGAGTTAGCTTATTGCCTACACCCAAGTCCACTGCGTCAGAGGATGCTCCTACATGACTTGCAGTAATACCTAAACAATTGTCTGAGTGCCTCTTGACATCAATATTCAGACCCAGTACCTCAAGACCAGAGCAAATGCAGTTCAGCTCAGTGTCTGATTCTTTAACATCTTCAGAGGTTGTGGCAACTGCTGCAGAAGCACTGCAACCCATTTTATTTCCTGAACAGCCATCATGGATAGTATTTCTTCCATTTGCAAAGAAGGATGAAGCATTATTTAGCAGACAGTGTTCAACCACAATGTGCTCAAGGCTGGAATGTTTTCCATCAAACATGAAGTCTGAGTTTAACAACTGCCCTGTAGTCATATGGTTTTGAAATTCTTGTCTGCAGTCTGGGGTTGTCCCAGACCATCGCTCATCTTTTGTTGGTGTTCCAGGTGAGTTACAAGTGACATCTGAAGGCAGCTTAATTGGGGCATAGGATTCAGTATCTAGATTGTCTTCTAGCCTAGAACAAACAAGCAACTGTTGTGAATTAAGTTTAGTTAGCTGAATTCCTTTAACTGTGTTCTTTTTGACTGGGTGGCCTTGCTTAGCATGAGTAGTTGCTTAGCATGGGTAGCTGAAGTTGCTGGAGCCTTAAGAAGCAACAACCTGTGCTTAGTTATGTAAGCAAAAGCCAGTGTAAATGACGCCAATGCAAACTGGAAGATAAAGAAGATGCATCCTTAGTAAGGAACAAAAACTGGAGTGACAAGAAAGAATTTCCTGTCCTTCATTTGCTATGGCTTCAAGGCCACAAAAGAACCCAATGACAGACAGGAAACCCCAGACCAAAATTCATCATTGGACCAGCAACTGCATGGGATGGTCCAGTGCATAAAATGTAAGGGTATGAAACCTCAGGAATTTCTTTGTTCTGGGTCCCTCCCTGGAGGCATCCAGCTCAAGCAGGTCCTATTCCTGTACCACTCAATTATTACACTGCTTTTCTAAGAATCAGATGTCTGAGGCTGCTGTGGAAAACCCAGGGTGAAGAATTTTCTTTAACAGCAACCAAGCAACATTTACTGTAGCAGCTTGTCCCCAGGCATCAGCAGAGAACTGATGCTTCAGCTTTTCATATGGTAACCTGCAGATCTGATTCTGTCATGGCAGGTTTCAGGGTAAGGCTCTCTGTGGTGGGCTGACAGCCCATCAGTAGCAAGACTGTCTTTACTGCAATGGTTCAAAGTTATTAGTGATAACATGATGGTAAAAGATTGAGAGAACTGCCATACTGTCATATTGTATACTACCTGCTCTTCTGTTACTATGGTCACTATTTAAAACCTGCACCAACTGCTTTATTTTCTGAAGTTTAAAAGAAAAAGCAAAAAGCTGTTGGCACAGACATTCAAGATCCTAACAAATTCCATTTTGACCAAAGAAGAGCAGGTACACTTGAATGGCACTTTTGCCTATGAATTATTTCCTTCTCTAGCTTCATTTCTAAGTATAGATCATAGACAATTTACCACAACAAAAAGTCAACACATATGGCAGGATACTTCCAGACCTCAGAACAGATCCTTTGTCTGTCCAACAGAAGATGGACGTCCCTAACCACCAATTTAACCATGGTTCACTAAAGCCCACAGCACAAGGTATTTTATAAACATTTCTATCAGTAAAAATACAAAATAGAAACACAACCCATGCGAGAGAGCACTTAAAATCCAAATGTGATATGAGAGACATAAACCCAGGAGAGCACAAGGAAGTTCTTGCTCTAAAAAGCAGCAAGAACTGTGCTGTAATTAATAGACTATACATTAAGAAGGGCAGTAAATGTTTTCTGACAGTTAGAATTTTTAATGCAGAAGGCTTAAAATTTGAATTAAGATAAACCTTGTAGGTAACTTGAGGAGACTTTCTAACCTTGTAAGAGGAAAAAGACCTGGAAACATGCAATAAAAATGGCTGGATTTAAGTAATACAGTAGCCTGTTTTAACAGATGACCTGACAGCTACACCAAGCACCAGAAGGAACAATACTTAGAATTCATTCCAGGTAACCTGGCTTCAGTGCAACACCAGCTGGTGGATACCACAGAAGGAAATAAACATCCACCGTTTCTGATTTAGCAGAGACAGAGCAGAGTTACCTTCCCTAGTCTGGATGAAGCATTTGGTCCCCTTAAAAGATGGAACTCCTGCAACTTTACAATTGTAGGTTGCACGAATCTAAATTAAAATCTAAGGCAAAACTCAACCTGTCTTGCAAATAGCCCTCGGATTCTAAAAACAGTATAGTGCAGAAGGCTCTTGTTACATATTCCCACAGACATCACAAGGGTGATAGAACAGTTTTTGCTGGTGATTACCATCACATATGTAAATATGCAGTCCATGAAAAGCCTACCTATTAGAAGGAATGGATGCCACTTCAGGAGGTGAGGGAGTAGAAAAGAAACTGGTCACATTCTTTTGTTTAGTCTTATCATGCATTAATTTTTCGTCTTTGTGTCTTCTTTCCAATTTCTGCTCTTCATTCCTTGACAGAAGGCTCAATACAGATGCAGCCAAGAAGCTGCTGTCTGTACCAAACAAGAAACAAAACCACACCAGTTTCACCTTTTGTGTTTAGGCTTCGGAGACTACAGTGATTTAAAACAATCTTGGAAATGTCTTGGTCTGTCTCATCCCTAAGGAACTGAGTATAAAAGACTAGATTAAAGCAAGGTGGTCCAAACACGAATACTCCACTCTGCTTTGGCTTGAGGAATCATCACATGCAGGAACCTGAAAGTTCCAGGGATGCGAAAATTTGTTTTCCTATCAAAGATCCTGGGTTAGCTACTTGAAGTTCAGAGATGTAAAAAAAGGCCAGTGACCACACAGAGACTGGAGTTAATGTTAGACAAATAGCAGCAGCAAAAAAAAAAAAAGAAAAAAAAAAAAGGGCAGAACACACATACACTCTCAATTCCAAACACTTTAAATGAAAAGTTTTAGACTGCATTGATAGAACTCACAGAAATTGTCAGACAAAAGTATACAGTCTAAAAAACAGTTAAGGGAAAGAATAAGTAAAGAACTTTCCTTCTCCAGTGACAACAGATCAAAAGAGAAAACCACAAGTGTGCAGGATTAAATAAACCAAGTATTGCTGCTGCAGAAGAAGGTAATGAGTAGACAAATCTAGATTTAAATCTAAAAGAATTCTTCCATTTAATAGAGGCTGAGTGCCAACAATGCTTCCGCACTGAAGAACTGATCCTAGATTAGAGGTATCACTTCATCAAAGAAATACCCAAGACATCGCACACTGTCTATTAATTCTTCTTTGTTCCAGCAGTGTGCATTGGTTTCAATGCACATGTGCATTTTTAAGTAAAGAGAAAAAAAAAAAATCAGGGGAAAAATACCTCAAAACAACAGAGATAAAACCAGCATAAAAGATTTATTGTGGTAGAGATCACAGAATCGTAGAATACAAGTATGTACTTGGTTGTGTTCTCTCTTTTGGGCAGAGGTAGCTGGAAAGACAGATTTGGAGACATGAGGCTTCCCTCCTTCTGTTTATCCTGTTGTGTGCAGGGAAATAAAATTTTGTTAAATTCTTTGTAAATGCAGTGAACTGCATCACAGGAATATGTGATGCCTCCTACTAAAACTCCACAGCAACATAACACTGCATAGTAGCCAGCAACATAAGCCAGTTCAGAAGAATATTAGAATTCTCCCTTAAAATATCAGCCCTGTCTGTAGCTCTGTTGCAATACTGCCACAAAAACTGTATTTTACCTGACTTAAAATACTCAGAGATCCTAACAGCGGAGGGAAGGAAAGGGAAGTGCTTGTTAAGTACAAAGCACTCTCTACTAACAGTGTAATTTCCAACTTGGATATTCAGTTTCATCTTCCTAGCAATAAAGAAAGAAGCACAACCTCAGGTGAACAATTCAGTTTACCTTAGGGTCTTAGTGGAAATCCAATTTAAAAACTGTACAGAGGTACATTGCTTTTATAAAGCATGTTCCTATGTTCATAGGCAAAGCTCTCATCTCTGTAATTTGAACTTTGTTGCTTAATATTATTCATTTTGCTTTGTTAGAGCAACCAGAGCCAGCTGCATGGCAGGCAGTAACATCTTCAAAGATGCACTCACCCTCTGTCCCCATGGAGCCATCAGGAGGAGGTAATGGCAAAGAACAGTCACTGCTTCTCTCCATGTTGTTATAGAAACCAGGGATCAGGAATGTAATGTTCTAAAACACAGAAGGAAACCTTATAAATCTAAGCTGACTCTCAGAGGTTAGGGACAAATGCTAACAATCTCTATTTGTGAACCTGATTCTCATGGATAGCCAGGCAAAAGTGATCCATATGACTTAGAGAGCACATCTAAGTGCGCAGCTTGCTTTTGTGCTAGTTGAGACCCACACGAGCTCCTCAACACTGCAAAACTTATCAATTACAGTAAGGGAATGTAGTTATCATCATACGGGTCACTCACCAAACACGTGAAACACAGGCTTTGTGACAAACAGACATGAGTATAAAAGACAACTTTACAATTCTAACAGATAAACTGCCAGACACAGCAGTCTTTTGGGAGGGATTAAACCTCCTGTCTTACCTTTCCCAACAGTTCTTTCTTCTCATAGCCAAAGAGCATTAAAGCAAAACTATCCTTGATGCCACAGATGGTTCCATCTGACTTAACAGTAATAAGACCACTGATGGTGAAGAAAACCACGACTGTAGCAGAGTAATGATAGCCTGTGAAAGAGCTGCCTTTTTCTGCCTCCAGAACACCATTTTTCTGCACTGTCACTTCGTCCTCCTCCAGAAGGCTTACTTGCAGCTTTAAACTGAGAGGAAACATGTTACCCTCTCTGGATATGCCTACAGCTCGCTGGATCCTGAGGTTCTGCATTAAAGCAAAGAGAAAAAAACAAACAGGAAACCTCTAACTAACCAAATGGTTTGGTGTTATTTCAGTATTCATATAAAATTACACAGGAACCTTCTCAGGAAAAAGAGAGCAGAAAAAGAAAAACAAACCAATCCTGTGACTACCAAAATTAAGAAAGTCTGGTTTCCTAAGGATTTGGAATCCAGTGTTAAACTCCTGTATGAACAGCCTGATGAAGAGGACCAGGGAAGTCCATGCTATAGCTTTCCAGCAAATAAGGCATTAATACAGCCACTTTCAACTATCTAGCTGGCCATTTTAATGGCATTTGCAGGATCTGCATATCCTTTTAGTCTTTCACTCCTCAGCGACATGACTGAATCCACTGAAGAATGCAAAGGAATTTTAAGGAGCTTTCAGAGACAGCATGGTTTCCTAAAAAAGCCAGGATTGGAGAAAAGTGTCTTTCACCAGGTTCCACAATGAGAGGCTGGGGCTTGGTCTCTTTCCTAGAGAATAGTTAGGAAATATTCTGCCAGCAGCTCCATAAATTTTTCAGGGGACTTCTGCTTCTCTGTGAAAAGGCTTTCTTGTTACAGAAGCAGGGAAAACCATGTGCGCCTGTTTTCCAAATGGGAAGGGTACAGAATCATAGAATGGTTTGGGTTGGAAAGGACCTCAAGATCATCTAGTTCCAACCCCACTGCCATGGGCAAGGACACCTCCCACTAGACCAGGTTGCTTTGGAAGAACATGGTTGGTGCTTATACTGTACCTTTGGGACGTTTTTGTCTAGAGGAGGGATCTGCACAGAAGGAATCAGGTTCTTTATATGGAGCCCAACTACTTCTTCCAATGTTGGGTAGCCATGGAGATGGGCAAAATGGAGGTCACATGATGTAATCTCTCCCTTGGGAAGAACATTTATTTTAATTTTAGCATTTTAGCCACAGTCCACTCAATCTCTTAACAACAGTTTTGGCAAATATCTAAGCAAATGCAGGAAGTTTCATTCTGTAGCCCCTTCACAGATAAAACTAATTAATAAAACAGACACAGCATAATGCAATACTATACCAACATGATCATGCAGACAGCCTGCCTCTTGCCATAGCAGAAAAGCAAGGGTGTCCAGTGCTCCTCACAATGCTTTTCCTCAGCACGCTGATCCCTTCACAAGGGCATCCCTGCCATGAATAACCAACCCCCTGCCAAACCATCACTGTTCAAGTCTAAGATGTCCCTGAAGGAGAAACAGGGTATTTTAATGTGACTTGTTGCATATGTGAAGGTGAGCCGTATGGGAGACAGATGCACAGGTCCTGCATGTGCAATCCCCATTTCAGGCAGTGCTTCATGTTCACAAACAGTAACACGCCTACTGGCTTTTAGACACATCTCATTTGCACATCAACTCTCACAAACTGCAGACTCGTTTGATCATTAGGAAAACACTTACGTCAACTGTGAAGGAAACAGAAGCTGAGAGTCTTTCCACTGGTTCCAGCACAAACACACAACACTGCTTGTCCTTGCTTCTTATTTGCCTCAGCCAGACTGAGACAGGGATCTTCTCTTTGAGATGGCCTATGACATCCACCTTTCCAAAGGATTCAGAAATGTAGTCAGAACTTACTAGGTTACTTAGCAAGAATTTCAAACAAGAATAAGATATTAAGCCAAGAAATATCCCTGTCATTGTGAGAAAAACATTGTTTCTTAACTACTGGTTCTTTTCCTGGAAGAAACACAGTTTTAATATAGAGATGAAAAGGTTTGCAAATAATTCACTGATGATACACAAAATGTTATTGCTTTTGTACCTTCTCTTGCTGCCTCAGGAAACCTAAAGGCATTTCCTTCAGCATGAGATATGTGCCAATCTTACACCTTGCATTCAGTGAAAAGTGCCTTTCAGAGATGCCTTGTTTAAGGAATGTCCCCTGGTGCTAATGAATACTAATATAACTAATGTTACATTAGTAACATAGTTCTTACTTTCAGCTGCAAAAACAGCAGTTCAGTTTCTTACGGGAGGAGATTCTTCTTAAAGCAGAAAATGGTTATCTTATAACCTCCAGTGTTCCTAATCAAGCCTTTTTATGTGATCTTGACAAGAAGGGGTTTATAAATTACACAGTGACTCCCATAAAGTATAGGAGCATATAGCCATTGGAATGGCTGTAGCTTTGAATTAGTGCCTTTATCAGACGTTTAATTTTAATCCTGGATTTCAGTGAATCAAACTTAAAATATTCCGCCTCCCCCACCCCCATGCAATTAAGGATTCAGGAAGATCAAGCTCCGAGATGCTGGCAATTTCAGTATGAAAATAACACACCAAGAAGAATATGAGCTCATTTTCAAAGTATTTTCTAGTGACAACTCACAACAGCAGTGGAAAAAAAATCATTTGGAGCCATTTTTCATGCAGCTGTCTTATAAACAACCCTGCTATAGGCAAAATATCAATTCCACTCCTTTGTGCCAACTGGGGTGTTTTGGCACAGACATTTCACAGTATTTGACTTACTGTAACTTTGTGATATGTGCAATGCAATTTAAAATAATTTTAAAAGTATTTTAAAAGACCAGACAATAGGGAACTTTTCCATAATAGGTTTTTTTCATGCTAAGCAATTGTATTGATTTTCTTTTTTTAGAAAATCTAATGTCCCTTAAGTTCTGGTTTGGTCAATCATCATGACTATACATGCTGGCAGCTGCAAGGCTCTCATGGGTGCCTCTCAAACCATCTTTTGCCCTTAGAATTCCCATATCTGCAAACTTTTAAACCAAGTAGTCCTACAAATGCCATAATTGCCAAATCCCCATAAAGTTAAATATATCAGGGAATTATATTGAGAATATTAACAAACCCCAACCAACCAAACCCAAACCAGAGCGTACAAAACCGCTGTATATGGTGGCGAATATTTTCTTGAACTTTTCACATACCACAGTTCCTGAAACTACAGATGAACATTCATCAGTTTCTATGTAGTCCTCACCGACAGCTTCCCATGCCTCTTGACTGGATTTGGATATAAAGTGGGACAGCTTTTGACCAATGAGTTCCTGACTGCTGCACCCAAGGAGCTTGCAGGCTTTGTCATTAGCCACCAGGATCTAGAAAAGGGGAAAAAAACCCCAAGCAAATCACCAAAACAAAACAAAGAATAAAAGCTCTAAGTTGTGTTCACATATCATCATCTCCTCAGGCTGTTGATTTAATGTCTTATAATATCCCTTCCTCCTGGTGGTTCTTTAAAATTCTGCATTCTTCACAAACAGTTCACTAATGCTTCTTATTCTAGGATATTCCTTGCCCACACATCTTCTTGGTTAAGAGGGTTTGAGACTTTGCTTTCCTTTTAGGTTTCCTGATTTCTTTTATATGTAAATAATTACACCCATAGAGGAAAAACTACGAAGTTGTATTTACAAGCAAAGCCTGGGCAAGCCACAGAATTTATCCCTGAAGGCATGCAGCAATCACACCAGTCATTGGCATACTTAAGCCTGCGCTATAGAGCAAGTCAGAATTAGACACCTTTAAGATGGGTAAGCACGAACTGTCAGTTCAAGCTAAAAATGGCACAGCTCTTTAAAGTTTTTGGTACTCAAATTAATATTCATGTTTACTCTCAGAATAGGAGAGAAATTCTCTCCCTCCCAATGCAAAAAGCATATTTATAGGGCAGATAGAGACCTCATGCCATCACAAACCCATCCCATGGCTGGCACTTAACAGGAAGAAGTCTTGAAGCACCTTCTGTTTTCCTTTCTTCCTTCATGCCACTCCATAGCTGCAGTCTTCTTTATTCCATTTTTGTTTGAAAAAAGATTCAAGACAGCTGTGCTTCTGCTGCTGCCTTGTATATTTTGCTAATTACAACCTGCAATGGAAGTAAATGTGTTGCCTTTATAAGGCTATTGAGTTTGAGCAGACTATAAAAGACCTTCATGTCACTCCAGCTGCCTTCAGATACGCATAAGAGTAACACACCTTTCAGCCTGTCTGATGTCATACAACCTATACCAGTTACAGCCTGTTTAGTTTAGCACTTACTACTGCAAATACCTCTGTTGTGTTGGCATCCACAGTGAAGATGGCTTTGTTTGGGTTGCGTGCAGCAGTTGGGAGGTACTGGCTGGACTCCTCAGTGAGGGTGAGCAAACAAGAGCAAGAAGAAGAGCTTCCAATGGAAGTGGAGAGAGAAGAAGCCCTCTGAGCTCCTGAGTTACCAAGTTTGCTGGTACAAATGTTATGAGCTGCCAGTGAAGACAAACAGTAAGAGCTCCATTTCTCTCCTGTGGGAAGATAAAAATCAAGATCAGCTATGTAGCTCTACCACTCTACTACAGTATTAGGGAATGAATAAAAAAAATTTAGCTGTCAGCTGAAGCAACAGTCAAGTAATCCCAAAATACATATTCCTAAATCTTTAAAGAAATTACAAGAAAATAGAATCAATGAAACTAAGGAAAACGGAAACAGTTCTAATAAACATGTCTTTGAATCACAGCCACTGGAACAATTAAACTCAGTCTGTAGGCTAGAAAAAAATTGCCAACACCCATAAAACTCAACCAGACCAGTTCACCTTTGTTTTTTACTTAACAGAGTTTAAAAGGTTTTAAAATCCCTCAAGATTGAAGCTGTTATTAAATGCAATTACAGTAAGTGCTCCAGCCCCTATTAAATACTGCATTAGTCAGAATCCAGTTAATTAACTGTTCAGAGGATGTGACACTGAAATACCTGTGCCCACACCAGTATTTTGTGTTACACAATGCCAAGTGACTGTAGCGAAATTTTCAAAGCTTTTGCCTGTAAAAGATGTTTTCTTGGGAAGTGGCATCAGCAGCCAAATGCTATCACTCCACTCCCAAAGCAGGAAGCAGCTCTGAATGTCTAGCAGTAGTAGACATTCAGTAGACTGGTAGAAGCATTATGAACAACTCGTCACAAGGACATCTCTGCACTTACGCACTGCATACAGTACGAATATCATAATCATGATAAAGCAGGGAGACTTGTATCTGGATGCACGATGAACTGCAAAGAACTATAAACTCCCAACAGAATCCAGAGCAACATATTCCTCCTCATTTCAAACTCAGGACATTGCAGGGTGGTCCGATGACAGCCAATAAAGGTCGCCCAGGGACAAGTACAGGTGCAAATCACCTATCCAGCAACACCTCTCCTGTAAACTCTCCCAGCCTGCAGTAATCTATGGCTCAGATATTCATTGAGCAAGCACTTTCTGGCAGCTACTTATTGCTATCACCTCTAGGTCTGGGAGGGAGGAGGAGAAAGATCTGCAACCTTCTGAAACACATCACCTTCACTGACAACAGGTGAACTTGATCTCAAAATACAGTGCTCACCAGACAGAGATGCTCTAAGCCGGCAGAGTTGAGAGAGCTGGCTTTTCCTGATTTTGCTGGCCCAGGGGTAGGATCGATTTAGCTTATCAGAGTCATTCAGGTGATCACGGTCTAAGCCTACTGATGAAGGCAGAAGGCTCCCTTCAGAGTGACTATAAGCCTCGGCTGCCATTATCACCCTCTGGTTGCCGCACCACACCTAGGGAGCCACCATCTGCAACAGAAACAAGAAATTCAGTCAGGCACTACCGCTTTGATCACTGACAGGTAACAGTTCCTTCTAACCCAAAGCAGCCCTGTAAGCTATGGCAAGACTGCAGCTCATTCTTGCATGTCCCAATCAACTTTTTGTCTGTGTTCGTTAACGCAAAAGTTAACAAATAGCCAACTCTCTTGACTATTACCCTGTCCACGCAGTATAGAATACCTGTGATCGACAGGACACCTCCATCATATTCTGTAAGAGCCCCCAAGCACCCAGCCGGACACGCCGTCCCCTTTCTTGCTCCAAAGTTTTGAAAGCTTTGGTAGTTTGGAAAGTAATTCCAGGTTTGGGTCAGCGAATGCGACACCGCCAGCCCGCCTGCCTCCTGCCTCCCGTAGCCCGAGCCCCAGCCCCAGCCCGGCAGCCCCAGCCCCTCAGGGCGGTCACCACACAGCCGGAGGGCGCGAGGAAGTAGGGGGCGGGACTGGGCAGCCGCGAAGACCAATAAGCGAAGGCAGGGGAAGAGCGGCAAGGAGGGGAGCCAATGGGAGGCTAGCGCGGGAGAAGGCTAAACTGACCCTGAGTCACGGACTCTGCGGCTCCCTCCTTCCCTCACCGCCGCGGCCACCACACACCCCGCTGCGAACCACCGACCCAGGACAGCTCTGGGAACCCCGCTCCGGGGCTTAGAAAGCTGCATGCGGAAGGCCCCTCCACAGGATGACAGCTATTCTCCAAAGAATTAGTAGGCGGAGCGATAAGGCCGAAGCGCTGTTTGAAAGGGGGCCGGTTCCCAAGCCCCACAAGGACAGCCCCAGTACCCGCCCTACCCATGGGCATACATAACTTCCAAACGGCCGCGAGGGCTCGCAACCTCTGCACTGCCCCGCCCCCAGGCCGCGCTAGCTGCAGATGATTGGCTGCTGCGAGCCACCAGCGGCGAGCTCTGATTGGCTGTGACGACGCTTGAGGCGGTTTCCGGAAGGGGGCGGTGGGAGGAGAAGCAATATGGCGGCGGGGAGCGGAGAGGTACCGCAGGAGATGATGGAGGGTAAGGAGAGTCCTCTGGGGCCAGCACGGTCACGGCAGCTGAGGGGGTTGGGACGGCTCGCTGCTTGGGCACCGCCGCTCGGCGGGGTGGCTGCCAGCTGCGCGGGATGGGGCACTCCGCTCCCAGGCAGCCCTTGGGTTTACACCCCGAGAGCGGCTTCCCCGGGGGGACGGGGCTCTGGTTGGCCGCCGACCCGGGGCGGCTGCCCGAGCCGTGAGCCACTCTCTGTGTGTATGTGTGTGTGTGTATATGTGTGTGTGTGTATGTGTTACCTGGATCATGAAGTGGTGCCTTCCCTCGCCCCGGCGGTTCCGCGCGCGAGAGGTGGAAGACGTGGGTTTGTGGAGAGGACTCTGATGTAAAAAATGATCAGGAAGAAATCCCCAGGTGTTGCTTTTCCTCAGTCGCCCATGAAACGAGAATAAACGGGGGGGGGGATGAAGATCAACAGGGGACTTCAGGTCCTCAGGACCAGGGTAGCCACTAGAGCTGTGGCTGGGTAAATGGTGAAGGGAGCTTGTAGGTTATGCAGGGGAGATGGTTGCTTTTATCTGGAGGGTTTTATATCTTTTTTAATTCTTTTGTCTTCACTTCTTTGTGTCATTGGTACTATTGTACATGATACTGATTTTTTTTTTTTTTTCCTAAAAGCTTTTAAAATGTAATAGTTCTAATTCCATCTCAGTAGTCTTTGGAATTGCACTTCATTGATCTAAGAAATTTCCTTTTTCCTCCAGTCTTCTTCCCAGATTGTTGGTTTTAGGAAGATGTGATGGGAGGAAAAAGTGCATCCAAAATCAAAGTAGAAACAAGGGGTAAGAGGCCTTTTATTTAAGACTAAACCTTTCATTTAGTTAACTTAGGACTTCTACTAACTGCATAGTGGTGTATGTGAATCTTGATTATTGTATCTGCTTGCTACTTCTTCCCCCTACCCCACTGCTGAAAATAGCCTAATTTTGCTATTATGTATCTCACACAGTTGATAAGCGGATTGAGTCAGAGGAGTCAGGAGACGAGGAAGGGAAGAAGCAAGCAGTTCGCTTAGTGACAGACCTCAGTCAGCAGAGCCTGAGAGATGAGCAGAATGGAGAGAACTCCACAGGTACCTTGACAATGTAAACGGTCACCTTAGGAAGTGTTGTCTTACCAGTGTGTCCAGTTGCATGTGTGTGTGTCAGTGTTCTGTGTTTCTTGTGGCTATGTGATGGTTGTATTGATGTGAGTTAACAACATGAACCTGCCTTAGACGATCTTCTTTAAAAATAAATAAATGGTAGTGTTATTGCTAAAATAAAGCTGCCTTCTTTGTATGGAGCCACTGATATTAGACCTCTGGTGTTTTCTTATTTATTTATCCGTCTGTGTTTCTTTTGAGATCTTCAATATCAAAATGCAAAACACCTTTACTCATGCTTTTGTGGAAACATAGTAATTTTCTGTGTAAAGATGCTGTAAATGTTTATTAGAAATTAACATAAGCAGCTTTTCATAATTCTGCTTTAGTGTATGTAGTTTTTTTGCCTAAAAAGTTGCCAGATTGCTTTGGAAGGCAGAGACTCCTGTTTCTATATAGATTGAGGGAAGCTGTCAGTTTTTATTTCCTAGATTTAAAAAGTCTAAGATGCATCAAAATTGCATTTTTTTGAATCCTCTTGACTTTTGGTGCTGTTTTTATTGCTTGGATTAGGGCATTGGGTAGAAATGCTGACAGACTTTTAAGCCTGTGCATGTTTGATGGAAAGGTTTGCTTTACAGTGGCTTGTATAGACTTTGTCAGAGCAGATCCATTTCTGAAGATGTATGGCAATATGACTTGGGCTTCTGGTGCTAGCTAACAATCTGAGATATAACGGCATCCTTTTTATAGAGATGTTCATGTGATTACTATTGGTATGGAAATGGAAGTGAAATAATGGAGCAAATTTCAGTCTCTTTTTGACTATGCACCTGCTGCATTTCTCGCCTAATCTTCACTTTGCCCATTAGAATCTTAACGAATCTAAATGAGTTCTGTGTAGGTCTAACTCATTGTTAATTGCAAAAAAAAAACCCCACACCCAACCCTATATATTAGTTACAGCATGCTGTGGTGATGACTGTAGAAGTATTCAGAGCTCACCTCGCAAATTGTATGTCCCAGGTACTATATGATTAACACAACCATGCAGATCAGTCGCAGTTTTCCTTTGCATGCACAACCCTGAGTATTTGTTCAGCTGACAAAATTTAGCTGAGAGTTTGGGGTTATATATTTTTATGCTGCTCCTCCAGAAATTGCAATGCTGGAGAATATACTTCAAGTGATGCACTGTTATTCCAGTGAAGGCAAAAAAAATGCATTCAGATTTGGTGCTGAATTGCACTGATATTATTTAATATAAACACCGTATCGTTACTACTTCTTCCAACGTGTTAGGATTCTGAAAACTTCTAGGGCAGAAACCAAGCAGAGGGATAATTTTGGAACATTTGCATTAGCTTCTGTGCCAGCTTTTGAGTTTCTTGTTTGAATGGAAGCTGAAGAGTTTTCTACATTCTTCACAGCAGGTCAGAAATAGAAAGAGCTACAGCAGCTGAAATTTCAACTTCATCATTTATCTGATTCTCTGAGGAATAGTGCCTCTGCTCAGAAAGCTTATAACTTGGCTATTTATAATATGTTTCATGCATATGCAGTTAAGAAGTGTAGTTAGGCTTTTAGTTGCTCTAAATGCTTGTGGTACTGTGAACTTATGTAACTCAGTAACTACCGCTCCATACTGCGGAATCTGGGTTTCCTGAATGCTGTCTTTTTTTCCTACATCTCCAAAGCTTGTGCAGCCTGCAGGCGTGGGTTACACAGGAATTCACTGAAGTAACTTCAGTGCCACAGCAATGTTTTATTCCCCCTTGAGAAACCTGCTGCATTAAAAAGTGTGAACTGAAGCACTGTTTGTATACTAACTGCATGCAAGTGAAATTGCAGTTCTGCTTGGTAAAGTGATGATAAAAAAGGGTCAGTTTAGAGTGTTCTGTGTCCGCTTGGTTCATAAATAAAACGTTGGTTGACAATTGATAGGACTGTAAATTGGGTAGAACTGTTTTTCTCTTCTTTGAGAGAAAATGTAACATTTCCATGCTCATACTGATTTATCGGTGTTATCACTATACACCCATCACTTAGACTGCTATGTGGGAGAGTGTTTTATACACAGTACATAAACTTTGAGATTTAGCCTTGTTACATGAGTGCCTCCAGTTTTAACATGCTTTTATTTCACTGAATTTGATACACATATCCTGTGTGATGTGGTTTTGCACCTTTGGACCCGAGTGCCTTTTTTTCCTCAGGCTGGCTCTACCAACACTGGTTGCTTAAAGCCATATGGCAAAAAATATGAGGAGCTATCCTTTGACAGATCCCAGAACAAGGTATTTAGCATATTGCCAAGGCTTCGTATGTATGAAGTGGTCTGTAGTGGCTGCTGTGATGAAACTCGTCATTTTTCTGCCACCCAAACAAGGCCAAAGTTTTTTTACCAGAGTTATTTTTTTTTTAAGTATTTATTTTTTTTATTTACAGAGTGCATGACTGGCTTTGGTTTGGTAACTTTAAAGTCTCAAAAGGAGAAATTTGCTCACCATAAGCACTAACTACTAGTACAGCTTAATACAAGGAGAACAGTTTTGGGTTTTATGTGATATCTGAAATAATTGTTGTTCCAAATTTGGACCATGTTCCTGTTGGCTGTATGTTCAGCTAGGTACTTGTTTGGCTTGCAGCACTTTGTGCTGGTGGCCTTTGCACCCTAGAAATAGGTCAAATAGATGCAGCCTTGGTAGCAGCAGGATAGGGTGTCCCACTGCCCTGCTGAAGTGCACAGCTCCTCATCTGGAAGAAAAATAAGAAAATCCAAATATTGTCCACTGCTAAAATGCTGACAGGTGTATGTATGCATGCATGTCAGTTTTGGTGGCATTTCTATACCACAGTTAAATGTCACCAAACCTACCGGCTCATTTTGCATCCCCAAAATAACCATTTATGCTTCCTACTAATTTATGCTATAAAGAATATTAAAATGAAGGACAGAGGATTGCTTTTCAGTTGTAACTTTGTGAGTCAGTTCAGTTAGTGCTCTTCCATGTTGAAATGCCTGAGGAGTAGCCCAGATACAGCAAGGTAAATGATGGTGCATGGAGCTATCAAAACCTTGGCGTTTGATAGCAGTATTAAAAACTATAATGCTTGTACTGTTCATCCTTACAGTACTACTTAATGGTGCCAAGCATCAGTAGGTAAATAGTTGTGAAGTATAAGGGACATTTGGCATTTACAAGAATGCTGTAACCATGCTGAACTATAAGAACAGTGATTACTTCTGGCTTAATGGAATTAGCTTGCATGTGGTAGTGCAGGAGTTAATGCAAAGCCTTTGGGATGTGACTAATTAAAGCTTTTTAGTTTTTTGGTACAGAAACTAAACACAGAAGGGGAAAGAGGTTGCATATTGTATGTCTGTTTTGCAAAGTCAAATTAGACTTTCTTTGGAAGTTGATGCAACTAGCACTCTGCCTTCAACGAATGGGAATCAGGCGTGAATTATTCAGCATGAATTTATCCAGTAAACTTCACTCCTTCTTGTGCTGTGCAAGCATGGCAAATGTTGGGTTGTCTTCCAGAGCTATAAACACATTTTCCAAGAAAAAAAATGCAGCGTGATCGTGTTTTTCTAGCATATTAGTGAGTTCAGTCAAACAAAAGAAGGGACATCCACAGAATCACAGAATTGTTAGGGCTGGAAGGGACCTCTGGAGATCATCTAGTCTGACAAGGCAGGCCCACCTAGAGCAGGTTACACAGAAACACATCCAGGAGGGTTTTTAATGTCTCTAGAGAGGGAGACTGCACAAAGTACCTGGGCAGCCTGTTCCAATGCTCTGCCACCCTCAACATAAAGTTCTTCCTCAAGTTGAGGTAAAACTTCTTGCGTTCTAGTTTATGGTCATTGCTCCTCAACCTCTTGCTGGGCACCACTGAAAAGAGTCTGGCACCATCCTCCTGGCACCTTCTGTTGAGATATTTGTATGCATGAGATCCCCTCTCAGTCTCATCTTCTCTAGACTGAACAAGCCCAGCTCCCACAGTCTCTCCTCATAAGAAAGATGCTCCAGACCCCTGATTATCATTGTGACCCTCCACTGGACTCTCTCCAGTATCTTCTTGTTTTTCTTGTACTGAGGAGTGTAAGCGGCGAGGAGAAGCAGACAGGCCAACCCAATATGGGTGATAAGCAACTTCTACTTTATTTGTGACGCAGTTCACACATATATAGGAGTGGTATTCAGCCACTCCTTCTTGGCATAACAGTATTGGTTAGCCCCCACAGCTTCCTCCACATTCTCCTCCCAGGTCCGGTCTCTGGCCACCTGTGGGGGCCACCCTCTGCCTTGCTTGCACAGTCCTCCAGAACTCTATGGTCCTGCTCTTAGAGTCATTCTGCAACAGAGGAGCCCAGAACTGGATGCAGTACTCCATATGTGGCTTCACCAGGGTTGAGTAGAAGGGGAGGATCACCTCCCTTGACCTGCTGGCCACACTCCTCCCAATGCACGCCAGGACACTCTTGTGCCTCCTGGCCACAAGAGCACACTGCTGGCTCATAGTCAACTTACCACCTACCAATACTCCCCGATCCCTCTCAGCTGAACCACTCTCTAGTAGGTCAGCCCCCAGCCTGTACTGGTACTTGGGGTTCTTCCTCCCCAGGTGCAGGACCCTACTCTTGCCCTTGTTGAACCCCATTAGGTTTTTCTCTGCCCAATTCTCCAGCCTATCAGGGTCCTGCTAGATGGCAGCACAGCCTTGAGGTGTACCTATCAGCCACTCACCCAGGCTTTTGTATCATCAGCAGACTTGCGAGGATACACTCTAGCCCTTAATCCAGGTTGTTGATAAACAACTTGAATAAGACTGACCCAGTATTGATCCGTGGGAACACCACTGAAAAAAATCCATGCAGGTGTGTGCACAACATTGACAAAAGCTGACAGTAATCAGGAAAGAAAAGATAAGGGTGGGGTTGCTGAAATGCTTGTTCCTTCCTGGCACTGTCACTAGATAGTTAAGAGTCCTTGGCCATGTTTTAGGTTATCAGAGGAGCACAGACACTCTGAGAGGTGTCTATCAGAGGGATGATGGCCATAAGTGTAAAGAAAAGGAATCCTGCCCAGCCTTCAGGCAGCATTATCCAGCAACTACACAGGCATGTCTTTTGCATCTAACCAAAACTTCTGTTAAGAGAGCTTGGTGTTTAGCTGTCACCATGAAAGTCAAATAGGTGAAGAATATTTTTAATGCAACAGAGTATCTGAACTGTGCATCTTCTGAGGAGCATTTGTTCCCTTTGCCTCTCTAGATGTTAGCCATTGTTATCTTGCCTTTAGCTGTCAGGTAGAACTTCATAATGTATTTGCTTCTCCTGCAGAAGAAGCAGAGACCCCAGTGGACATGGAAACAATTAGCCTGGACCCAGAAGCTGAGGTAAAGGCAGATTTTTGTCCTTATGGGCTTTATACAGCAGGAAGAAAAGGTCTAGGCAAAGGCAAGTATTGAAACCCAGTTAAAAGATCTAATTCTTCTGGAGGTGCTGGCTACCAGTGAGCTGATAGCTGCTGTCAGACCCATGATTTGTAATTGGCATGGATATTTAACCAGCTTTGTGTCTTGGCATTGACAGCCTCATGAGCCAGTTAGCTGCAGAGGTTTTGAGTGTGGGTGGGGTGAAGTGCTCTATTTCTCTTTAATTAACTGACCTGCAAAACTGGAACTTCTGGGACGGGACAGCATAGATGTGAAGTGCATCGACTGATTGCCAGTGCAGAGTTAACATTCACAAAATGACCAGGTTACTTGAACTATCAGTGGTTCCTGTTAGTCTGAGGCCTGGAACTGGAAATAGCGAGGTGTGTTCCAGTTCAGCGCTAGCAAAGGGGGTAAGAGAATGTTATGCAACACTTCACTCATGCTAGACAGCAGAATTTGTCTGTCTCGGTAAAATCAGAAATTACTGCAAAAGATTTCTGATTTTGACAAAGCAGTGCTCAGACTCAGGAAAGGACTGTTGCCTTTTCACAGATACTGTGTTTTCAGTTGACAGGCTTAGGCCACCTGCTTCCCCTGGGGTTGGTAAAATCATGTGCCAAACCCAGTTTTCACTAGCTTTTTGAAGGGGAGTTTTAATGTGTTACACATTTTGTAAGTCTATCATTTTCCTTAGAACAAAGTACCAGGTTGGTCTTTGAAAAGTGTTTTGAAACAACTGCTGAATCTTTCCATTTTTCTTTCAGGATGTTGACTTGAATCATTTCCGAATTGGGAAGATTGAAGGATTTGAGGTGCTCAAGAAAGTGAAGGTATCAGTCTTAAGGAATTAAGAGAATGCCTCTTGGAATTTGAGAATGACCTATAAGAGGGCAGATATAGGTTGAGATCCTGATGAGTTCACTTCAGGTTTTACTGAAGGAGATAGTGTTTATCCATTTGTCAAGTAATAAAAATCCTGGGGTTTTACAAGTTGGTTTTGTACACATCAGGGTTTATCCTAAGGAGTACATGCTGTACATGCACAGGAACTTTAACATAGAATAACATAGATTAGAAAGGACCTCTGGAAGGCTCTAGTAAAGCCCTGCTCAAAGCAAGTTCAGTTAGAGCATGTTGCTTAGGGTCTTCTCCAGCCAAGCTCTTGAGTATTTCCAAGGAAGGAGATTAGACAGTCTCTCTGAGGTCTTGTTATAGTGTCTGACCATCTGTGTGGTAAAAAGATTTCCTTCTGTAGAGTTGGAATGAAAGAAGAAAAGATTCTATTTAAAAAAAAACAACAACCACCAACCAAAAAACACCACCCACATGGAAAAGCCCCAAACAAAACACAACAACAACAAAAAAGCCCCAAACCAAAACCCAACAGAACTTAATGGGGAAAAAAAAACAAACCACTTTATTGTCTGAATGCCATTCATATCCATTTTCCTGTTTGTTTTCAAACTTTTCCCCAACTATTAGACTCTGTGTCTCCGTCAGAATTTGATTAAGCGCATTGAGAACCTGGAGCAATTGCAGACCTTGCGAGAACTGGATCTCTATGACAATCAAATTCGGAAGATTGAGAACTTGGAGTCTCTTGTGGAACTTGAGTGAGTCCAGGGGAATCACCAGGATTAGTTTGAGGGTGGTTTGCTGAGCACTGAGTTACTCATGCTGCACTTATTCCAGTATTTATCACCCAGGCCTTTCTCATGATTCATTTGGGTGCTGTAAAGGGTAATGTCTGTTATCTGTTAACATTTAACCTGTGCAGTCAACTAGTTTCATTAACCTGAGGCTCACCCGGGACAGTCAGCTGGAAATGAAACATGTGCTGCATAAGGCAGTTTGAGTGATAGGTGATTGCAGCTTCTGTGCAGGTGTGGAAGCACTCAGGCACCCCTCGCTCTTGGCAGCGAGAGCTTGGTGTGACAGGTTTTTATTCCTGAGGAGATTTCAGGTGAGATTAGGACTTCTTATGATGGGTGTTAGGGAAGGAGTAGTGCTCTTCACAGTTTCATGCTTAGGGGAGGCCTTGATATTGTCCTGTAGAAGGCAGATCATGTAGGCATGTATCTTTCCCAGGGGGTGTTCAGTAGCGAAGATTGGCTTCCTCCCACAGTGGTACTTCATGGCTGGGCAAAACAAGGGCTGTTTTCTGCATGTGACAGATTATCTTTTTTCCCTGACACACTATAGAAGTATCTTGAAAGTTATATTTGTTGCTATCTCCAATAAAAATAAGTAACACGACTGTAGTTTCAAGACCTAGGAAAATCTGATCTCTGCAGATAGTGAGGTTCTCCACCAATTCACAAGTGTCTTTCATAGTCATCTGCACCTGATGGACCGAAGTGACCTTTGTTTTGTTTTACCTCAGGATCCTGGACATCTCCTTTAACGTTCTGCGACACATTGAAGGACTTGATCAATTTAGCCAACTTAAAAAACTCTTCCTTGTCAACAACAAAATCAGCAAAATTGAGAATTTGAGCAACTTGCACATGCTGCAGATGTTAGAGTTGGGATCCAATCGAATTCGGGTAGGCTTGCTCTGCGAGATGTAAGCGGGAGAGTTCTGAGCTCTTTGGCTTGGGGTTAACCTTTTCTGAAAGTGCACTTAATTGACTTGCACTTGAAGTTTTGTTCTTGTTATTGTTCCAGTCATTTTATGTGTAATTGCTTATTGCTGTGCATGCTGTGTGCTTTAATCATGTGCGCATGGAGTGCCTGGCTACTAAAATACTGTTTATTAATTTCTTTCTTTAGCAAACTCATGCAACCCATGTGTGTTGCCTTTTGCAGGTGATGTTTTCCTCCTGCTACAGAGTACTTCTGTATCGTAAAGTTTGTGACTTTTTCAGTGTAGGTGATTTAAAATCTATTCCACTTAAGCAGAAGCAGTTCTGAGTAGTCTGTCCTTCCTTAAGGTGTGCTTCCCTGCGTTTTGCCCAGTTTGTAAAAGAACTGGTGAAAGAGAAGACACAAAAGACTAGCCACGTGCAAAGTAAACTATTGATTTTTAGAGGCTTTTTCAATTCTGTACGCTTTAGATAATACTCCTAACAGATGAGTGCATTTCAGTCTGAAAATTGTATAAGCTGGTGCTCCTCATTGACAGTATCTGAAAAATTACTTGTTAGGCTGAAAGCGCAAATTAGGGAAAGAACTGTTTGTCCTCTCTATTTCAAGCCTTGTGCAAGCACACTTCTCTTTCTGGAAAAGGAAATTTCAGCTATTATAACAGCCTTTTAAGGCAGAAATGTATGCTGCTTTTATGAATTGGAAAATTTTTATTTTGCTCCTAAAGGTAAATTGGACTGAATTATTTTCCATCAAAAACAAATTCTATTTTGTAAATGAAATTACTTAGGGGAATAAATCTAGAGTGTGAGAGCATCAGCTAGATCAAGTGAGTGATCAGGAACCTTGGAATTTACATAGGTAGGGGAAACATGATTTAGAGAGAGGCACTTTCCTTTATTCAGCTATAGGCTAAGCACATTGATCCTTACACATCAAAAGCTGGGTTAAGCAAGAGTGTGCTGTCTTCCATATCTAAGCATCACTACCTTCTGCAAAAAGAAACAAATCAGCTAGATTTCTGAATTGATACTTAGGTGGTACGTTGCCACTAATATTGTCAAGCCAAAGAATATCTTTTAAACAATTAGATTACATTTATTTTATGTGTGTTTTCTCAGCACTGAGCCTGAGCATATTAACAAAACAGCTCAGAGCCCCAGAGTTATCACTATTTGGGTAACATACATATGCTTGTATTGTGGAATTGGTGAGCTTCTTAAATTACTTCATTTTTAGCAGTGTTCTTCTGTTTATCTGCTAATTCTATTCTTCAGACAGCTATGCTCTATGCTACTAATGGCTTTATTGGAGTGGGTAGCCTGTGTCTAGGCCAGGCATGAAGAAATACATCTCCTGTTAATTGGGGTGCCTCGAACTCTTTTTATAGCTTCCTATTGGGAGGGTGGCCTTGCTTTGTGCTTTACAGGTGGGCATATCCTTACTCTTTAGGGTAAGAGCCTATGGACTCTGTTCAGGCAGCATTCTTGGCTCTGAGGTGCCTCATATACTCATCCTCTGTGCATTAAAGCTTCCGCAGTAGTACTGTCTTAGTCATTTTGCTGCACACTCTAACCTTTTGGAGTGAGTCAGTCATGAGTTACTAAGCACTTGCAGTTCTGTTCCTTTTGTATGAATGGTGGGGAGGCAGAACTTCATGCTTGAGCTGACACATTCCATGCTTTTTTCCAGACTTGGACTGAGGCAACTATAAGTCAAGCACTTATTTATTTGCTCCTTAGATCTTTTTCCCCTCATGTCCATCTGTTTCATACTCTCACTTACCTGTGGCTTTTTTATAGTTTTAAGGACTGTTTTTTTCCCCTGGCTATATCTTCTCAGTATCCTCAAGAGTCACAAGTATTTCCTCCTCGTGGCTGGGGGAGCTACCAATGAGCAGCAAATCTATCATTTTCTTGCAAAGTCAAAACAGGGGTAAGTCCGCAGGCTAGAAGGAGGGTGAATCCAAATCTGAGCTGATAAACATGTTGAATCTGGTGGCAGTTGCGGGGTAGAGGTTGAAAAGCTGCTTTCCTTTCCAGAGGGTATCTTTGATTCATAGTGTGTGTGTTTGTGTCCATCTTCCTCTTCCTTTATACATGTGCAGGTAAATACACGCACACACAAACACACAGTAACCTAAGGTGCGGTAGAACTCGGTAGCCTGTCTTACCAGCACTACTAGTCTCTGAAACTGCCAGACAAAAAGGATGTGGAAAAGCTGAGATGTCACAAGGTACTAAGCGTCCAAATCCTCTGTTTTCTTCAGTTTCAAGGAGCCTTTTTTTAAGCCCACCCCTTTCCCCTTTTCTTGCCCTTTCTTCTCTTCATGCTTTCTGGTGCTCCTTCCTTTGTAAATAAAGAATGCCTCACAGAGATCCTTACTTTCTCCCACTGAAGGCTGAGCTCAGGACTTAAACTGGTGTAGCGTATATGTTTTGCCAGTAGCATGTGTATTTAAAACACATACATCACTTTAATTGGTCTGTGTATGTTCGCCAGTAGCAAGAATATATAGTCAGTAATTAAATATATGAACACATACACGCCTGAGACAGTTAACCCTGGTCATGACAGCTGTTGTGCAGATAAGCTGAAGAGCTTGTCTGTGTGTTGTGTGGTCACTGATGGGCGTTTGCAAATTGTGTTTTCTCCTCCCAGATTCTCTTTTCATTCACTAGTGAGAGATTTTTCTTGCTTCACAAAGGAGCGTCTCCTGCCCAGAACGCACCTTGTGGTACAGGCAATGTCATTTTCAGTGCTCCCTGAGCCTTTCCATTCTCTGCTCTTGCTGCCTGGGCAGCAGAGGCAACAGCTGGGGCAGTGACACAGCCCTTGCTGTGTTGAATAGCAGTGCCACAAGCCAGCTGTCACATGGGCTGAGGTTCACTGTCGCTGCATAGTCCTGCACATACTCTTGGGTCACAAGGGAGGCCCTACCTTGTGCATGCTTTGTATTGTGGAATTGACAAGTTTGTGTTTCTCAGGAGTGCAGCTCCGTGGATTAAGGCTAGAAAATGCCAACCACATCTACAGGTTGGAGTTCTGCATCGCAGCAATAACACTGTGTCCTTTGGTCATTTTGCAGGTAATTGAAAACATCGATGCCTTGGCTAATCTTGACAGTCTGTTCCTTGGAAAGAATAAAATCACCAAGCTCCAGAACTTGGATGCACTGACAAACTTAACTGTGCTCAGTATACAGGTATTAGTTCTACTTTGTACTGTTATGTTTGAACAGCCTTGGTTATATGAACAGTCTTGTAATTTATGATAAGCTCTTCTGAATCAGTAGGTCTTCAGTGTTTGAGTCAAACTCCTGTACCGGAACAAAGTGTGATATTTTTTGTGCTGACTTTTCTCATTCTTACATACTAAATGAGATTGACAGGTACTGATAAAATGATAAAACAAATACTTGATTTTTATGCAAGAAAGACAGGAAATTTATGTTATCCCTTATTTCCTTCGTGAAATACAGTTTCCCAGTACATTACAGTAACATCAAATGAGTTACGCCCAGGAAGTTGTTATAAGGGCTCAGTGTCACTAACCTTTCCTGAAGAGGGAATAAACGTGAACAAGCCTGTGCTAAATGAAATCTGTCCTTAACGAGCTGATGGAAAGTTTCTTTCTTTTTAAAAGGTGGAATAAAAGACACTCAACAAATTTGTTTCATTGAGTCACCTTCTCGTCCATATGACAGTGGTAGTGTATTCTGGTACCTCTTACAGCTGTTGGTGGGACAGGCATGCTCACTACATGTTGTAGTACCTGTACGCATCGTTATTCTATAAGATGTAAAGAATTATCTTCTGTGGAGTGTATTGGGATTGAAGTGTTGTAACTCCTGTTCTGACCTTTCCACTGAAAAGACTTAAAAAAATTAATGCTATTAAGGCCTAGGCCTGTCCAAAGACACTAAATGGAAAACTTTCAGGCTACAACTTTTGATGGGAAGTTCAGAGTCTGATTCTTCTAAACGTAAATGCCTTGGCTTGATGGAACAAGCTAAGCTCAGGAAGATCAGTGTGGACCCAAGCAGACTATTTTCCCTGCCCATCTATACTTCAGATGGATGAATATATGAAATACATGCTTTTTCTTCAGTAACTCCCCTGGGGTTTGGTTTGTTTAGAGTTGACTTAAACTGCTGTTCCGCTTTCAGAATAACCGTCTGACCAAGATCGAGGGGCTGCAGAGCTTGGTGAATCTGCGTGAGCTGTACCTCAGCCACAACGGCATTGAAGTTATCGAGGGACTAGAGAACAATGTGAGCATGCTCTTGCTAAGTGTGTGACAGGGCTGTTACCCCAAGCTGCTCCTGTTAGTGGCTGTGTTTGTCTGGAAGCTTTTGTTCCTCAGCTTCCCCATTTGTATTTGGGGTCCTCAGTCTCTTCAGAAGACCACAAAGATCTAAGTATTTGTTATGTATGTTAAAATATCTTGCATGGGTGAAGCTTCTCCAGAGTTTCTGGAGTAGATGTATTTTCATGACCCGGGGAGGGGAAACACAAGGTGTGATTAATGCAGTAGCCTGGCTGATCTTCAGCAGTGGAGAGACTGATGGCCACAGCTGGCTGTCTCTGCTGCAGCCTTTCAGACAGCAGGTTGTAGATACCCAAGGAGAAGGTCTCAGTGTGACAGCAACTGGAGCTGGGACTAAGAGAGACAAGCCGTGGCTTGTGGCTTCATGTAAACATATATTTCTAGATGTCTGGATAGGATTGATTTCACAGAAGCCTGTAGTGTTTTCATTCTTGCCTGACAGTAGATGGCATTGTGAGAGAGCAGAGACAGTCTGGAACTTAGTTGGCTGGCAAGGCAGGAAAACATAAAACTTCTAAAACTTGATTTTCCTCCTGCCAAAAGTTTTTCAACTCTGCTGCTCAAGAAGACACTTAAGAGCTGATTTTTAATGTGTTTCTCTTCTTAATGTACTGCAAGGAAAGTTCACTTTTTAGGAGTCCTCAGCTGGCAGTTGCCATCTGGCCAGTGATTGCTTTCATTTTTTCCAGAGGGACTGGGAGGTCAGTGACCCAGCTGAATTAAAACAGTGTTCCTTGCTATGTTTAGGCAGTGAGAGTTCTTGTGCTGTGTGCAAGAGGCTGGCAATAAAGTGTCTACTTCTGACAGTTTCCAGCTCTGGGCCTGGAAAAACTGAGGCGGAGAAGATGAAAGGAAACTCAGTCTGATGTTTTTGTGTTTGCTTGTCTAGAACAAACTCACAATGCTGGACATTGCAGCCAACAGAATCAAGAAGATTGAAAATGTCAGTCACCTAACAGAGCTGCAGGAATTCTGGGTAAGCACAGCCTGGAGTTGTTCCTGAAATGTCTACAATGGTGAAAAAAACCCTTCTGGTAGGGAGCAGTGGGAGGGTGGTGTGTACTTGTGTGTCTTGGAGTAAATTCTTCCTGTTCTGGTGGTCAGCTTGACAGTCTGCATGGACAGAGTAAGTGATGCTTTCCTCAGGGAAAAGAGTTCATCTTAAAAACTTCTTTGCAGGGCTTTGCTTAGTGTTAAGGAGCCTGCCTGTACCTAGGAGATAGCCCCTGCCTTCACATGTGTGAGGGTTATGAAACAGCCCTACTGTGTCCTATTTTTGCAGATCGCATCATTCCTTAAGTGAACATGACAGTGTAATGGGGGCAAGTTGATATTGTCTCACCAGTGCAGTAGAGCACAGTACCTGTTTAGAGCAGAGTTCATATGTTCATGTCATTATGAAGAAAACAAAACTATCTTCTTGCATCCATTCCTGTGAGGTGGATAACTGTTTAGGGTTGCTTCTGTTTCTTTCTGGCACCCTAAGTAGGTAAGCCCCTTGTCATTGGGGGGGGCTTGGGTCAGGTCAGGAAATATGCAGAGACACCCCCTTCTGAAACATGAAGTCCTGTAACAACTTAAGGAAGCAGAATTTCAAATCTTAGAGATTCTGGGAATCTTCTGACAGTTTCCCAGCACCACATCCCCAGTGGAGGGACTAAGACATCTGAAGGTCCAGTGACCTGGCTCAGGTAATGTTGTGATGAGCTGTAGCAAAAGGAAAGATCTAGCAGGTTTTCTTCAGGATCTTAGACCAGGGTGTTAACTACAAAACCTTCCTCAGCTGGAACACTGACAGTTCCCATGAAGCAGCAGTTTTCTTTCACTGAACTAGCTAGTGGGATGCAGCTGGAGAAAATAGAGCTGCTTATTTGCCGTGTAGCGAAGAGAAAAGCAGAGAAGAGATTCAGAGCAGCCCTGCAGAGAAGGGCTTGGGGGTGTTGGTTGATGAGAAAATGAACATGAGCTGGCTGCAGTGTGTGCTTGCAGCCCAGAAAGCCAACTGTATCCTGGGCTGCATCAAAAGGAACGTGACCAGCAGGTTGAAGGAGGTGATCCCGCCCCTCTACTCTGCTCTTGTGAGACCTCACCTGGAGTATTGTGTGCAGTGCTGGTGTCCTCGACATAAAAAGGACAGGGAACTGTTGGAACAAGTGCAGAGGAGGGCCACGAGGAGGATAAGGGGCTGCAGCACCTCCTGTATGAAGACAGGCTGAGGAAGTTGGGGCTGTTCAGCCTGGAGAAGAGAAGGCTGCGTGGAGACCTCATAGCAGCCTTCCAGTATCTGAAGGGGGCCTATAGGCATGCTGGGGAGGGACTCTTCATTAGGGACTGTAGTGATAGGACAAGGGGTAATGGGTTAAAACTTAAACAGGGGAAGTTTAGATTGGATATAAGGAGGAAATTCTTTACTGTGAGGGTGGTGAGGCACTGGAATGGGTTGCCCAGGGAGGTTGTGAATGCTCCATCCTTTGCTATGTTCAGGGCCAGGCAGGACAGAGCCTTGAGTGAGATGGTTTAGTGTGAGGTGTCCCTGCCCATGGCAGGGGGGGTGGAACTAGATTATCTTAAGGTCCTTTCCAACCCTAACTATTGTGTGATTCTCTGTTTCTCAAATGGGGCACAAATTTCCCACTTTACTGTGGATGCCCAGTGCAAGGAACTACAGTTGTTGAGGAGTACCAGGGCAATATTTTTAAAGGTGGTGGTGGTGTAGTGACTGCCTCTGTATTCAAAAGCAACGGGTGGCTGAAGTCTCTAGGTTGGACAGCACATGGCCACCTTGCACGCTTGGCTTTCTTGCCCAGGCAGGTGAAGCAGTCATTCCTTTGCATGGGAGTTCCTTTGCAGTGCCACCACCGAGGCAGCTCCCAGGCTGAGAGGAGAAGAGCCTGAACAGGAGAGCTCGGTGCTTTCTCTGGTGTACAGGAGCAGGTTTTGTGGGGAAGAGGAGAGAGGAAAATGTCACTTCTCACATCAGTTTGGGACCTTTTTTAATGTTTCCTAGGAAGTCATGAAAGTAATGATAGATATTACAGTAGAAGAAACACTTAACAAAGATTTCCAACCCTTACACGAACAGCATATGGGCTGGGACACTACAGACTGTCTCAGTGTCCTGCTAGGGCTTTCCCAGCAGTGCTGTGGGTAGTTTCCTGCTCACCATGCTTACTTTGGCAGTGCTTGTGTGTGTGAGGGTGCCTGTGTGTGCTCTGCAGATGAATGATAATCTGGTCGAGAGCTGGAGCGACCTGGATGAGCTGAAGGGAGCAAAGAACTTGGAAACTGTCTATCTGGAGCGAAACCCCCTGCAGAAGGACCCCCAGTACCGGCGCAAGATCATGCTGACCCTCCCCACTGTCCGGCAGATCGATGCCACTTTTGTTCGATTCTGAGCCTCCTGCTGCCCTCTCTCTCTCCTGCCCTCCTTGCAGCAATGTCCCAGCTGGGTTTTTTTATCCACTTACCACTCACTCCCCAGGTCTTCAGTACACCTACACTCGCAGAGCAAATGGTCCAGCAAAAGCACTGAATACCAGATCTTGTGTACAATGCACTCATTGTTTTTGAAATGTTGTTGTTATAATAATAATTATTAAATCTTAACACAAGAAACTTCCTTGTGATTGTGTCTATTATTTATGGCCAAGAAAGATTGCAACACACTGGAGCCACTTACCGACTTGGGTTGACTCTGTGGGAGTCATCACAGTGGGGAAGCAGATCATCAGCCTGCGCAGCATATGGGGCTTCAGGATACAGGTGTGCTGCAGGGGGCTTAGGTGAGGACATGGACCCTCATATCCCCAGGAAGCTGAAGTGCTGGTGGCACCAAGCTCCTTTCCACCAAGGAGGAAGTTGGGTGGTCCTGGTGAAGCAGACACCCTGGGTGTCCAACTGCTGCTGGTGGTCGAGGGGCTGTTTGGTGAGTACCTGGAGATGGGGAGGGACAGGCCTCTCGGTGGGGAGGGCTGGAGCACTGGGAGAGAGAGAAAGCTGGTGGGGAGAGGCAGGAGCTCCCTGGAATAAGGGACCAGCCATGGGAGCTTTCACTCCGAGTAGCCCATGGGTGCTGCAGAGAGAAGGGCTGCTCACTCCCTCAGGACAGGGCTAGGAGATGGTGTAGCTGCTGCTGCCATTTATCAGACTGTCCCTCCCAGTCCTGCAGTGGTGGCCCCTCTCCTCCCTGCTCACCACTGGGTGGAGATCCATCTGGATGCCCAGTTTCATTCATGACTCCCCACAGCCCCCATGACTGAGCAGGCGCAGGGCTCTGCTGCCTTTTCTGCTGCTGTCACCTCCACGCCCTGACCCAGCTGCCTGCTGCATGAGCCTCACCTCAGCAAGGGCATCGCGGCAGCAGAGGTTGACGCGTGCAAGCTGGAACTCTTCAAACCAGCCGAGCAAGGGCTGCCCTGGATCAAAACCCACCATGGAAATAATACCCATGACACTCTGAGCTGTTTCAGGTTTTTATTTTAGAATTTATAAAATTCCAGTGTCATCCATACTCATGAGCCTTTTTACATGTTTGCATATAGTCTCCAAATTCCAAAGTTAAGGCCAAGGGATCATTGCTATGGAAATGTACAATATGGAAGACGTCAAAGAGAAGAAATGGACACACGCCACAGTCTGCTGCGGAAGGAGGGTGGTGGTGGGGACAGTATTAGGTACAATCACTTCATGACCTTCTTTAGAGTGGAGGGTCGGGCTATGGGGCATGAACTCAGATGGTGGTGCCCCAAATGTAACTCAAGCCTAGCTGTGCAACTGGTGAGGGGCCGTAAAGAGAGGGGGTGATAGGCTTGGTGACGTAGGACAAACCTAAGCTACGGGGGTAATAACCATTTTCTGACAGATGCAGATGGGAGGGTGTCACCCTAGTTCTGTCTGACCCACCCTGTGTCTCCTGTGCTGGAGCCAAGGCCACCCTGGGCAGCCAAGTGCCCTGCATCAGGCCAAGGTCAGCTTCAATCATGTCTCAAACCTAAGGAGAGCACTGTGAGGTTTTGGTTCAACTTCTGCATAGCAGCCTCTTCCAAAGAAGAGCTGGCATGGGAAGAAGCGTCGGCATGTCAAGCCCGCCAGATAGAGGGAAAGGCAAGAACGCTTGTCTCAGCTTGCCAGTTTTGGACCTCTGCTCTGTAAGCAGCATTAGAAAGGAGAGCCTAAGGGACTCCTGCTTGGCCAAGGCTGAAGCAGCTGGGATAGAGGAATGGCTCTGACTACAACTCTGTAGGACTGAGGCAGGGGAAAGAGGGAACAGAAACCCCATACTCCCTGCCTCCCTCGTCAAAAACACCCTCTTCCTGGCTGGAGGAGCTTGGACACAGCCCCCACCCCCCTTCACACAAGCCACAGCAGGACCTAGGCACAAGCAGCACAGAGCATGGATCACTCTCTACCACCCATATGATGGAGGCCTCAGGGAGGGCTTGACACACCATCAGCCTCCCCAGTGCCATCAGACCAGAAGCCTGGCTCACAACCTCTGCAGCCCAGGGTGTCAAGCCCTGTTCTAGCTCAGCGAGCAGTCCTACAGTTCTCTCCATTCACAGCTTGCCTCATCATCACCACACTCAGCTTCCACCCAGCGGAGCTCCCTCTGCCCCTCGGGGACAAAAGGCTCCTGTTGCTCCTCCTCCATGCTTCTGCTCTGGATGCAAGGGAAAGAACCGGAATAGCTGCTCACCCAACTTACACAGAGACCACCATCGTACTGACTTTTGAGGTAGAAAGAAGGCAACAGTAATAGGTGTTCCTACCGCTTGTGCCTAGATCCTGCAGTGCTAGTAGAGGACTACAGCTTCCCAAGGCAGTGCGTCCCACCAGCTCCTCCTGGGCCATGCCACTGCAGCATCCTTGGCCAACCCAAATCTGTCCCATCTGGCAATACTGTCATGTGCAGGACCACCTGCCTGCTCCCACTGTGGGCTGTTGGAAAAGGTGAACATGGGCACACAGGAACTAGGAGGGGGGTCTGTCATCACGCACTGGAAGACTTGTCAAGCGTGCAGGTGGGGACTGTGCTTGGTGCTGTGCTCCGAGGTGTTTACCTGACCAGGGTAGCCATAACGTTGCTCTGGTCCCTTCTATCTCTGCTGCTTCTACAGCCTACTGAAGGCTTTGTTCCTTTAAAAAGCAAGTTTCTGACCTTTTAGATTACTTTAAGCTCTCCCCACAGTCAGCTATCAGCATTAAATGAATTTTTGGCAGTTAAAAGGAAAAAAGTTGATTGCACTCTACAGGTAAGGTAAGGCCTGGGATAAACACAAAGGAAAGAGGGCAAACGTTTTGGCTTTAGAAAGTCAAGGAAATTTATTTCCTGAGGTCATGAGACAGGAAGTAGATTCCTAGCCACAGTAAAGGAGGTCTCCTAATGAAGGCAAGAATGCCTAGTAAGACATGCTCAAGAGAGCAGATTGCTCTTGGGAAGCTGCAAATCTTAGCCACTTTGAGTCAATTATGAAGTTTCTAACAAAACCACACACATTTAGTGTTTGAATCTGAGTGAAGTCTTGTTCCAAAGGAGGAAAGAATATCCATCAAGAAATGAGGGTGGGTCCTAGCCACGGTGATAGCTGAGGGGAGCAGGATGGGGTCTAGCACTCCAGACACCATTAGGAGACCTCTTGGGGCAATAGACTTGTGCTCCAGCCGCTGGGTCAGATTTCAGACAGGAAATATTTGTGGCAGGTTAGTGTCAGGTCAGCGGGCTGGAGGAGGTTCTGCTTCCAGGTCATTATCGTTTGGGTCCCCAGGGAAGAGTCTTGGGGGCCACTTGAGCCCCAAAGCTGGGGAAGTCTTCAGAACTGCTCATATCAGGGGCCTAGGGCAAACAAAAAGGGAACAAGTTAAGCTCCTGCCCTCCTACAAATCTGCACGGAGCTCAGCAGCATTTCTGATGTCCCACGAGTCCTTAGGACTGCACAGGTTGGGTGGTCAAGCCATCTAGAGATGACATCTAGGAGGGTGCAGATAGGAGCAAGGCAGATCAAGGACTCCAAGGGTCCAACCTCAGTAACTCAGTCCCTGGAGCAGGGTCAGGCCCGTCATGCGGCAGCTCTGGAGACAGAGCTGCCACGTGTCCCAGATCACTGCTCCCAGCCAGAACACAGCTGCAAAGGTGGAGCTGGTTCTGTGCTGACGGAGAAGAGGCAGAAGTCCCAAGGCCCTGCCCCTAGAAACAACACAACCTGGCAGGACACTTTCTCGTAAGGAACCCCCATTCTCCAGCAGCTCCACAGCGGAATAAGTCAGTGCTCTGGAAGCTGGAGAGGCATAACCAGCCTGCTCTCACCTTGCAAAGGCCACTGCTTTCTCTGCCACCAAAGGAGGCTCTGTTTCCCCAACCAAGAGAAGAGGGACAGACCTCAGAGTAAGTTCTTGGCAGAGGGGACCCTGTGCCCCCAGGCCTGTAGCAGAAGCAGCACTCACCTTTTCATTGTTAACAGTAGCCCAAGGGGCATCTCTCACCACAAAGCCCTTGGATGGGGTCTTGGACTCTTCATGTGAAGAGGGCTTCATATACACCTGCATTGCCTCGTTGTCCACCACATCTGCAAGCTGTAATGACACAGCCCAGTTAGGGGGGAGGATCCTGATAGCTCCTCAAACTGGTATAATATGGCTCCCTCACACCATCTGACCATTCTGCAAGCTGTCCAAGGTCACCAGTCTGTTCTACAATGATCAAACGCAGTGTTTCTGCACTAATCCAAGGGCCACCAATAACTAACTGATGCAAGCTGCAGTAAGACAAGCATATGGACATCCTGCTGGTGCCCCAGCATTCTCATACACTGTCCTCTCCTGGACACTGGGACCAGTCCTTGCATTGCTTCACAAAGCACAGCCCGGGCTCTGCACCCAGTTATTCTGAGGGACAGTTGCAGAGGACTGACTGCCACTTGCACAGGGCTTAAGTTCTTCAGTGCAGTGGCAGAAAATACCACATACAGACACTTCAGACATCAAGCTCTAAGGCAGAGGAAGTCCCTTCTAAGCCCCTTCATGTATTTGTTGAACACTTACATATTCTTCCTCCAAATTCAGGATGTGATCGATAGCTTCTTCCACATTCTCAGGGAGTCCTGTCACAGTCACACAATTGGGGTCAGGAGCTCCACTCTGGGGAAAGCGAATGTCCACCTGCAACACAAGGAACAGGATGGGTCTTGCATCTGCATATCTGAAAATCCAGACTCCCCGAGACCCCTGTCATTAGATTCTCAGAAGAGAAAAGCCATGATCTGTTCACTGCCACGAGTCTCTTTAGGACTTCTACAATTCACATGCTGGAGAGTGCACTGGGATATACCTGTCCTTGAAGCCTGTCCAATTTCCCCATGACGGAAGGCAGAAGAGAGTCTGCAGTAATGACCCATTTTCCAGAAGTTTCATCTGTTCTCACTGCCCAGAGGACCACCGCTTTCTGTGCGGCACTTGCAGCAGAGGCACGAGAGTCTGCATTTCCAGACAGTGTCCTCACACTGCTGTAAGCATTTTCATCATCAAGCATGTGCATGAAGCACAATAAGCTTTCTGTCTCCTCCACAGAGTAATCCTGGCTGACAATCGCTTTACAGAGCTGGCTTAGTGCACCACATACACAGCCACCAAGTTTTCTCACAGCTTGCCTTCCAGATGGGTGCAGGGAAGCCAAACTGAGTCTAGCCAAGATGCAAGTCTCCAAAAGCATCATCACTTCGGATTCACATTCGCTACTGGCCCTGCAGTAAAGCTCACTGCTACTGCCACATGCTGTCAGAGGCAAAGGTCTCTGCCCTTCCCAAGCCAGCTGACTGCCACATCTGGAGCCCTGAGAGTGCGTCAAGATTCCCAAACTCAAGAGCATCAACAGCAGCCTGGAGAGGTAAAGAAATCCGGAGTATTTCCTTGCGTTAAACTCAAGTGGAGGGGGCCTGGGCACAGACTCCTCCCAGAGCTCCCCAGCAACAGGCCTAGCTGTCCACTTTGAGTACTCAAGAGCAGCTGACATAACCACCTCCTCCCTTTGAAGGCCACCTGGGGACCCTGTCTGCAAGAAAACCACAAAAAGGGCCGCACAAAGGGACAGACCTCAGTAATGTTTGCTGGGCTAACCCAGAACACCAAGGAAGCATTTCCAGGTTCCTCTTCTGGCTGTGTTCCAGCAAGACAGAAGAGCTCAGCCTCTTCCCTGTGTGGCTCCCAGAAGAAAGATGACTCAGAGCTGAGGTTGCATGGGAATGGTTCAGCTGGTGTCTGGGTGTGGTGTCCAGGTAGCCCAGCTGCCTTGGGCATACCACGGTGCCCTGGCCCAGAGATTCTCCTCACATGCTTGTGGTGACAGAGGTGGAGGTAAGCAGGACAGCACTGACGTTTCTTTTGTACCTCTTTCAGCTGAAGGTGCTCAACAGGCACAAGACAGAAAGACCACAAAAGATACGAGCCTCATGCTCCAGAATTCAACCCCTAGCATCAAGCTGATACCAAGCTGCTGGCACATTGGCCAGTCAGGCCCAGCCCAACCTGTGTGGCATTGCCCCACTGCTCACCTTGAACTCATCCATGATTTTGCGGATGGCTTTACCACGAGCACCAATGATGCGTGCGTGAACACGATGGTCCAGAGTCACATCCTCAGACACCATCTGCTCCAGCTCACCAACGATCTTCATGATGGCATCCCGGGCAGCCTCGGCATTCTTCTCATAGCCAGTGATGGTGATCTGGTCTTGAGCCTGGTAACAGGTAAGTGTGTGTGAAACCAGGCTCACAAGCAGCCAAGCAAGTCTTCTCCCTGATTTACACCTCCACCTTACCCAGAAGCAGTGCTGGGAATCCAGAGCCCTAAAGAAGATGCTGTGCTTCCTATGCTCAGAGACAACCAGCAGCCCTCCCTTGCACACTCTTCTGACCTCTCACCTGGCTTTCATCATCCTTGTCAGGGAACTGGATGTTGACCTCGTGCTCTGTGCGTATCTGGGTGATCACTGCTCCCTTCCGCCCAATGATTTTAGGGTGATACTTGGGATCCACAGTGACCGTCAGCTTGAAGCTTCGCAAGGCCTGCAACAAGAGAAGCAGCATGAGATACAACAGCAGGGAACACATCACGGCTGGTCCAGTGATGTCCATCTACATCCCAGCATTTCCTTCTGGCTTCTGAGATGCACAGAACAGGTTCTGCAGGGTCATGCATGAGTATATGTGGATATAGAAGAGGACCCAAGACATACATATGCTGGAGCCTTGTGCTTTCACCAAGTTCAGCAGGAAACTACAAGTAGCAAACAACCATCCAACTCAACCCTCACTTCAGAGCTGTGATAAGGATACAGTGATAATAGGTTCAGAGAGATGCCTAGCACAGTGAGGTTCCCAGCCTGGACAGTCCTGAAAGCACATGAAGTGATAAAGCCCTGGACAGTCTAAAGTTACCTGAAGTAAAATCTGAGAACTCTCAGTTCATGTAAAGTGAGTTACTTTTGGGTAACACACGGATGAGCACTCCACACACACTGAGCACCTAAGGGTACTTCGAAAGGACAGGGCCTTCACCTGAAAGGACAGGCACAGGCCTTACCCGATCCTCTTGTTCAGCCTGAAGCTCTTTCACTCTTTCCAGCAGCCCTGCCTTGGCACGGTCCAGGTTGGTAGACAGCCCAGTGATGGTGATGATATCCGACTGCAGCTCAGGAGCAGGGACCTGGATGTTCACCTGAGTAACAAGAAACAATTATCATTTTGTACCACTCGTGACGCTTGTCACTGCAGGTTGGTATCACTGAGACCAGCTCCCACCCACACAGCCTAAACCACAGAATCACAGAATGTTGAGGTTGGAACGGACCTCTGGAAGTCATCTGGACTAACAACACATCTCAAGCAGTTGTCTGGTACTGCATCTAGATGTTCTTTGAATAGAACACTGTTTCTTTAGGCATTACCAGACTGCTTTGCTCTAGGGCTTCAGCCCCTAGCAGTGCCTGTGCCAGCCTGGAGAGGCTAGGAAACAAATCCATGTTCAACAGGGCTGTCTGCAGCCAACCTGCATCAGCCCCAAGAGTCCCTGTGGGCTTATGGGGAATTTTCCCAAATGGGCAAGCACAGCAGAGATGTTTCCTATGGCTTAGAAGGAAAACAACTCTCACACTGGCAAGAAATCCCTGTAGGCACCAAACAAGTTATGCAGCACTCATGGCATCAACACTAATCGTACAGCTTCAGCACAAAATCTACTGAGCTCCAGAGCCAGTGACTAAGTCACACAGGTCTCATTTTCTTATTACAGAGCCTGCATTCCATGGTCAAGCCACAGCGGTCTTGAGTATGTCGCAAATGACTGCCACCACCCCAAACGTGGTCACTTGAAGGTTCTTCAGGACAGAGGAGATCAGAGGAAGGGTAACAACTTACTTCAAACTCATCCATCATTTTGCGGATCCCAGTTCCCTTCTGGCCAATGATGTAACGGTGAAGATCAAAGGGAACCTCCACCTCAATGGTGACAGGAACCAGAGCCTGCAGGGAGCGGAGCACAGTTTACCAGCTGAAATACTTCTCCTGTCTTTCAGCTTGCCATATACTTGCCCAAAAGAATGTGTTGCTGCACTGAGTTATATTCCCTTGTAGTCAGGATACAAACTTTACAGGAAGAGAGAACAGCTGCAAACACCAACATGACCTGTTTGGTGTTTAAAGCATTTTTTCCAAACAAGCAATCTTAAACCCTGCCTCTAGGGACAGGCTGTTTTCATATCCTTGGCTTCCATCTAGCAGAGACTTTGAAATCATCACTAAAGCAGCATGGTAAGGTCTGCTAAAGCTAGAATGATTCAGCCTCAGACTCCTCTTTCCAGCTGTGCTCCATAAAACAAGTCTGTCACGCTTTTATGGCATAAAAAAAGCAGGACTGCCTATAAGCTCTAGCAACTGCGAGGTCAGGCACAGTGATTCAAGCTGCCAGGCTAAATCACAAAGCAGAGAACTTCCTTTGTGCAGTACAGACCACCTCTGCAGTCAGCATCAGTGACCACTTGGACTGCAACTGTGACTGTGTCATTTTTATTACCACCACTAAATCCTGCAGTGAGCTTCTTGCATCAGGACATCAATACATCACAGGGCTAAGAGGCTTTGAAAGCCACATACCTGCAGCGCCTCCTTTGCTGCCTCGCACTTTTCCCTGCGGCCAGAGATGATGATGATATCGCACTTCTTTGGAGAGCTGGGATCTGCATCCTTCCCATCCTTGCCTTCCCCACCTTCCTCACCATTCTCCTGCACAGCTGGCTCTGCAACTGGGGCTGGAAACATGGAAGGTCTCACATTAAATGCACAGAGGACCCTCTTTGTTCGTTATGTCCCCCTCTAGATCCTCAGACTCTGACTGGGCTTTGCCACCAGAGGTCCGACACTATAGACTACTATGGAGCAGGTCACTCCTAGCACAAGCAGCTTGCCATGGCTTAGCCTGGAATGAGCAGAACAAGAACATTCACTGAGACAGTCTGCTTCACACCTCTCTGCACAGCATTGATATTGCTTTTGTCTGCACAGAAAGGACCTGCAGCTGCACTATACAAACAGAAGCTGCACTCCTATGTCATCAGTAGCTGCACTCCTACATTAACAGAAGCAACAAGTAATGCTGGCAGTTTCTTCCCCCAACAAGGAAGTTCACCAGCACAGCACTGGATATTGCAGCAGGATGGCTGGTGGTATGCCAGAGTATCCAACAGGCCCCAGCTGTGCTGAAGTTCAGTACATCCAGCAGTGAGGGCATGAGCTCAGAGAGACCTTGGTAAGCCTGTAGAGCCCTTTTTGTTGGGGTAGGTCGCTGTGCTCTGCAGTGAGAATACATTCAGAACACTCAGGTCTGCAGTTTCACCTCCCAGAATTGTCCTCTCTTCCCGAAAGGGCAAGGCTGGTGCTAAGCCCAGATTCAAGGACAGTATGGGGAACACCTGAGGTCAGTTCTCCACAGATTTTAAGTAGAACACCTTCCCTGATGCAGAGTGTAGGCACTGCATTCATGTGATCACACCAGCTACCATGCAAACATGTGTCCATGGCTATACCTGGGTTCTCCTCCCTGTCAGGGAATTTGATTTGGACAGCATAGTCCCGGGTGATCTGCTGGATTCGGGATCCTTTGGGGCCCATAATAGAGCGATGGAACTTCTGTGGGATGGTGCATTCGATTGTCACTTGGGCTTCCTGTGAGAAAGCAGAGTTGCTCTATTGCAATGCCGCCTCTTTCACACCAGAAAACAGGATGCTGGTGCATGGTGAAATCCGTAACAGACATATAGAGAAGTCAGAAAAGGTAATAGCTGTTGACAGGGGAAAAACTGAAAGTTTCCTAGAATCTGTCCTCTCTCAGAGAAGTTAACAGAGAATTTTTTAATGAAGGCTGTCTCCAACCCATGATGTTAAGGGCTTCCAGGGCCGAAGCTCAAGGTCTCTATTACCCTGAAGGGGAAAAAGCATTAGAAGAACGGAAAAAGATGAAGGAAAGAAGGAAAAAGAACAGGTCTGACAGTTGTCCACTTCCAAAAGCCTATACCAACACCACGGTAAACCCCAGAGAGCAATAACTACCCAAGGCCAGGCATAGAGAGGCACAAGAAGGCTCCTATCTTTTAATGTCTAGAAGTACACCAAGGAAGGGTCTCCTATTTCTACTCCTAAAACCCAAGAACAAATTAAAAAAGAAACAGTTTTCCTGTGACATACCAGGTCTTCAATGATCTCCTGGATGCGTTTCTTGGCTGCCTCCACACAGTCCTTGGCTCCCTTGAGGGTGACTTTGTCACTCTGGGTGCCGGAGCGCGGGAAGCTGACCATCACACCACCATACTCATCTGCAATCTCACGCAGAACCTGCCCTCTCCGGATGACAAAGTGGCGGTGGTGCTTGGGGTCAACCACCATGGAGTCTTCAACCACATTATCCTGCCAACAGATGACAGCCAGTCAACCCTGCCTGCCCTGGTGATTATGAGTTTGCTGAACTCAACAGCAATCAGTTTACAACCTCATCCCCACCAAGTAGAACGTTCCTGAACTCCCATAAAGGGCAGCAGATGTTTTAGGAGAAGGAGCACCTCCACACTAGCTCGTTACATCTTGCTACAGTGATAGGCAAGAAAACAGAAGTAGTAGTTTATAATACCAGGTTCTTGATGAGGGCCTCCAACTCCTTCTGTGCCTCTTTGACAGCCTCCTCAGTTCCCATGATAGTAATCAGCTCCTGATCTTTGTCCTCGGAGGTTGGGAAGATGATGCGGGCCCCAGTGTTGTCACGCACCTTACGGATGTTGCCACCTCCCTTACCAATAAGGAATTTATGGTACTCTGGCTTTGCACGAAGGTCCACGGTGTAACTCTTCGTTTGCTGAAAGGAGTCACATACCCATGGAACATGACAATGTAGCGAAAATACACTCAGCATCAACAGTATGCATGTACATATGTTACCTGCATCCACTAACAGTGTGCTGTAAGAGCAAGGCAGATGTAGCGTGCTGTCCAAGTCAAAAAGGTATACAATGTCTTAAATTAATAACACTACCTGAAAGATGTTCTCAGGTAGTGTTATTAATCAGCTGAAAAACTAACTCTGCACCCAGCACAACTGGTGAGAAAACGAGCAGAAAAGACTTCCCCAGGAGAAGGGTTTGACACGCAAGTCAGCATAACCATTTGCCAGCTGACTGCTACAAGCCAGGCAGCAGAGGCAACCAACTAATCAGGAGAACATGTTCATATGCTTGTGTTAGAAAGGCTTTCTTGCTATTAAAATGACCAGTCAGCCAGCCACAAACCTGGATATATGCAGTAAAATGAAAGAACTTGAGCTGGAATTTAGAGATCAAGAAAAAAGTAAAGGAGATACGCAGAGTAAGCCCTTTTGAAGAAGTGTGGATACCCAACAGCAATCAAACCACAGGAGCAGTGAGCCTTAACCTTTTGAGTATGCGCTAGCCTTGGCAGAGAAGCATTACAGCCAGTTCTACAAATGGGGGAAGATCTCACTGCCACAGCTACGGAAGCATGGTTTTCCTTTAATCATCTAAACTGTACTCATATCCCTCAAAAGAGGATTAGGCTGTCTGATGCCAGGAGCTTCCTAGCAGGCAGAGGGGATCATTTCAACCCCCCAAAAAGAAACACCTGGCCAAACCAATCTGCTCCTTCCCTTATGAGACAAGGCTCACCTTTTCCTCTGCTAGGTGCAGCAGCTGCTTCTTGGCTTTCTCCACATCCTGGGCTGGGCCCCTGATGGTCACGGTGTCACTGCCAGAGCCCTCGGTGGGGAAGTGGATGTGGACTCCACCACACTCCTCCATGATGGAGCGGATGAAACGGCCTTTGGCGCCAATAAGGGAATTGTGCAGTTTGGAAGGAATAGACACCTCCACCTCTGTGATGTTGGCCTAAGAGAGGACAGCACCAGGCTTTTAGACAAGCTGCAGAAATGAGTTTGCACCCACTTGGCTTACCCTTGAACTCCTAGGAGCTTTGCAGAGCTGTGTGTAAGAAATGCCTGACCAGAGGGTTTGAGACAGGCTACTCTTGACACTTGAGCAGCCACAAACTTAGGATCAAGAGTCAAGAAGACGACTGACACTCACATTTGTCACCTCCCTGCCCTCCCCCACTACCAGCACTTCTGTGTTTATGTCTTCTAGCAACATTTTTAAGTCCTCATACATGACAGGCCAGTCATTTCACTTACCAGCTCCTTCTGGATAGCAAGAATCCTGTGGCGAGCAGCCTCACAGTTTGCTCTCTTGCCTGTGATAACAATTGTCTCTGAGTTGCTGTTCTCTGCCGGGAGATCGATTTTGGTGTTGCTTTCTTCGCGGATCTGCCACAAAGGAAAAAAAAATCTCAGAGATGTCTAATGTCAAAAAAAAGAGATTATATTTGCCATTACCAATGAGCAGGAGAGAGCAGCAAGTCAGATTTAGCTGCAGGCAGTGACCATAATGAGCATTGGTGATTAAGAAAGTTATCTCACCTTCTTTATGTTGGCACCTCCTTTCCCTATGATGTTCTTGTGGAATTGTTTGAAGATGGGGACAGAAATAGAGAAACTGTTTTCAACCTAAGAGGGAAAGGAAGGAAGAACCAAAGATTACACTGTCATGGTGATGCTCCATCCCAGGAACTTGATAAACAAGCTTTTGAGAATAGACTTAGACCCAATAAAGCTCTCTATAAGGGATTCTTGCAAGAATAAGCAAAGCCAAGTACCTTCCCCTACAGCCCTTAAAAATAACAAATACCATTCCCCTAACCCCAGTCAGCCAGAAGAGTGTTCACAGCTTCCTCATCTTGAGGTGTTTCAGCCCTAGCCAAGCCAGTACAGCTCTGCCCTATGCAGGGTTATCCAGGCATGTAGGAGAGAACATCAGACAAGATGACCGCCTTACCAGGTCTGCCACCATCTTCTGCATGTACTTGGTGCACTTCTCCACCTCATTTTTGGGACCTCTAAGTTGGACGATGTCACTCTTGTGCGCAGGGTCTGGGAAGTTGATGATAACCTGCAGGAGGCCATCATTTACAGTCAGCTCAAGCAAATGAAAGAATTGCTGTGTCAGACAAATGCAAAGTGTCAGGAAGATTCTACACATCCGCATTCTCATTCGGAAAGGGTAACCATGTTAGCAGCCTCTGGTCAAAAGAACTATCTTCTCATACATATTACATACAGAGCAAATAAATTTATGAATTGGGAGACAATGTGTCTACTGCCCAAGTAGGATATATCCAATGGGTATCTACTGGAATCCTCTGGATTCCTCATCTCCTAGAAAGCCTTACCTCTGGGAATTTCTCCCGGATTTCCCGGATCCGCTCACCCTTCTGCCCAATAATGGTCCGGTGGAATTTTTGTTCAATGATTAGGTCCTTGGTGCGTTCATTTTCCTGATGAAAACAGAGTTTACACTGAGTGTTCAGCAGGAGAGCCACAGACTTAACTCCTAGTTTGCTGCCTCACAAGTTTACTTGCCAGCACTCTCCCTCTTTTCTCCTCCAGTGAAAATTCACTCTAAGTTGACAGAGAAGTGGTATGCAAGGGAATAGAGGGCCATATCCATGAAGACAAATTCACAGTTGTCATGACATCCAAGTGCTTGGTGGGCAAGGGGCACACAGAAGTCCCTGAAGGTTCCAAAGGAATATAAAAGCCTAAACCCTGTGGCTTCCCAAGCATCACATCCTACTTACCATACGGGAAGCGAGTTCCAGCAGCTCTTTCTTGGCCTGTTGGACCCCCTGTGGGTCTCCTTCAATTCTGATCAGGTTGCTCTTCTCATTGTCCGGTGGAATGCGCACAGACACCTTGTAGAGGTCCTTAATCCTGTTAACTTTCAAGGCAAAGACCGTGGTGACACAGTCTGCTAGGGCAAGACTTGGAAACAAGGCATCTTGCTTATCAATGCCTAGAGACTGTTTAAAAAGTAAATCAGCCTCTGAGACGGCACCAGAGTTCAGCAAGAGCAGCTATGTGTCACACAAGAACCTGGAACAAGTAAATACTGTACCATCCACAGAGCAAATTGCTCGCATGCCAGAGTGAGGCATCTGTCTCTTCCCCATCTAGATCAGAACATGATCGTTCATTTATAATCTCAAATTCTTTTTTGGGAGAAACTCACCAAGCAGATTTCTACCACTCCTAATCAGCTGCTGAAATGTAATACACATAGAGCGACTTCAAAACCAGGCAATTCTCCAACCTCAACTCCAACAATGTATTTTCGCCAAGACAAAGTAATCCCACCACTGTTCAACCTCCCAAGACACCTTCACACGTTAAAGCCATCCCAAGGCCTCACCACCCATTTACCTTCTTGTGCCCAACCCAGAAAAGCAGAGGAAATGTGATGAAGAGAGCACACTGGATGAGCTACAGAGTTCCTTATATGCTGGACTAAACACAGAGTCCAAGCATAGGAAGGATTAGAAAGGCACCCCACTTACTGTTAGCTCCGTTCTTGCCAATGAGGTGTCGATGGAATTTGTGGTCAACATTGATTTCTGCATAATCCATCCGGTTGATCTATAAATAAAGTATAGAGCTTAGGTAGGGCAGGCCACCACTTCTGTTTTATACCCTAAGTAATGGCCTACTGCCAGTGTTGGCACTGACTCTGCAATAGCCAGCTACAAACACTCCTCCTGCTATTAAGCAGAGCAGTAGCACTTCTCTGGTTTGAGCTGAGAGCACCATATTGTAAAAATTAAAAAGGAACTTAGAGGGCTCTCCAACTATGACTGAAAGAGAATCCTTCCTTCTCTGCATCGAAAGATTTAAGACCTGCAGCTGATTTTTTAAAGAATGCTATGGGCGAGCTTCGTAACCAAGGGTTTCATCCATCTGCCACAAAACTTGTCTTCTGCAAGTTGTTAAGCATGCCAAGACATCACAAGGACATGATAAACACGTCATCATCTCTGCTCTGTTGCCCCTTCTTCCCCCATTTTCTTTTTATGTACCAGAACTTACCAGATCCTTGACCATGACTTCAATCTGTTCCTGAGCCACATTCACATCTTCTGTAGGTCCTTCCAAAGTGATTTTATCCTCTCCTTCAGTGAATTCGATGTGAACCTTGAGAGGCAAGACAATAAATCCAGTAAGATACATGATACAAGCCAGGTCATGCTATTAGTGAGACCTATACCACCAACCGGTTATTAAGGGATGTTTTCCTTCCCACAAAGTACACAGATCATTCCCATGGTTTCAGAAATAGGTAACTTACAATTCTGGCCATATCACAGTGTCTGGAGACCAAGGCTTTGTTGCTGTCCTGGAGTCTGCAAGGGCTTTGCAGCACTTATCACCTAGCCTTTCTCTAGATATCATCTAACTCGCAGAAGTCATCATTTGCAGGTATCCTACTACATCAATTCTTTTACTGTTTGCAGCAGTAAAAGAGAGGGTCTCCTTGACATCTGTATCACTTCCTCCCTGGTTTTACCCATGTGTCTTGGATTAGCTGGGATAGAGTTAATTTTCTTCCAGTAGCTGGTGCAGGGCTCTGTTTTGGCTTTAGTCTGACAATAATGCTGATGATACACTGACGTTTCAGTTGCTGCTCAGTAGCGTTTACCTTTGTCAAGGACTTTCAGTCTTGTGCTCCACAAATGAGGAGGGACACAAGAAGCCAGGAGGGAGCAGAGACAGACTTGAACCAAACTAGTCAAAGGGATATTCTGTACCACAGCACATCATGCTCAGTATATAAACTGGGGGGGACTTACCTGGAAGGGGCCGATCGCTGCTTGGGCTGGCTATGGGTCAGCAGGTGGTGAGCAATTGTATTGTGCATCACCTGTGTTTACTGGGTTTCTGGTGTTGTGGGGTTTTTGTTTGTTTGCTGGGGGTTTGTTTGTTTGGATTTTTTTCCCCTTTAGTTTTACATCTCTCATTATTCTCCTTATTATTAGTAGTGGTGTATTATACTTCAATTATTAAACTGTTCTTATCTCAACCTGCAGGTTTTGCATTCTTCTAATTCTCCTGCTCATCCCACCCAGGGAGGCGGGAAGAGGAGAGTGAGCAAACAGCTGCATGGTACTGAGTTACCAGCTGGGGTTAAACCACACCATGCTAAAATACGTTTCCCTTTTCTATAAAGAGTGATCTGGACTAAACCATATCCTACATCAAGGGTGCCAAGCTAACCAGCTCATCCATACCTTTGGCATTTGCTGAGTTATTTTGGCCAGGTTTTGTCCCTTCTTTCCAATAATGAAACGATGAAGCCAAGAGGGGGCAGAGACCGAGGAGACGGTAAAACTGTTGGCCTGAGAGACAGAAAAACAGAGAAGCTGTTTGGTGGACAGACTGGAAGAGGTCTTCACAAATATTCAGTTTCAATTCTCATGCTGCACCTGCAGTATTGACTTCTAAGCTGCTCCTCTGACAGCTTAGAGACAAACACCAGACACCACCCCCACCCCACGCCCATTGTTTGTGGATATATGCTTATGGGACTTTCAAAGAAGGCCTAACCATCCTGTATGTACCTTTGCATAGACTTCAGTCAGTGCTTGCCCAAGCTTCTCAGGCTCGCCTCGCAGTATCACCGTCTCCGAGCTACTGTCAGTGGGTGGGATCTCGACAGAGACTCCAGTTTTCTCCAAGATCTCCTGCAGGGAATTCCCCTTAGGGCCGATGACGTACTTGTGCTGGGACTTCTTCACCTCCACTGCAATGGTTGTAGTCTTCTTTTTCTGTAGGGGCAGAAGCACTAGACATCAATCACAAGGGGGAAGGGAAGGACAAGAGCAAAAGGAAGAGGCACAAGATGCAGTGGAACCCTGCATCCGGGAAAGAATGAAGCAAAGGTGAGCACAGAGGTTCTGCAGTATTTTAGCACCCTTTCTGCCTACAGAATGCCTTGTGCCCAAAAATGCACAGGTGAAGTACAAAACTGGTATTCAGTGTCAAGCTCCCTCAGACACTATACGGAAGAGACCACATACACACATCCCCTTGCACAACAGGGCTCAATGCCCAGCTGTCCCCTAGGTGGTACTGAAATGCAACACCATGTAGGCTACTAGGCTGTAAGCTGATTATCTCTGTTGAAATTCCAGACTGGTACAAATGCAGACCTAACCATGAAGAAAAACAGCCTGACAACTCACAAGAAGGATATTGTAGTATTGTAGAAAATTGCAGTATTGTAGAAAATAAACTGGAGTGAAATTCACTCTTCAGCAGCTTCTACTTATGTAGCAACATTGATACTGTCAGCTGGCTGCCACTGTAGACTTCACACTTCCTTCTTTGGTAGCACCTGTGTGAACAAGAGCTAGAGCAGCTCTCTGTGGTCTGCTAATTCCCACCATGTAGAAGAATGAGAAATCTGTCACCTCCTCAGTAGTATCACCCCAAGTCCTACTCTGCTCAGTGAGGAAACTGTAAGATCCAGGGCCACGTACTGCGAGGGCTGCTGAGCCAGAGCTGACATGAGAAGGACACAGCAGAGGGACGCAGAAAAAGAGGGACTACAAGCAGGAGGGGGTAAGATGGGAAGCGTTATGGACCATCTATACCTTCTCCTCATAGATCTTCTTAACACGAGCCACAGCCTGGGCCAGCTGCTCCTTTTCTCCTGTGAAGACTATCTCTGTCTTGTTGACGCTGGGTGGAGGAATGTTGATGCGTGTCCCTGTGTCCTGCATGAGCTCGCTCACCAGCTTGTTGTAAGGGCCAGCAATGAAGGGATGGTACACTTTCTCCACATCCAGCCGCTCCACAGCACGTTTATCCTGGAAAAGCCCAGAACAGAACTTGGTGGGAACTGCCCTCCATATTACAGTCTCTGCCAGACACAGCTAAGTTCCCAGTGCTGTCTTGCTTGACACTCTGGCCCAAGTACCTTTTTCCAGTTTGCAGTCTTGTAGATCTCTATCCTTTTCAATCTATGAACACTGCTGCTGGTGATTTACAATATTCACCTCTGTAATCTCCTGTCTTATCTCAGCTGGCATCTAATAGGGTTCACTTCAAACATGAAACATGCTTATCTGATTTCAGAGATGGACAAAATGGAGAACCACAACTTGCAGAACCTGGCAGCAGTGCTCACGCAGACAGTGGCACAGTATAAGCCTCGGTATAAGCCACTGACTATGGCCACGATGGCTAAAGGCATCTAACATACCATGGAGAAGCAAAATGGCTGCCCAGCTAATGCCACTGAGAGATACCAGAGTACTGAAGTACCTGCTCAGCAGAGATAAGCAGGATCTCGTGTCGAGCCTTCTCAATCCCTTCTTTAGTGCCGGTGATCTTGATCTGGTTGCTGGGGTCATCCGGGCGGGGGATCTGGATTTTAGTTGCAGTTTTGAGCTCCAGGTCCTGCAGCTTCTCACCATTCTTTCCAATGACAAAACGGTGGTGCTCCTTGGGGATGGCAACTGTTGCTGAAGCCTGCAACACAACAATCAAGCATCTATGAGAAGGTTTGCCTGCACTGGCAGATCCACAGGAAAAAAGCCAGGAAAAGCAATTTAGGTGCTCCTTAGCAGTACTGCTAAGGAGCAGATACAATGACTTCCCAGCACATTCTGTGTAAGGACTGATACTGTACCAGAACAGTTGATCTACAGTGCCTGTATACCAGGAGTCTAAAAGCCCACCTTTCCCTCAAAACCCTTCTGTTTGCATAGAGTAGTATTCTGTGTTAGCAAAGGCATTTGGGTACAGACAAGGAGGTGTCTATTCTCCAGTGCAAGACACTGGAGCAGTACCAGACAGCAACTGAGACAATGGCTCATGGGTGGAATTTATCTGAACTCTGACATCTGCTGCCAAGGCTATAGAAAACAAGACACAGCCTGACTCCTAGGAAACAGAAATTCAACACCGCAAACCTATTTCAGCAGGCAGACAGCTCGGAGATGCTTACCACTACTAAGTGCTAAGGTGTCTTCACTGTAGTACTTGCTGCTCCTGGGACTGCTTCTAGATGGTCCCTCTTGGAACTGGGGTCCCAAGAGCTTCTCTCAATCTACCATTAAAGGGCTGGTCTGTAACAGGGATTCCTGACTTCTTCCCTTCTGAGTTTTTACTGACCTGTTAGCTTATGATTGCTACCATGTTTGTGAATATTTGACTACTAATTGTAATCAGACACTTAAAACTGAAGCTACAATGGACAAAAAAAAAACCAAAACAAATCAAAACCAGATCACTTGGCGTGACTCTTCAATTTGGTGTCCCTGTATCAAAGCCAGCCAAGCCTAGGAGAAGCTGGAATACAGGCACACCTTTCAGACCTGGGGCCAGGGCAGTAGGAGGTATATTTGAGGACAGTGGGGAATTGATCTGTGGCAGTACAACCTGAACTATTTTTTCAGACGCATATTATGTAGGGTTTGTCCCTTTCTCTTCCCTCTGGCAGGCTATGACACATGGGCTGAACAGCACTAAGCAGACATGGTATTAACTATTGCACTAACTACCTTTGACATCACACTTTAAAACATACTAGGACACCTGGCTGTATTATATCCTAACAAGAACTGCCATCTTCAATATGAACTCAAGAATCTGAAGGGAAGAATTCAAAACCCAGCAGAATGAAAGTAGAAGCAACGGAAACAACGGGTCTGTGACTCCTTCCCAGTGTCGCTTGAGTTACACAATACAGAACCCTGACCTGAAGCTTGCAGCTTTTGGCAAGGCTTCCTCTTCGCTACTTCTATTTCTCCCATCCCTCCACATTCTCCTCTGAAGGATTTCAGAGAAAGCACAGTCCTGTCCTCACATACTACTAACCTTGCATGAGGGGCCTGCACTCTCTCTGGCACCAGCACCTCAGCACAAAGTCACTGTTTGCAATTCAAGTGTTCAGAGGTTGCAGACTCCACCCTTCATGCAACACCGTGGCCTTTAATTATCTTTGAACCCTATTTTAAGCCTCATTTCCATTCCAAATTGCCAACTGTGTGCTTTGAAAATATACGGCAAAGCTGAATTAGTCATCTAATAACACCTCTTTGGCTTATAAGCACACACGCCCAAGGGTCTCAAAGCATTTGCAAGACCTGGGGAAGAGCAAAGATGAAGTGAGAAACAGTTAGATGCCCTCACCTGAGTCTGCAGCCGAGCGACAATCTCCTTCCGAGCCTTCATGACTGCTTCCAGCTTGCCAGAGACCATGATTGAAAGGCCCTGGTCCTTTGCAAGAGACAGCTCCAGGTGAGCTCCTGTCTTCTGCATGATGTCAAGGCAGATCTTGGCCTGCTCGCCTTCTCCAAACTGATTCATGTCCTTGTATTTCCTCTCCTCCAGTGGCACATGAAACACCTGCTCAGGCACAGGATAGATAAAAGAAGGGCAAAACAAGCTGTCAGGATGCTCCTGATTGCCAGTGTTTCCCTCTCTTATTGCCATACAGGACTTTATTGGCATACTAAGTTTCAAGGTTTGTGCAATCCATCAACTTTTCCAGTGGAAACACCAGCTGTGAACTGGAAAAATGCAACAGCACTGAGCAGGCAGTCTGACCCACACTGGGTGTCTGCCTAAAGCACGTGCTATGGGGGGAACAGTGCTCACTACTTGAATTCTGCAACTCTCCCGTCGGGCCTGCTCCAGCTATTTGTGGAACAGGGATGCAGAACTTTTAATGGACAATTTTCCAACACATCCCACCCCTCCAGAACACTCCTAGCTGTCAGCTGCAGCCCTCCTCGTGCCCCAGCATACAGTACAGCAAGAAGGCTGTCAATATGACACACTAAGGATTTCATACTCCAGGGAAAGCTTCACTTCACCTACTTTTTGGAGGGAGGAAATCAGAGATAAGATACCAACTCTCACCAACCTGAGTGATGACAGAAGCCTTTATTGGTCGGATTTTGCTCCAGGGCCCAGCAGGTTCCTGGGCAGCTTCCAAACATGGTGCTTTCTCAGGGAGCGGAGGGAAGGCTTCCTTGTAGGTTGGAGGATCATTCTCTTCTTCAGAGTTTAAAGCTGTAACTGGGGTGAAGCAAACAGGGTAAACAAGATGCCCTATTCACAGGCAATGCAATTGTATTTAGGCACCAATAACAAAAGAAAGCAAATGACTTATGCACTACTGTAATCCTATTACAGTTATGCCTGTGGAGCAGCCAAGTCTGGAGCACAACTGACCTCAGCACAGCACAGACTGCAGTAGATGTCATTAACAACCAGCCTTATCTGAGCTGGCACTATGGATGCAGGAAGTAAACATGCAAGTGAATAACAGCAGCGAACAGCACATTTTTGCAAACTTTGTCAAGAGGGGCTTAATTAGGGGAGAACAGGCTGAGCAGAAAGAAAGTGAAAGGAACAGAGCAGGGCTGCAGTCAGAAGGGGGTCAAACACACCCAGAAGGAAGACAATGAGAAGCACTGTAGTTGAGTCCAGGGAAAGGCTGTACCTTATGCTGGACTCAGCTGTGCACTGGGCCATGCCAGGTGGGCCAGCTTACAGTTGGAGGATATGTGCCAAACCCATCAGTGAGGCAGTTAATAAGTTACACTGACTTCCCCCAGCACCTGGCTGAGTAGAAGGAGGAAGCACACTGATCCCATGAGGCTCTCTTGTAGCTCAATGCCCCATTCTTGCATGTGACCTGTCCCACAGCTGGCAGCACTGCTAGCCAGAGAAGATGAAGATCTGAGGCCTGCCTCCTCCTGGCACTGCACTGTGCAGCATCACCACTGTGTTCTCGTGGTGGAAAGCCCCTAGCCTAGGAATGTAGAATGCAGCGCCTTCACACTTGTCAGGAACTGGACACATGGAGTGAGCTTGGGTATAAAGAACCTTGCCTGTGCAGTCTGTATTTTGAGGCACATCACAGGAACTGAAGTGCATTTCCTCACCTTTCACCTGCTGCTGAGCCAGGCCGCTGCGATGTTCAGCGAAGCTCTCCTGGGTCAAAACTGCCACGGAGCTCATTGTCGACTTCCCACCCACACACAATCCGGGTATGCCACTGGAAGAAGCAGCGGTGGCAACACTATTACACCACCATTCAAGATGTGTAGAAGACACTCCAAGAAGACAAAGTATGTGTTACTGAGCACTTCTCCAGTCAGCCTCTTGAAAGCTCCTACAGTGCCAGCAGCTGACCGGTTTTCTTGCTGAACCAGACAGGAAATTCAGGGAGGATATTTCCTCACAATATAGTGGTCACCAAACCAGTGCTCCTCATTAAAGAGACAGAAGATGTGCAACCTAAGAAGGTCACTCAAAGGGGGGACACCAGAAGCTGTCAAAGCATACTCTAATTAATCTATAAATTATTAATGGTGTGCAATTTTTAAACAAGCATCCAAAGGTCTGGATAGTCAGTCCAAACCACTGTGTAACCCTACAGGTAAAACAAAAAAGGGTCCACGATGCTGCCTTTTCCTGAAAAGGACTTATTTAGGTGCCTGAACTCCCACTGACTTAGGGCTGCACTCAGGAAGCCACTCTGAGGAACAAGCTCAGCAATAGCAAGATCTTTGGTTCTCTCAAAATAAGAACTTACCAGCTAAATGGTCAGTAGCCAGAGAGTCCGTCCTGTAAGCTGCCCGTTTGTCAGCCTGCCAGCTTTTGCTTTAGGGAAAAAAAAAAAAAACAACAGAATAAAAATTATGTGCCTGCTCCAAGACAAGAGGAAAACATGACACCCCGTTACTGTAATTCTCAAAAGAGCACCACCTGTACTGCATTTCAAACTTGCCACCTATCCAAAATGTTCTCATACTGAGTCACATCTCACCATACTTTACCTGTCATGTTTTACTAGAGCTACAGGCAACACCACTATCTACTTAAACCTCACAGCAGGAAGCCTGGAGTAGCTACTCTTTCATCAAACTGGCTACAAGAGCAGCCATTCAGTATCAGGCAAAAATATAGTCAATTATTAACAGATGTGCAAGATAGACATGAAATTTCAGGGTTGCAAGCAAGAGCATCGACATCTAGTCAGAAGAGACTTAGCAACCTGAAAACCTGCCAACAACACTGCCATCAGTCAGAAGTTAGGAATGTAGTTTAGTGGAGATGGGCTGAATCAACACAGACGTCCTCACAAACAAAGGCAAACAGCGCTATCCACATACAGCTGCTGGTCAGTCCACCTCTTCATTTTTTATTGTAATATGATGATGCACCAGGTACTGAACTCCGTTTCCAGACCTAAATCGGAAGAACAAAACCCATGCTGGTTTACATGGACTATTTAAACACATGGAACCAGTAAAAAAAAAACCCAGACCGTTGATGGGAGTTTTACATCTCCTGTATCTGGACCTGCAGATTTACTGAAAAAGGGGTTAGGAATCTAAGTAAAACTGTACAAGCCAGTAAAGCACACCCCGCTAGACGTACAAGAATTCCCCACACCTGAGTTCCCCTAAGTGGTTGTATGTGCTCTTGCAGGGCTTGCACTCCCCTAGAAGTCAGCACCTCTGACTCCTCAGGGACACAAGGCCCCTCTCCTACACAAACCTTCTCAACAGCAAACTGACACTTTCCAGTAAACTGACAGTTGCCATTTCTGGCTCCCAAACCCAAAGTGTTGCTGATGTGGCGTCTCACATCGTGACACAGTAAGCGAAGGCAACACTGGCAGAAAAGGAGCAGAGAAGAACAAGAACAGTAATGCAACTGGGCTGTGCAGGCCTAATCTGCACCTCAGTGAAAGCCAGAGGGTTTCTTCCTCTACTTCAACATGCCTCTTATCAGTCACGTGGCAACAGCACCTGTGCTATCGAAGTAACAGAGCTAATGCTGCAATTAATCCTGTAATGATCTGCTACTACGAGGTGGCAGCTACCAGGACAGCCAGCCAGCCATGCCTAGGCATTGGCTGGTGCACATGAAAGGGTGGCTAGTTAACTGATCTCTTGCTGTTCATGGTTACACTATGGTGTAGCATATGGTTCCATGTACATGGTACACAACTGCATGGTTCAAGCTGTCACAGAACCAAGGAAAGCCTGTTAGCAGCACAGCATCCGTCCCACAGTATTTCAGCAAGACCTGCAAGACCGATGCAGTAAGCTCCTCCAGCCCGCTGGGTCACATCAAGGCTGCCACCACCTCCTGGCAAACTGCAAACAAGGAAGAGGGCAGGAGCAAGCATTCTAGACATCACAGGCAGCTTCCAAGGTCTGGCTAAAGCCTCACGAACAGCACAGATGTGCTTGTAACTCTCATTTCTCCGGAAAGCACCACCTGGCTCATCTTGCACGTTCTCTCCCCTTTACAGGGGCAAGGATGAGAAGCCAGTCAGTGACACCCAATATAGCACCTGCCTGAGTGCGGCAGCACACAGCTGCTGGCTACACTGCGCACACCAGCTGCAGAGCTCTTCCTTGCAGTCTCCACCTCAGAGAACAGCTAGACATTCACAGAGGAATCTTGAGGGCAGCGTTTACCCATATGAATTTCTGCTTTGTCATCCATACAGCAAGCTAAGAACAAATGCTCTTCATTTCCAGTAACCTCAAACATCTGGTACATTGTAGGCCTCAAGGATTCACCTCTGGCCAAAATTGGAGGCGGCCATCAGAATGGTATTCTAAACGTAACATCAAAACCAGCAGCTCGGGCACTGCATTTGGAGCCTACACCTCCTTGACTTCCCACCTTAGGTTTTGAAACTCAGATTACAGCTACGTCACACCAGCACTGCGGCTGACTGGGTTAACAGGTTTTCAACTGCCTAAACACTGTCTGTAGCACTGGCTTTATGCGACAAAAGAAGTTTCAGAAGTCTAGAACACACTTACAATACAGAGAATGAAATCATCCTAAAAATAACCACCAGCAAGGAACAGACCTAACCACATAAGAAACATTTGTATGAAGAGAAACAAAAGCAAAGTCATGAGTTACACTGCCAATGCAACCAGTACGTGTGGACAAAAACATCAGTTACGTGTTATTTAAAAACATATTTAACAAAAAAATTAGCTTTTTGTTAATCAAGGTAGCTAAAATCAGATGCAGGTAGGACTGCACACTGCAATGGGGCTGGGCTGGTTGGGGCAGCATCCAACTGTCCTCTGTCAGATGTCCATCAGGGCAGAGTGATCTCTTGGTAGATGAGTGGTCAGACATGAAAATACTTCCTTTCTGAAAACCAACAGGCTCTCCCAGATGTTGAAGGCCCAGGCCCTTTGGTTTTGAAGAGATCATGCAGGCAGACAGCTGCTGTGTGGCAGGACAGAGTCTTTCCCTTCTTACTGATCCCTGAAGCAGTACATCTGAGAAAGCAACACAACTGGTGCCTGAGCCACAGACAGACTTACACCTGACCTATCCCTCTATTTATTCTCTCACCAATATCATGACCCACCACATTCCCCACTGTCACTCCTCGTCCTTGGTCAGGAAGCGTTTTGTGTGAGCCCAGCTACCAACGTGCACTCACACACGGTCCTGGAGAGCCCTGGCAGTACTTCTCGCCGGGGCCGGGCTTCCATGGCCACGCACCCAGAGGGGCAGACGGCCTCCGGGGGCCGCCTCTCGAGTGGGGCAGGCTGCGCCTGGAACCCGACGGGCCTGTACCGCTACAGCGGCACGGGCAGCGCAGCAGCCTAGGCTGCTGGGGACCGTCCGCCGATCTCCGCAGTGGCCGGCCGCGCCGAGGCGGGGAAAACTCCGGGACCCGCGGCCTAGGCCAAGCCACGCCGGGGCGGGCGGCGCCGCCAGCGCCACCTCAGCACTGCCGGCACCGGAGGCGGAGCGGCGGGGCGGGGCGGCGCCCTTAAAGGGCCCAGCGGGGCCCCGCTGTCACCCGCGCCCCCTGCGCGGGGCTGAGCGTGCGGGCGGTGCGCTCCCCAACGCACCGCTCGTGCGGCAACGGGACCGGGAGCACGGCGGGCGCCGCGCCTCGGGACAGCGGCAGCCCCAGCACAGTACATCTCGGCCCGGCCCGGCGCGGCCCTCTGGGCTGCAGGCCGGGGGCGGCCGCAACACACAAGTGGGGGGAAAGGTGCTCCCGCGGGGGGATCGGTGACAGCCGTGAGACTGCCGGGGGCGGCAGCGAGTGAGGCGCGGGACTGCGCGGGCACGGTCTGTCCCGAGTCCGCGGTTAGCACCTTACCAACGTCCGCTCGGCCCCGCCGATGGCCCAGGGAGCGGGGCCGGGGCGCTCGCCCCTGTAAGTCACAGCAGCATCCGGGGAAAGGCTGCCCGCCGACGCCGCTCCGCGGACTGATGCGGCGCTTGGAGGAGCGCCCGCCGCCGACCGTTTTGGCTTGTACGAGGCGCAAACCCTCCGACCACCGGGGACTACGTGGAGCCATCCCGACCCTTGCTGCCCCCTCCCCACGCACCCACGGGGCCCAGCGCCCCCATCAGCTGGGCCCCGGGACGGCGCCGCACGCCAGCGCTGTCCAACAGCGGCTGTCGGCTTGCACCGCCGTTTCGACACAGCCCGAGGCCGCACCACCGGCTGCTCCGAGAGCCCTTCTCCCCGAGCGGCTCCCGCCGGACTTTGCCCGGCCCAGCCGGCGGGAAGTTGACCCGGAGTTTCCCGGCACGCCGGTGCCGAGGCAAAGGAAGTGAGGCCGCGCCGGGCCGAGCCCCCCCCAAGCCTCCACGTCGGCGCCGCGGCAGAGGAGCCGCCCCCCCGTCCCCCGTGACTCACTCCGGCCGGTGCCCGCTCGCCCGCCCTGCTGGAGAACCGGAGCGCTCCTGGGAGAGCGGCTCGGCGCCCGCCCCGCCACCTATATAGGCCGGGCCGCTGCCAATCCCCGGCCCGCACGTCAGCGGGACATGCCCCTTCCCGGCGGGGCCAGACCGCCACGCGGGCCTCGCGCCGCCGGGGGCGCCCCGTGGCCTGCCCGCCGCGGAGGAGCGAAGCGGCGGCTCAGCCCGGGAACCTGCGGCTCTGGCGGCGGTCCCGCTCCCGCCGCCCGGCCCGACGGGCTGCACTGCGAAGGAAGAGCCGCGGGTCCCTTCCACCCGCGCTGCGCCCCCGGGGGTTGCCAAGCCGCCGCCTGCTCCAGCCCCAGGCTGCCGCTCGAGGGAAAGCCCACGGCCGCCTTGCCTTCCACAATGCAGACACGGGCAATGCCTCCCTTCTGCGGCCCGGCGGCTCCGTGGGACGCGAAAGCTACAGCTAGAGCTGCTGCAGAACCGAGCCTGCGCGGCTGGCTGTCCCCAGCGCCGGGCCAGGCCCCTCTGCGGTGGCGGAGTCAGCTCAGCTCCCCAGAGCTTCCAACTACCCAGTGTGTTTAGCTGAGGCCGGTTTCGCGCAGGGCTTGTGAGCTAGAGAGGCTCACGAGGGCTCTAAGCACTCTTAAAACCACGGCTGGCACCGGAGAGCAGCCAACACCTGGGGCTTCTGCCCTGCCCTACAAGTGGAGAGGGACACTGAGGTCCCAGCCCCAGACAGCCAGTTCCTTCTCCGTGCAGCTTGTGCCAGAGCAGCAGCTTCTCTTCTGCTGAGGTTGCAAACAGAAGGAGCAGGTTAAGAGCAAGATTAAAAAAAAAAAATAAATAAATAAATACCCCCTCACCCACCAATAGCCCCCTCTCCTTATTCTAATCTCTAACGTGGAAATGGGGAAGAGCTAAGGCAAGGCAAGGCAAGCCAACAAGCACAATACTCTCCTGCTGAGAGGATGTTTATTAAAGTTTGTGCAATATAGATGTTTTTAATTATTAGCCCTGCACCCTCAGGGAACTGAGGGAGAAAAAAAAATCATCACATCAGTGTAAAAATACATGGAATTCGAGCTGATTTTTGCTTTAGCTCAGTCTCTGCCTGTTTCCCTACACAGGATTTATTTTCCTCACCATTCATAAACTGCACTTAGTGACTGCTTTTCTCATTCACATCTTGCTCTCTCCCAGTCCCTAGCAAACTAAACACAAGAACCTGCTTTGTGGAGCTCTGACCACAGCCGTTCAAGGTCTTCGGGAACAACTGCTTTTGATTACATGCAGTAATCTTTAGATATATTCATGTGCTGTATTTTATGGTAAGATAGATGGTATTTAGCCATAAGTAAAATTATGATTACTTATTACTATTATTGAGCAAGAGCAGATTTCTCCAGTTTTCCTTTTTTTAATCCTGTGTGTTTTAATGATGAGGACATCATTAAACACCTGAACTCTGACTCAAACAACAATTTATCACTGTAAATAATATACTTGTGGGTGAAATGGGGCAGTATGTTAAAGGGAGGCTGCAGGGATATCGCTCCAAGCATGGAGCTGCCACACAGAAAGGCAGCAACTACTACTGCCACGTCATATGCGCTTCCAAGAGCTGGCTCAGGCGCCTCCAACACAAACCATCTAGGCTGTGCATGCCAGCAGCACCCCGTAAGACACACAAGCAGGATCATGCCTACAGAGACAGAGGTGGTTCATGCAAAAGCAGAGCTTTAGGGGCCTGAAGCAGCACCTCCAGGCTTTGGACGCTTCTGCTTCCAGGCAGCACCTGGGAATGCAGGGGGTTGTGGTTTGGGACTTAGAGATGAGCATTCTGAACCTCCCTTGAGGTGCATGATGCTTTCACCCCCTCAAGTTTATCTCCCCAGCGCAAAGCAAGCAGCCTCCTCTCAACACTCAACTTCGCTCCATCCAATTAACCACAACACTGGTAAGTACTGCGATCCCCTGTGCGAGGAATCAGAGGAGCATCACAACCACCAGACCAGAGCATCTTACTGAAACACCAACATCCTTCTCCCTCTCATTATCTGGTTTAGTATGGGCCTTCTGTAGGGACATGCCACTTTAAGCCTATGGGACAACAAAAGCCCCTCTGCTCTATGCAGTGTTGCTGCCACTGGGGTTGCTAGGAGAGGGACTTTTTCACAAGGGCCTGTAGGGACACAACAAGGGGGAATGGCTTCGAACTGACAGACGGAAGATTTATATTAGATACTAGAAGGAAATCCTTCTCTGTGAGGGTGGTGAGGCGCTGGCACAGGTTGCCCAGAGAAGCTGTGGCTGCCCCATCCCTAGCAGTGTTCAAGGCCAGGTTGGACAGGGCTTGAAGCAACCTGATCTAGTGGAAGGTGCCCCTGCCCATGGCAGGGGGTTTGGAACTGGATGAACTTTAAGGTCCCTTCCAACACAAACTGTTCTGTGATTCTATGATTTCTTGGCTTTTATCACAGCTTCCTCTCCAGGACCATTTAAGAAGGAATCTTCCCCATGTGTTTCTGTAGCTCTTCCTTTATTTGCAGCTGCAAGTAGTGGGAGGGAAGCCTGCCAGGCCCAGAAGTTACTGGAAGGCGTAGAGCATCTCACTGCATGCCACCCTCAAATAATGATTTCTGTCACTGCAAAACTGTCACAGGCTGTTCTCCTTAGAGGAAGATCTTGCACAGGAAAAGAGGGTAGTGCAGGGGGAGAGCTCACCTTTCCTCCCACGTTCAGGAAGTACAGAAATGTCCTGTGCATGGATAAAGGCATATTTGCTCCTCCTGCCAGCACAACATCAACCATCTACATCGCACCCCATCTTTCTTCTTCAATAAGGCAATGGCATACGGGCAGACAGAGGTTTGCAGGGGCTACTTGGTATCTGTTCGGTCTCTACTCACCCCCAAAGTGCAATGTCACACCAAGAAATTAATAAAAGCTTGTTGTGGAGATGCATGTAAAAGGCTCCTCTAAGTCAGGCATGGGAATTTTTGGTAGCTGAGTAGTGAGGAGACAGAAGGAGGTACCCAGCCCCTTGACAAACACCAACCTGCCTCCCTTCCTCTAGCATCCCATATTTTAGCAGCATTGTAACAGACCCCGTTTTCATGATTTGAAAGAAAATGGAAGAGAAAGCCTCCCCAAAAGAGCACAAATGTGTGACAGAAAGGTTGAACAATTGGGTAATATGTAGTTTCCATGGCTTATCAAACTGGCAGTTCCTATCACCAGTCTGAGGGAGGACACAGAAATAGGACCAGCAAAAATATGAAATGCACACAGAGATAAAACTAACTCTGCACAAGTTAGGAACTTGGTTTTTTGAACATGTGTTTGCCAGTGAAAGAAAAGGTTGAGGAGTTAAGAAGCTTTCCATAATCACACCACCTCAGGACTCTTGGGGAAGGGAGAGGAAACTTTCAGCTCCTTAAACCACTGGAGCAAAGACCACAAAAAAGTTGGTCTTTCCTGGCACATGCACCCTTAGCAGAGCTAGGATTTTGCAAAGGATTTCTTTTAGCCTGTTCTTATTTTCTGTTGTTACAAGAGATCCCCAATTTTCCTTCTAGAGACTGCACGCCTTATTTGGAAAGCAACCCAAGTATGCTCCAAAGAGTGTGTGCTGTGATTTTACTTTCTGTTAAATATAACTCCAGATTTCTAGAACTGTACAAACAGGCCCCCTTTTTGTACTCTGGGTGCTTATCCCACACACCTAAGTTAGAGAGCACCACAAAAAAAACTATTCCTGAAATCATCTACTTCAGCACATCTCTCACCAGTGGCATGAGCAGAAAAGGGCTGGGGGAATACTTTGCATCACGCTAGAAAAAGAAGTGGATAAGGATTCAGGATGCAAAGCACACATGGTTCTCACCCACAGCAGTGAGAGACACCTCTCAGCTCTAAAGCCATCTCCATGGCTTGCCATGGGATCTTCCAATAGAATGCTTTTATTTTTACAGGAAAACCTCTATTAAACTGAAGCTAAGGCTCAAATTACATAGATCCTTCTGCCAAGAGAATGAAAAAACCTCCGTCATAAAAAAAAAGACTGAACGTGAGTCCATGTTGCTCATGTTTCTTAAGTGACTTTGAGACCAGATTTTCTGTATTTGCCACAAGGAAGGAAACTTCCAGGGATGTGCAAGTCAGGCATCCCTCTTCCCCATTCACGTATCAGTACCAGGAAAAAATGATTCTGTAGGCTAAATTCTGCCTGTACTGAATGCAACCCCATCATCTTCAGAGGCCCACTGTAAATATCCAAGTAGAGAACTGCTTGTAGAAAGAGAGAAGTCTAACTGAACCTATACGCTAATTCCAACTCCAACCATTTAATCATGTTGTCAAGAAAGGAGGGAGGTGGAAGAAAGAGGAACAACTGCATGTATGTGTCTCACATGGGACCTAGGTGGTATAGATAAGGGATCCCAGGGGAGTGCAACACTACTCCTGGTAAAACCTACGTTGTTTATCGAGGGCAATTCTCTTGCACAAGCAGAAGAGCTGACCAGACATCAAATGAAGGTGACTAACCTCAGCAGACCTCTCAGGCCAAAATGGTTGTTTAAAAGACTTGCTTTTACTTCCTGGGCACCCTGACAATAAAATTATGCAACCACCAGTTAGCAAAAACCATATACGCTGCGCTTCCTAGACTATCATAGGGTACAATATAAAAAGGGGAAAGCAAATTAGGTAGGAAGAACAGGAGCAACTTACTGGTGCGGACAGAGTTCCAGCGTGAGCAAGTAGCTTCAAACCCTCTGACTGCAGAGAAAAAAAAGCTGCTAGTTAACGGGCAGAGATGCATGCTCTACACAGGAACACTGTGAGATTTAATGCAGACAAACCAGTGAAGAGACTCAAATTCTGCTCTTAGTTTTGCTGCCGATTCGTTGATCAGTGAAATTCAGTTACCCTGGCTGTGCATACGCAGCAGTCTTGATTTACTCTGTGGACTCATTATTTTATTTCAGGTTGCTCAGAAGGCTGTGATCCTTGGATGTCAGGTGCTCTGACAAAACAAATGCCATTTCAGAGATGAGGAAGAAAGTCAGTGGACAGTTTAATAAGATCAATGCAAAAGCAAAGCAAAAGGAAACCACACAGGATAGGTCAGAGCCTGTCCTTCTACTTACACCAGGAGAGAAATCTGATTATTTAACACAAACTTGGTTTTCAGAAGTCGGATTTCAAATAACCAAGATAAAATGTAATGAGATGAAAACAGAAGTAATACATTCAGATCAAGAATGATGGATTTGAATTTCCCACCTGTATTTCAAGCGTGGTTATAGGCAAATTTAGGAATTGAAAAGGTTGTCAAAAGTAAAAGCAAATTTCAGGTTCTTGCCCTTGGGGAGCCAATAAAGACTTTGAGGAGGAATGTTTTTTAAATGTGAGGGACAAAACAATATAAAGTATCTTCCTGTGTTGTTTTACAATTTCACAGCAAAGCAAAACACTGGCTTGATTCAAGATTAGGAGGAGGACTCCAAAACAAAGATTCCTGATATATTGCCTGGAAAGTGGCAATAGCACAGAGTAGCAGAAGTGAAAGTAGTCAAAGAAATTCAGAGTATCTGACAACAAGCTGGAGGTCTGAGTCTCTGGGGTCTCTAGTCCAACCTTCTGCTCAAAACAGGGTCAGACCAAGGCATTCAGGGCTTTCTTTAGATCTTTGAAACCTTCAAAGATGCACAAGCTTTCTGGGCAACCTATTCCAACATCTAACTATCCCAAGTTTCTTGCTTGCAGTCAGAACCTTTAACTTCAATTCTGGATCTTAATGCTGATCAGAGCTTCCTTGTTAATTTAGATTCTCCCCCCCCAGCCATGTGCCCATCACAGACAGGTGCTTTCACAGTGGTGCTGCCACACTGCTCTCTGCTGAACCTTCACTGCAGAAGGAAAAGAAAAATCTTCCACAAGTAATTAGCTGAGAGCTACTTCCCAATGCCTGCTAACGTCACAGTTACCCAAGAGTGAGGATTGCGGGGATACTGCAGAACATGGCACAGGCTATTATTCCTTTTCTGTTCTTCAGAAGGAAACTTTCACTTCACCCTCCTCTGGCAGCTGGGTTGGAGTTCTTTTGTTTACCTTTCCAGTGTCTCTTGTTCCCTTTTCCTTGGCCACTGCAATATAAAATGAACACGTGGCAATTTTCTAAGTCTTTTTCTTTTTTTAGAGATGCTGCCAGAAGCTCTCATGTGCTACACATCACACAGCTTGGAAAGGTAGGGGACTTGCAAGCCCTAAACTCACCCTTTTGCACATTAACTGCCCTATATTCAGACAATTCAAAGCTGACCCTTGTCTCATAGCTTGAACCTGTCACCATGCCCCCTAAAGACCCTCCTACAGATACTGTTAGGCTAGTGTTTTGCAGGGCAGAATTTAAGGAGCTGTTTATAAAGATGAGAATCAATTAGCTAAATACATACAGCAAATAAAAAGTAGCAAACTAAATGAGACAACCCAAATGACATTTTTCAGGGGGGCAGGGGACAATTTGCAACTTCAGCATGTAAACTGTGTTTACAGACATTTGCTTTTGTCTGTTTTGATTGGTTTTTAACTTGCTTAGCTACTAGGTATTTATTGTGAAGAAAAACCGAAGCAAGGTTGTTGATGCTCTGTGAAAGATTTTCAAGATTCCTCAGTTACTAATGTTTATTGGATAACAAAAGCTTCAGAGAATGCTGGCACTCCATTTTTATAAACTTTCTATGTGCTCTGGTATGTTTCCCTCCAAGTTCCAGTTCCCCAAGTCACATGGCTTCACAAGACTCTCCAATTCTGTAATATTTTCCCCTTTATTTCTATCTCGGTTACACTAAGCATTTTGAAAATACGACCCAAAGATGATTGTGCTATTGTGATGAACAAAACCCTCAAAAGAATAAAATAAGCTTTCAGGGAGGCTACTGCTCTGTTTGGAGAGGGAATGAACAATTTAAAATTGAACACCCCCCCCCCCCCCCCCCCCCCCAAAAAAAAAACCCACAACACAACAAATCCACAAACAAAAACCGAACAAAAAACCCCAAACAAAACAAAAAAATTTCCATACAAAAAGAACCCATCTTCACTTTGGCAACAATTCCTCTGAAAGGGCATTAAAGGAAATACCTGATTCCAACTGCCACTTGTTTAAAGCACTGATAGGACCCTCACTATTTAATCACAGCCTTCCCTTTGTCCTATTCATGGCATATGCAACAGGGGCTCAACACAACCACAGACAAGCACTAATTCCTAATCTCTACTAGGCCAAGCAAAAGGCTCTTCATGCGCTAGACAAAATTACATCAGAGTGATTTAAACTCACAGTGAAAAAAACAGACAGTCTTCTCTTCCAAATCTGCAAGGCCACTCTAAGCCTGCTATGAAAGGGGAGCAAGCAAGAACTCAGAGTAAAACCATTTCCACGAATTGTAATAAATAATATTATCCTACGCTTAAACCCGCTTTTCGTAACTGACTCATTGCCAGTCCCACCTTGCTCATCTTTGGGCTGAACAAGAAAGGTACATGTGCCATTTTAGTTAGAATTTTTTTTTGTTTGATACCTTATTCTGTACCGTCCTCCACCCAGATGCTACTGGGTTTGGATTAATAAAAAAGAGTGCCATAAGCAATATGAAATTTCAAATGAAAAATTAATAAAGAGGGATTAAGATTTCTTAAATTTCCAAGAACATCTAAACTTCTCTGAACAGTCACTGCTTGCTCTCATTTTTACCCACATCTGTCACAATCAACAGAGCCATGAACTCAGTATTTTAATTTAATGAAACTAAGAGCAGAAGTAGAACTTTAAAGTTTCCTCCATCCTATTTAACTTTCTCTACTTTTAAGCAACAGTCACATATGTACAACTTGCTATTCTTCAGAGATTTCAAAGGTCCTTGTAACACCTAAATCCCAGCAGGCTGCACCAGCTGCTGAAGTATTCATTTTGAAAACAAAAGCATATGCAGTAACAGGCCAAGCATAACATACTCCCATCTATACGCTCACCCTGCTGCTCTGTGAGCTGTTGCTCTCAGCTTTTCTTTCAACTGCTTCAACACAGGTTTACTTTCAGCTTTATCACTTGAACAGAGATAACAGCAAACTTACTTTCTACTGTGCAATGGAAACAGCCAGGGCCTTGTTTGCAAAGAGCAGAGCCCTGCTCCCCTCTTTGGGAAGGGCAGGATAGATCAGCCAGCCCATGCCATCCCCAGTGCTCACAAGAGACACAAACACCCCCAACTCCTCACTCAAGGCCACAGCCAGGGCAAGCAGCAACCAGCTCATTTGGATTGCTCCTGGCTCTCTAAGACTGCCTCTGTCCCTGCCAGTGGAGAAATCTTCCTTGCATTTTAACTCTGACCCTTATTCTCTTCCTTTTCCCTAACTTGACCCATGTACCCACCCCATGCCTGATGTCCCTGTTCCTGCCACACAGCCTGGCCTACGCTTTGTTTGTTGCTCATTTTTGGCAAATATCCAGTTTATTTTGTGAAATATCCAGTTTAATTCTCAGTGACAGAAATGCAAGGGTAGACAGAAAGAGAGTACCAGAAACAACAGGAAGAGAACAGCAAGTGGTACTACTGCAGGTGGTAATAACCAAATATAGCAACAGCATCAAAGTGTTCACTGTTGCCCTAAAAGAAAAAAAAAAAAAAAAAGCTTTAGACGATTTTTCAGACAACCCACTGCAAAACCTCAGAAATCCAGTCAACCAGACCTAGAAGAGCTGGGGGAAAAGGGACAAGAGACTGAAGCCCGTGCTACATGCCAATACCCTAAACCAAGCTTGACATTTGAATCATGCAAGATTATTCCAGTTATACAATCCCTGAGGAAAAACATGCCAGAGGTTAACTTTGTGAAAGTTAGTCATGCCTGCCTCATGATATTTACTGTGAGATATAATACTGGTAACCTTCCTTTAAAATCAGAGTGCTGATACAGACCTTATCGCCTGCCCTGCATATGGCTCAGACAGCACTTTTATGGGCTTTGACAAAGACTCCAAAAAGCAGTTATCAGTTTAATAACATGGGGAAAGGACTGGGTCCTGCCACCTCCAAGCTGAATAGTAACAGTCAAAACATGACAGGGTTCCAAGTCTTTCATCCTTAAAATCTGGTTAGTTGCTGGGCTGCTGCTAACCACGTAGCTACAGCACAGGAGTATCAGTTGCCATATCAGCACTTGTTTCCAGACATGTTTTATTAACCGATATTTTTTGTGCAGGTAAAAGGTATGGTGGTACACACAAGTTATACGCACAGATGTTTTATCCAGAATCACCCCACTTTGTGACATGTTCACATGCAAGTCACTCGTGGAATTCTGTTTGTTACACTGGGTTTGGTTGGGTATTTTTCTTTTCTTTCATTAATGCTAAGTAAATCTATCAGTTCCATCAGTTCTTTGTCATCAATGGAAAACCTTTAGTAAAGACCTCAAAACTGCCAGAAACTGTGCTGCTTAGCACAAGAGGATGTGGCACTACTTCCATTTTCTGGCAACAAGTAAATCAATTTTACTTTACAATTAAACAGCATCACTGAAGGAAGGTTGCTTGAATATTACTCTGCTATTGAATCCTCTCAAAGGCAAAACTTTTCCTGCGAATCATTATTTCTTGGTATCTTACAGCTACTGAACAAATCCATTCCCTTCTTCCAGTGCTGTTTTTCCACTCAAGTTAAATTCATTGCAATTTCCTCTAACCAAGCTTTTTGTGGTTCACCATTTCTCTCGGGTTTCTCCCTCTTCTTCTGCCTGCTGCTTTGTGAGCACCTCTTTTGTGACTCTAGCTGGACACAGCTCCTTGCTTCAACCCTGCTCCTCACAAAAGAATTACATGCTTCTATCGCTGCCTCAGCAGCACAGCCTCACAGTAAAGGCAGCTGTGGCCAAGGTCAGTCCTCCGCACCCACACGGCAACTGGACCAAGACTGCTCCTTCAGCCTCTGCTCAGGAACCTGCTCCTGGCACTGAGACCACAGGTTTATTCCCATGTCCAACAACTGAAAAAGTGCAACACTTAGCTAAGGCAGGAGCACTGTTAGCACCATAAGTGCAGTTACAAGTCCTGTTGTGTCAGCCTCCCCCCCACTATACCGCTACCATTTTGCTTTAGAGTAGTAAGTAGAAATCCAGCTGGCATTGTTATTACACCAAATGGTTTTTTTTTAGAGTCAGATGAAATTAATAAATTAGCATGATGAGGTATAAAAGTATCTAAGTTATTTACATACTATCATATCTAGTAATAATTTGTAAAATACTAATAGGGCTCTTTCAAGCCTTAAAAGATCCATCAGATTCAATAGTCAACAAAACTGAATCAGTTGTGAGGGACAAGTGATGTCTACCAGCAAGTTCAAAGCAGCATCTGTACTGTATGGTAGCTGCTAGAAAGGATGCTCTTATTTCTGTGAGGCTACTGGGAAAACACCAGAGCTTGTGTAGGTAGAAACACCAAAGATCACCTATATGAAGGAAAACAGAACCATTTCAGCTTTCACATACATAAGTATCTCACAAAACAATAAACCCAGAAAATCCATCACAGTCTGACTACTTTTGCATGTTAGAATCAAAATTTTAAGCCACATAATCTCCCAGTAACCTGAAGTCTTCTATACACCTTTTTTCAACCTGACTCCATGATTCTCTTTCACTGAAATCACACCAGGAGAGCTATGGGGCAACATGAGTTCACAGAAGGAAGACAGGGAAAAAGGTCACTCGAATTATTAGGTGTGCAGGACTTTTCCATTTAACGTGGTAAAGTAAATCACAATATTTTAATAGCAGATTTTTCTGACATAAACAGCCTTTCTTTTAAAGCTAAAGGACTGCTAAATATAAAGCCACATGCTGAATTCTCTCAGGTATCCAGGATAAGCCTGTAACCCAAAATTATTCTTCTACAGCTAGGAATTTCTAAAATGAAACCAGCTCTTGAAACCAGCCCCAAACTGAGGATTTCAGACTCTTGCCATAATTATGAGCGAAGCACCTGAGGTCTGGAGACCAGCTCCAGGTGTCTTGCACTCCTCCACAATCCCTCCCTCAGTAGGTCATACTGACCTCCTACTCCAAACAGTATCACAGCCCACCCACCATAAATACCAAAGCCTCCTGGTAACACAGAATCCCCTGGAATAGCTTCTGGATCAAAGCCCTAGGAAAAAAAAAATAACAATAATCAAACAAAAACAAACAAAAAACAAAAACCCCAAACAAAAAAAACCACCAGCAAACCACACAATACAACCTCATACTCTCTTCTTTCAAGGTCAGGATAATTAGGAAAAGGAACAGAAGCCTAATCCTGCAGCTGGGTTTTATTTTCCTACCTCCTCTTTATCTGTTTTCATATTTTAATATAACACCACCTACTGAACTCTTGCACAGACCCATGTTGCAAAAGTTTTACAGGCTCTGCGCCTCTCAGTAATGTGCTCTTGGACAAGTCAGACTTCTTACTGGGTGAACATGAATTCCTCAGCCCACTCTGAAAACCCCTGTTGAAACTTCTTCAGCAGTGCATGGGTTTGTCAAGATTATAACAGCATTCCCATAAGGAATCTTCTCTACAGAGAAGAGGCTGTTATTATGCATGATCCACAGGGTACTAAGAGGCTTATATTTCTTGTTACAGTGTCTTGCTTCTATATGAAAAGGAAGAGTATGATCTGGAAAAGGTGGTATCAGCTGAAATACCGCAACCAATAAAACATCCCAATTTTGTTTGAGAAAGTATAAACTGCAGAGGCTGGCCTGTCAGGGATGGCTCTCCAATCTGATAACAGCTATGAAATCCAAGATTACAGATCCCTCTTCTAACAAATCATACATCTTCAGAAGCAGCTTAATGTGAACTGAAAAAATAAATGAGCTACTTGACTGAGAACTATTAACTGCCCCTATTGTACCAAAAATAAGTTACTGTTGCTACCACCATGCTGCATAACATAACGATAACATTATGTTCCAATTCCAGGTCAGGGTTTACCCCTTTCCTGATCATCCCAGTCTAGAGAAGTAGGACCGACGAAAAAGTAGGGAACATAATAACCTTTAATACATAAGAAACGGTGTCATAATTTTTTTCGCCTTTTCAGGGAGAACTGGGGGGGGAGAGGAGAGAAAGAAGACAACAAGAAATCAGCTTATCTTGCAGTGGAGGAGACAGGAGGAGTATGTGTCACCATCAGGAGTGAAACACCAGAACAATCTATATAGGACAAACACAAGGGAATCTTTTCTAACTGCTTCTTAGAAGCCCCTTAGAAAATCTTGAGAATGACCTAAACTTACTGCATGTTGCTACAGTAGCAAAGCTTAGGCTAGACAGTTACACTGCCTCTTCTACCCTACATTTACAGACCTCCACGTTGTTACCTCCACATCTAGTGAGTGCGTTTCCCGTGCCTGTCATTCTGATCTGTGAAAGACATACTACTGTGGACTTTCCTGGAAGTAAAAGCTTAGGGTTTTTTTATGGCTTGACTATGTGGGTGTCCCTACCTACGATTTGGGCCACACTGCATGAAAGCCCATGTAAAAACAGGAAGACGGTTTTTTCTAACAGCTGAAATCTGAACAGGCAACTGGTTGGAGATACAGAGCTTTAGCACACACAGAACTACACATTACATTATTGCTTCCATTCCTGTCCTGCCTCTGATACATGCTCCTCTGTCAGAGGGAGGAATATCCAATCCCCCTGTGGAACAATACATGAAACACCACTTTCAAGTCTGGGTTGAATGGTGGGGGGAGGAAGAGCAGTAATAAAAAAAAAACAGCCATTATCATATCTGTTAAACTGTCTTCTAACTGAAAACAATTTTGTTGCACTTGAAGAGCAACAGTAGGAAAAAGTGAGAACAAATCATTGGGCAACAGCTTTATTGGCTTTACAAAAAAGAAAATATGCAAAAAGTCAATGCAGCACATATCAGTGTGCAGAATTTTCTCTGTTATTACACACCAGTATAAGAAGTGACTCTTTAAAAAAAAAGAAAACAACCAAAAAAAAAAAAAAAAGGAAAATGTACAGTTCTGGTCTCCTCAACATAAAAGGACATGGAACTGTTGAAACAAGTCCAGAGGAGAGCCACAAGGATGATCAGGGGCTGCAGCACCTCCCGTATGAAGACGGGATGAGAAAGTCGAGGCTGTTCAGCCTGGAGAAGAGAAGGCTGCGTGGAGACCTCACAGCAGCCTTCCAGTATCTGAAGGGGACCTACAGGGATGCTGGGGAAGGACTCTTCATTAAGGACTGTAGTGATAGGACAAGGGGTAATGGGTTAAAACTTAAACAGGGGAAGTTTAGATTGGATATAAGGAAGAAGTTCTTTACTGTGAGGGTGGTGAGGCACTGGAATGGGTTGCCCAGGGAAGCTGTGAATGCTCCATCCCTGGTAGTGTTCAAGGCCAGGCTGGACAGAGCCTTGGGTGACATGGTTTAGTGTGGTGTCCCTGCCCATGGCAGGGGGGTTGGAACTAAATGATCTTAAGGTCCTTTCCAACCCGAACTAGTCTATGATTCTATGAAATTCCTTGGTACTCAGCGTCTCTAATCTTCTCTTCTCCCAGCCATAGAGTTGCAAATTTGAATTCAAATTCCAAACTGGAGCTGTGAATTCAAGGACCTTGGCTCTCATCAGTTACAAGTGAACTGCTGATGCTATTACTAACACTCCCAGTACAACCAGCTCTCTTGCTTCTTGTGTTTCAGTGGAAGGAATTGCTCTTGCCAGTTGGGAATCCTTTCCTACTGCTTGGGGAAGGCCAGCAGAAGAAGCACTACTTACCATATGCCAAGCCACTTCAGCTACAGCCAAACTGGGCCCAAGAATCATGAGCATCCTGTGCTTAACCCTCTTCAGTTCTGCTTAACTGCAGGATCACCCTGTTCTATAAATAACCTGCAATAAAACCACACTGCAGGACTAGAGAGCAGTTAGTGAAAAAGAGCAACTTCCCTTCTATCACACAGAGGTAGCTGGCTCTGCCTGAACAATCAAATAATTGTTTGGGTTGAAAAGGACCTTGAAGCTCCCCTTGTTCCACACCCCCTGCCATGGACAGTAACACCTTCCACTAGACCAGGTTGCTCAAAGTCCCATCCAAGCTGGCCTTGAACACTGCCAGGGAAGGGGCAGCCGCAGCTTCTCTGGGCAACCTGTGCCAGTACTTCAGCACCATCACAGGGAAGAATTTCTTCCCTCATATCTAATCTAAATCTCCCCTCTGTGAGCTCAAAGCCATCCCCCTTGTCCTGTCACTACATGTCCTTGTAAAAAGTGTCATTGTCAGTCCCCTCTCTCCCACTCCCTGGATTTCTTGACAGCCCCTTCAGATATTGAAAGCTGCTTTAAGGTTTCCCCAGACTATTCTCTTCTGCAGGCTGAACAAGCCCAGCTCTCTTAGCCTGTCTTCATTGAAAGTCACAGGTGAGACAGAAACCTTTCTCCAGAACAGCCCATGACCATAACCTCACCCACCAGCAGTGCAAAATGAGACTATTACACTCAAGCTCGAACTCTAACAGTCCAAGAGGCCGGCCAGACCCCAGGACAGGACCTGCCATCACGGTGACACGGCGGCGGGGCTGTGGAAGACGACCTCATCCGTGTCACAGCTGGAGGCCCCCCTCAGGGGCAGCCCGGAAACACCGCCGGCTGACCCACGGCCGCCGCAAGGGGTGGAAGCTGGGCATGACTCATGTTTTTTGTTCGCTCCCTGGCGCAGCGCGGAGCAGCCGCTGCCCGAGGGAGCGGCGGAGGGACCCCTCCGAGCAGCTCCTACGCCCGTCCCTGTGGACGTTGGTTGCGCGCGGCGCGGTTCGGGTGCTGAGGTGAGAGGAGAGACGGTGAGGGCAAGGGGCGGCGAAGCGAAGGGGAAGGAGAGGGGGCGGTGGGGTGAGGGGGTGGTGTCGCCGCCTGGGTGTCTGAGGTACCCGCGAAACGGGAGGGCCTCGAAGATGCTGTTCGCTCTTTTCAGAATGGTTGAAATATTCACTCCAGGGCCGTTTGCATGAAGCGCATCAGAAGACATTCGCCTGAAGAAAACAAGCCAAACCCAAAACCCAAACCAAAACTACAGCCGGGTTGTTAAAACCGGAGGGTAGGGAACATGATGGACCAGCTCCAGAGGAAAATCTGGACTGCGTGCTCCTGCTTATGTGGGAGCACTCAGCCGCTGCCCTCAGGGGAATGCTGTGGGAAAGATCTTCTGTGAAAGATTTCTATGCTTGATCCATATGCTGAAACCTAATGTAACTGCAGCTATCTGCATAAATAGCTCTCTTCTGTTTCTTGGTAGCTGTGAGAAACTTTGCTCTTGGCCTGCCTCTAAGAAATAGTTGGGCGACAGACAAGCCTCGTGAATTAAAAGAATGTCCTTCTGTGTTCTAGCAGGATCTAGTTTTGTTTGGCATTGAAGATCTTATGGAGAATGGTTAAGTAGGAGTCAGTGACATCACTCGGCAGGAAACACTCTTGGAAGGAAGAGTTGCTGTCAAAGCAATCTTACATGATGATAAAAGACTCCCAGATAACCTCCTCTGTAGTTGAAGACTTACTCCACTGCTCATAGAGCTGCTTATTGACTGAAATACAGACATTTCAGATAGTGGATTTTCAGCATGAAATGTCACTTGATAAGTATGTTATTCAGTTTTTATTCCGTGTATATAATCAGGATGCCAGATTTTTGTTAGTGAGTTCAGCTTCATGTGAGATGACAGCAAATTGCTTCAGTGCTCAGCACCTTTAGTCTGTTTCTCCCATCAAAAAGCCTTCCTCAGAACTGACCTCTTATCTTGGGAGTGGAGAGGGAAACCAGCTTGGTAACTGTTAACAGTGAAGTAATCATAGTGAGCTAAAAAGTTGCATCTTCATAAACCTGAATTAGTTTGCACTTGCATATATATATATATATAAAAAATACAGTAGCTTTGAGAAGAAATGTGATAGCTGCCATAAATCATTGCCAGTTTGAAAACAACTTTGCCTTCTACTTAGCACAAAAGAGACTGGGTTTCTGTCCATCTGACATTGGGCAGTTTGCTTTGACCTGAAGATGGCTTTTTGATGGGAGGGGCAGACTGGAGGGTGCTGTGCATTGAAGCAGTGTAGTGGCATTTCACATGAAGCTAAATTCGCTGACACAAATCTGCTTGGAAGACAGAAAGAATCAGATGGTGATCATTTTAAAACCATAGAATGGAAGTGGGAGTGAGCTAGATAGATAAGAGGTGGCTGTGATATATAAGCTTTGTGAGTGGGAACAGGTACCTTTTTCGCTAAGAGGGCAAGCCAAGGGGGGCTCTAGAAAGGGGTCTTGGAGCACTCATCACTTGAAGATACCAGCTGACATTTTTATATTGCCGTAGTAAATTACATGATCTCTTTAACTCCTGTAAGTTAATGAGATACAAGCGTGTTGATGGGTCTTTGTCATAGAGGTGTTAAATGATTTTTTAAGTTTTTTTTTTTTTTTTGCCTGTCTGCTTTGTGATGCAGCTGCATGTGAAAATCTTGGCAACAGAAGTTAAAGTGACTGAGTTTGCAAACATCCAGATGAAAGAAGAGGAGAAAATGCTTCATTTTGAAGCTGTCAGCTCTTTACAGACACACTCAAGCATGAAAGGAAATGCTGAGGGGAAGGAGGCTTAAAAGGAAAGAATAATAGACCTTAGTTGTTTTGTTTTTTTTTTTTTTTTTTGGGGGGGGGTGTCTTAGCTTTGAAAGGTATGTTTCCTGTAAATAGTGAGATGTCTTTAGCAGTGTTTGGTCCGGTTAGTTTCCGGAAAGGATGTGAACTTTGCCTCTGAAGGCTTCAAAATGGTTTGTCATATATTTGGTGCCTTTAGCACCCCATATTCATGTTGCTTGAATTTATTGTTGTTAATAGGAGTGATGGTTGCCGAAAATTGTGCTCTGCCCTAGCACCGAAGAGTCAAGTACTGTTACTCTGTGGAGTAGTTGACACTGTTTCAAAATCTAGACAGCCAGTCAAGAATGCTTCTTTTTTAATTTAATGTGCAACAGTGGATGTTATGTTTTCTGATTTCTGTTGTTGTTTGCGGGGTTTTGGGGTTGTTTTTTTTTTTTTTTTTTGTACGATTCTTAGTAAGCTGGAAAACATTACTTTTTTCCAGATTTGTTCCTGACCTTCCATAAAAATGTCCAAGGTAAGAATAGCATTTCTGTCTTCCAGTGTAACAATGTGAAACAGGCATATGTTTTTAAATGTTAATCTACAAGGGCAGAATGTGTAAGTTGCATTGTGTTTGATGATGATGTGTATGCTAAATTGATGGGTAATAAATTTGAGAGAATTCACATAATATTATATCACATAGTATTGAAAACTTGAATGATGTAAAGCATACATTAGTTTTCTAGAAGTGTAAACCTCTGCAGTTAACTAATGTTCTTGGAAGGTTTTAATTTTGGTTATGGAGTTGCATACAAGCTCCCTGGTGCATTTTCATTGAAACTTCCATTCTGCTACTGTGTTTTGAGCAGGAATCATTAAGAACAGGATGTTCTGAGATTTAATTTCTTCATTTACTAATATGGTAACTGATCTTACAGTAAAATCCTTCATAAACAATGTGGTAACTTAATGTATTATTGACACGCTGGGATACATTTAATTTTTGGCTCCCTGCGCTTGGTATGACAGATAAAACATCCATGTTAGCTTATTGGAGTGATTCGATTTAAAAGATACTCAGGGTAATGTGTCTGAAGAGGGAAACTAGCAGATCCAAGGATTTCTCTGCAGTGTTTGTAGTTGTGGGCATTTCAAACACTATTGTGTAAATTCTGTCCCCCCCCCTTTAAAAGAGATCTCTAAAGAGAACTTCCAGCAGATGTCTGTCACTTCAGTAGTCATTTAGGCTTTTTATTTGGATGTGTTAAAAACTAATTAGAAATGGTCACCTTTTTATTTAGGTCCATAAACATTGGACACAAGCTTTTTTATTTTAAGCATGTGTGAAGACACTGTCTAGAAAGTGTGTGATTAGTGAATGCACTTAATACTTCAGTAAATAAATGCTCAGAATTTTTTCTTCTTCAAGTGATCTTGGCTGGATAGCTGAATAAATGAAGCTTTTTAACTCTAGGTGAATGCAGTTGCTCTGCATTACATTGTGAAAATGCCAAGTAGTATTTTTTTGTGTAGTTTCCTCTCTGCATGTTGTGTAGCTTAAAGCCATTTGAAATAACTGAGGAAAGCAGTTATACAAACAAGTATGTCATGAGTGGTTGCTTATTATTGTCTTATTTTTTATTTTAGCAACAGCCTGCTCAGTTTACCAATCCAGAAACCCCTGGCTATGTTGGATTTGCAAACCTGCCCAATCAAGTTCACCGAAAGTCTGTGAAAAAGGGGTTTGAATTTACTCTTATGGTGGTTGGTAAGGAAATATTTTATAGTCTTTCTCCAAATTAGTACTTCCTCACAGGGAATTTGGAATTAATGTTACTTCCACTATTGTAAGTCTCCAGCTTGCATTAGAAAGAAGTTCTTATATACTGTAGCATTTTACTTTCTTTTATAGGTTTATGAATTCATGCAATGCATGTTGTCCCCATCACAAACTGAATACACTAACAAGTTTGTGGGTGAAGTGAAAAAAATCTGTCGTGCACTCCAGTGATCACTGCTTCCTTCCTTCTCTCCTGTCTTACAGAATTCAAGCATTCTATTTAAAATTTAAAATTAAAACAGTTTAAGACTGGTTTTGCACTTGAGTGAAATGTTTGCATGTTTTGATTAAGAAAACAGTATTAAGGAGACTATTCTATTAAAAAACGTTTATGCTTCTGCAGTTCCAAAGAGTCAGAGCTGTGGTCTTTCCACCCCTTCTAAATACTATTCTAAGAGAAGAATAAGAATTTGATTAGTTGGTTTTAATGGGAGCTGTTACTTTTTAAATTGATCTTGATTTTCTTTTAGCAGTTATAAGTCAAAGTTTAATTCTCTCTGATATTTCACTGAGTTTCTGTGTTGGTATGTAGAAAGGAAAGAAAAATTTAGTGTGTCTGCAGAAATATGTTGATCCTTCGAGAAGTCAATGTAACTTTTGCAAATGAAATAGGATCCCAAATCAGACTTGGGCATCTTCTGTATCTTTCCTGGTCATGGTGCTTGAGAGCTCTAGCTTCTGGGTTTTGGTGTTTGAATTCTGTAATTCTCCCTTTTAAAATAGGCTTTTGCAAAGAAGTATACTCTAACAGAATCAGGTTCTTTTTTTCCTGGTGTAATAAGAAGTAAATCCCATTTGCGTGTTATGCTTGTCCAAGAGAGATCACAGTGGAAATGAGAAGGAGAGGTGAGGCAGTACATGATAGGAGGTGTTTAAGTTCTTAATTGTTCTGAATTCCAGTAGTTACAGAAAGAGTCTGTCTTCAAACCTTTCATTAGTTTTGCCAAATGAGAGTCCTGGCATTGCTTTTATCCTGTTTCTGTCTCTTGTAGTTCAGTGTTGCACAGAGCTGTGCCTTATTTTTGTCTTCTAGAACTTTATGGTATCTTTCATTGCATTTACTTAGGATATCATAATGGATATCTTATAAAATCTAAGTGTAAAGCCAAACTATAAGCAGATGTTTCAAATTACGGTATCTACTATAACTCTTCAAAATTTACTGTTCAGTGGTCCTAAAAATCTGGACAGTTCTAGAATCAAAAGATCTGCTTTCTCTGCTGCAGCTAAACTTAATTTCCAAATAGTGCTAAGTGAAAAAGTTCTTTCAGAAAGCTATGTGAAATGGTAGAAAGCAAACAGTTTTTCCTAGCCTCTTGTAAAATAGAAAATAGGGGGTAAAAGACATGGTGTCAGAGTAACAGAAAGGCGGTTAACTCCACCTGTGTCTTATTAAAATTTGCCAATATTCTAAGGGATAAATGAAAACTACAGGAAGAAAACTTGTAAAAATGTAGTTTCATTGAAAATTAGGAGTGATATTTTAAGATACACTAGCAGAGGGAGGCAGGCAACGTAAGATAAACCGTGCTGTAGAATGTTGATTATTTCAACAGTTTGGAATGTGAATTCTTTCTCTTGAAGTATGCATGGGGTTGAAGTATGCTCTCATGGGCTATATCACAATGTCTGTATTGAACTGTTATTCTTCATTAAGTTGCCATGCTTCTTAGTTTCTGAGCAGGAGAATGTTTCTTTAAAAGCTGTCTGCACTGACAGAGTCTTAATCAAAATTTTTTATTATTAGCATTTTTTTATGCTATTGTTTATTGTTTGTGATAATGTGAGGTGGAATTTATAACAACTTGGCTGCTTGGCTGTATTGCTTCCACTTTTATTTATTTAACAATTTCATGTTCATTCTCATTATTAAGCTATGACTTCATCTAAATAGTCATTTCTCTTAGGGGTCACTAAACTCTTAACTATTGTGGCCAGTATAATCCTTGACAGTGTCTATGAAAACTGGTTTGTTTTACATGTAATATTTACCCAGACTGGAAGTATGGAACGTGCCGCTGGTTAAAATCATACTTTTGTGGGTTTTGCTGAAATGATGCCATTTGGCTGTTACTTTGTCTCTCTCACTGGAGAAGACTGCACCAGTCTTGAGAGGTGCATTCTATAAAGCATTAAAAACTGGCAGATCCTAGTCAAATCTTTATTTAAAAAATAATTTAATCTCTTTTTTTTTTTTTTTTCCTCTTGCTCAGTTATCTGTTAGACTCCTATGGCAGAATAGTGTGCTACTGTGGTGAGTTAACCCTAGCTTCATGCTAGGTGCTCACTGAAGCTGTTCTATCACTACCCCTCAGCTGGACAGTGGAGAGAAAATATAAAGGCTTTTGGGTCAAGATAAGGACAGGGAGAGATCACTCTCCAGTTACCACTGTTGGCAAAACAGACTTGACTTGGAGAAATTAGTTTAATTTATCAATTAATTCAAAGTAGGGTAATGGGAAATAAGACCAGATCTTAAAAATGCCTTTCCCCTCCCCACACCCCTCCCTTTTTCTTGGGCTCAACTTTACTAGTGATTTTCTCTACTTCCTCTCCCACAGTGGTGCAGGGGGACAGGAAATGGGTCACACATTGTTTGCCACTCCTTCCTCCCCTGCTCCAGCATGGGGTCCCTCCCACAGGAGAAAGATTTTCATTAGCTTCTCCAATGAGGGTCCTTTCCATGGACTACAGTTCTTCATGAACTGCTCCAGTGTGGGCCCTTTCAACAGGGTGAGTCCCTCAGGAACAGGCTGTTCCAGTGTGGGTCCCCTGTGCAGTCACAAGTCCTCCCAGCAAACCTACTTCAGTGTGGGGTCTCCATTGGCTGCAGGGACTTGGCCTGTGCCTACAGAGTGTCTTTGGAAAAAGGTGTCTATTGCTCTGTTGGCAAAGCAAAGCAATAGCCAACACAGATACTCAACCCCCAAGCACAGCAGCTATACCAACTCTGACAAACGACACTGCAGCCACTCTAACCCCAGTGACAGACACTGTTGCACACATGTGGTTTGACAATCAGATTCATGAGGTCGATGCTACAGAGAACCAGAGTGGTGCTTCCTTTGACAAGAGCTCACCTACTTGGACTGCTTTGTCCAGAATTGCAGGTCTCTGCAGCCATGCCGTGTTTCAGGCCAACCAGGAAAATACAGCAGTTCTTGAGATAGCAGTGGCAGGAGATACCTCTGAGTCTGCACTTTTGAAATGCATTGAATTGTGCTGTGGTTCTGTCAAGGAGAAGAGAGAAAGGTACCCCAAAGTGATGGAAATGCCATTTAACTACCAACAGGTGACACAGGCATCCCAGGACTTGGGTTTCCGGGAAACCCAGGTCCCAAAGGAGATAAAGGGCTTGCAGGAGGCAGGGAGTCATCAGGTTGTGAAGCAAAGATTGGAGATACAATCTCCAATCCGAGGCTGAGCTGGAAACCTAGGACAACCACAAGAAAAGGGTGACCCACACATTGTTAGTATACCTGCTCCACTGTGGACCTCCATGGGCTTGCAGGGGCATAGCCTGCCTCACCATGGTCTGCACTGTGGGCTGCAGGAGAATCTGTTCTGGTGTCTGGAGCACCTCCTGTCCTTCCTTCCTCACTGACCTTAGTGTCTGCTGGGCTCTTTCTCACATGTTTTCACTTCTCTCTCCAGCTGCAATTGCTCCTGTGTACTAATTATTTCCTCTTAAGTATGTTATCTCAGAGGTGCTACCACTGTGACTGATGGTCTCAGCCTTGGTCAGTAGTGAGTCCTACTTGGAGCCAGCTGGCATTGGCTCTATGAGACATGGGAGAAACTTCTAACAGCTTCTCACAGAAGCCATCCAAGTGCCCCATCCCCCCACTACCAAACCCCTGCTGCACAAACCCAGTACAGTTACTCAGAGGGGTCATGTAGCCCATCATTTTTAACATATATATATATTAATTACCTCTATCAACACCTGAAATAAAATTCTAGGAAAAGGATTTGTTCAGTGAATTCAATACTGAGCACTTTGAGCTGCCAGTCTTTTTTATGCTGTGAACATCTGTTCTGATGAAGATCTTGATCTTTAACTAATTAGGTGGCTTTTGAACTCTTTATGGCTCAGTCAGTAGCCCTATAACAAAAATATATTTGTGGTACAATGTGGTAATCCCCAGTTTCATCAGTGAAAAAATTACTCTGTGTGTATGCTCAGTGGCCACTTACCTTGGGTCCTTGTTTGCCATATTAGCATAAAAATCAGAAATAAGTCATACTTTTTGAGGGCTGGCTGTGCAGAAGTTCAGAAGTGCCTTTTTTGTTATGTGAATTGATGATATAGCCTAGGCAGGATCCAGCATCCCCTTGTGTATGATTTTTCACATCCTGAAGTCATAGCAGAAAAGCAAGCCTTAACAAATCAGGAGACATGAAATGGGGAAATTTTAAGTCTAAATTGAGCAGAACTCTACTAACAGGTTTAATTAAAAATCATCAGTGAAAGCTCTGAGAAAGTGTATTATAAAGCTGAGATGTAAAAATTGTTATTCAACCTTTTTGTGCAAACCCTTCTAATACAAAATTATAAGGTGTAAATTTTTAAATGAAAATATTTACATTTAACATGAAAAAATCTATAGTTAGATGATACTGTCTGGATATAGTTGAAATTATTTATGTAAATATGTTGAATTTATTTTTATATTGAATCACAGGTGAATCTGGATTGGGGAAATCTACATTAATAAATAGCCTCTTCTTGACAGATCTCTACCCAGAAAGGATAATCCCAGGAGCTGCTGGTAAACACGCTTTCGTTCAAGTTTATCTGTTGTCAATGATTTTTGGAGTTCAGTGGCTTTATCTCTGGCTTTTAGTAACCACTGGTAGTCATTCCTAGCTGTAATAATTTCTAATGTGTTTCCTGATGCTGCATGGAATTGGTTCCCTCTGTACCCAGGATGTATATGGGGTCTTTGTTTAGTGCTCAGATGTATTCATATGGGAAAGTTAATCCCTTCTTTTGCTTAGGAAAAGAAAAAAAAGTCATGGTGTCACAGTAAGAAACAATCTGAAATTTTCTTTCTGTTGCAATTCTAAATGTATGCATTGTTGATGCCCGCTTGGAATTGCAACTTGATTCTTTGATTTGGGTTGATATGTAGTGGATGTGAACTTCACCTCCTTTTCTTCTTCAGTCCCGTCTCTTTTTTATTCTGTTAAACAAGGTGTACAATAATCCAGTGAAAGAGAATAGTGTAAGAAAATAGAGGAAGAGGCTATTTTCCCCCCCCCCCTTCGCTACCTGTTGAATGACTCGCTTCAATAATTTACAATGTTAGCTGATGATAACTTATCACTTTCAACCTTAGGAAAAAAAGATCCATTATGTATAATTTAGTATTGTTCTCCAGATTGCTGATTACCTACTGGTTTATTTTTTTTCTCAGTCCCTTTTGCATTAGTTTCTGTTATATTTAAAACCAGTATGAAATCTCCTGTATCTTCTAACAAAATCTGAAGACCTTTAATAGTGAGTCTTTAAGTTATCAGGTCTTAGGAGATAATATATGGAATAATCTTTATAGAGTTAAATCTGCAAATTAGTCTTTTGAGTTTATCTCAAAATGACAGTGTCATACAAATTCTATTCTGAAAGATCAACTTCATTGTCTTTCAGAGAAGATTGAGCGCACTGTGCAGATTGAAGCCTCAACAGTAGAAATTGAAGAGAGGGGTGTGAAGCTACGTCTGACTGTTGTAGATACACCAGGATATGGGGATGCTATCAATTGTCGAGACTGGTATGTACACAGAGTATATACTGACGTATGTGTAAGCAGTGACATCCATTTCATATTTGTCCTAGGAGGGTGAGAATAAATAACTGAAGTACGGCTATACTAATAATGATAGGCAGCTCAAAGTAGGATGTCCCCAGTGGCAACCGTAGCTCTTTTAAACACATCCATTGCAGAAATGGTTCAAAGTGATTGTACTGTTATCTTACCTTTCTTTGGTGTGTTATATGAAATGCTGAATTTCAATGTTACAAGCTAATTCAGATACATGTCATAAGGCATCAATAACTTCTACACAGCTCAAAATACATTTTGTGACAAAATTCTTTTTTGCCATTATTAACTTCCTTAAGTTTGGAAGTGTTTTATGTGAACAGTGACCTTGACTTTTTCTATAGTCAGAAAGCAGTGGAACCACCAGGCACAAGAAATTAACCAATACTTTAAGGAAGTAATTCATCTAGTATTTAGTGCAAGTAAAAATCCACCTTTAGATCTTATCCATGTTCATTAGAGTGTTCTCAGATTCTGTGCTTCATTTTTAAGAACATTTTCGTCATCTTTGAGTTTGATTGTTTGGGTTGTGGTTTTTGTTTGTTTTTGTTTGTGTTTTTTTTTTTTTAAAGAAATTTACATTACAGTAAATACTGAGAAATAATCTTAAAATGAGAGGTAATCCTTCCCACATCTCTCAAACCCCTGAAGCTCAAAGCACAGACATGAAATTAAGTTGTCCCTATCATGAGAGGATCAGGTTTGAGGCCACCTGAGGAACTTGAGCATGCTAAAGGACTTGATCCTCACAGGGAAGAATTTTTTCCTAATGTCTAATCTAAATCTCCCCTCTGTCAATTTAAAGCCATTCCCCCTAGGTCTGTTCCTACAGGTCCTCGTAAAAAGTCTCTTTCCAGATTTCCTGTAGGCCCCTTTAGGCACTGGAGGCTGCTCTAAGGTCTCTGTGGAGCCTTTTCTTCTCCAGGCTGAACAAGCCCAGCTCTCAGCCTGTCTCCATAGCAGAGGTGCTCCAGCCCTCGGAGCATCTTTGTGTCTCCTCTGGACTCACTCGAGCAGCTCCAAGCCCCTCTTGTTTTGAGGACCCCAGAGCTGGACACAGGACTGCAGGGGTGGGTCTCACGAGAGCAGAGTAGAGGGAGAGAATCCCCTCCCTCCACCTGCTGGCCACGCTCCTTTTGATGCAGCCCAGGACATGGTTGGTTTCTGGGCTGCAAGCACACACTGCCAGGTCATGGTGAACTTCTCATCGACCAACACCCCCAACTCCTTATTCTCATAAGGAAAAAGTTTTTTACAGTTGTTGTGGTGAGACACTGGAACAGGTTTTCCAGAGAAGCTGTGAATGCCCTGTCATTGGAAGTGTTCATGGTGAGGTTGGATGGGGTTTTGAACAACCTGACATACTGAAAGATGCCACTGTCTGTGCCAGGATTGGACTAGGTGATTTTTAAAGGTCTCTTGCAGCCCAAACCATTTTATGATTTTAAATATATTTGGAACAAGAAGCTTAGACTATCTTGAGCATGTGTTATTAATACTGGTTAAAATTACATCTAAACCCATGAGAAGTTTACTATGGAAGTTGTGTGTTATATATACGTATATTTTATCTTACGTATATATAAATATGCAGAGTAGTTATTATAAAATTCTATCAACATTTTAAGACATATGCTTTTCTACTCCTGCAGTTTTACAGCATCTCTAAATGAGTTTTTGTCCAGCAGCAGGTTGGTTCAGCAGCAGCAGGTGTTTGGTTTAATATTACCTTTGAAATACCACTGAAATGATTATTTGGGAATGATCCTGATTTCTCAAATCCATGTATGTTTTCCAGTTTCAAGACTATAATCTCGTATATTGATGAGCAGTTTGAGCGATACCTGCATGATGAGAGTGGTTTGAACAGAAGACACATCATAGATAACCGGGTCCATTGCTGCTTCTATTTCATTTCGCCATTTGGTCATGGGTAGGTGTTTGTATGATTGTATTTTCTAAATTATTTTATTTTGGGAATTTGGTTTGTGCCTGTTGAGTTAAATTTTTCCAAATGAGATTGCCATTGTTTAAGGAAATACTATAACTCTTTGGATTAACTGGGTGTGTTAATTTCTTTCTGTGTAAAGAGAGTTCTGTGCTGGTGTGAAAATAAATTGGTAGTCTAGATTAAAAATAAATTAAACTTTTTCCACATCTTAATTTTAGCCTTAAGCCTCTGGATGTTGAGTTCATGAAGGCTATACACAACAAAGTAAATATTGTACCAGTGATTGCAAAAGCTGATACTCTTTCACTGAAAGAGCGAGAAAGACTAAAGAAAAGGGTAAGTATTCTTGTAGCTTGCAGAAAAATATTGTACTTTGGTTACATCAGCACAGTTGCTGAAGAGAGGGGTGTTCTCATGCAACCTTACCTGTCCTAGCCAAGAAAACATCATTTCATATGTAGTTTGATATCTTGTAAATTCTTCTATTATGTCTGTGACATCTGGGAAATTCATCTAAATGTTGCCTGTGAAATGGCAGACTGGCTACATTTCCAACTACATTAGAGGGAATCTTGAAACCTTGGAAAAATATTTAAGTGCATTTTTTAATGGCCATTCCTCGCTTACCTGTTTAATCCAAACAAAAAGCAAACAGAGTTATCTGCATCTATCATGTGTGTTATTTTCAGTATTCTGATGATTGAAAAATAGGATTTTCAGAGATTTTTCTGATCTGGGGATTGTTTTTCCTCCCTTATGTCACCTTCTTTTAATACATTCCAGATATTTCTTCCATAGACAAGATCCCTTAACACATTCAGTCTTGCAGGACTTGATGCTCTATTTGCTGAGGAGGGGGAAAACGCAGCAAGCCATTGTGAGTTAGTAACAGTATGACATTTAGAAAGAAGTGTTAGAATTGATTTGCCAGAAGGCACACTTTTCCTGTCTTGACTTGATCCAGTCTTAGGTGTTCTATTTAAAATTTTTCTGTTTTTTTTCTGGGATTCCCCCCCCCCCCCCCCCCCCAATTATTCTGAAAATTATTCCAGTTATCTGACCAAGCTTGCAACAAAAAATGGGAGAAACATACTTCAGTTTGATATATGTATTTTGATAAAACTCTGCAGAAATCTTTTATTTTTTTAAAGAGCAAAATTTGGATTTATGGCAAAGGGATTCCAGCTGCAGATGCCATTCTTGGCAGTCATGAAGACAGAAAAAAGTGTTTGTGTTGTCTGTAGCTCAGTTAGGTTTTGAAACACTCCTACCCCTGCTTTTCTGAATAGTAATTTAGCGGGAAGTGTTCACAAACCTTGTAGATGAGGCCCTTAGTGACATGGTTTAGTGATGCCCTTGGCAGCGCTATGGAATGGTTTGACCTGATGATCTTGAAGGTCTTTTCCAACCTGGTTGATTCCATGACTCCATGATTGCTAGAGCAAGGGGTTATAGGCTGTTCAAAGCAATTATGACTTCTGAGTCAATGCTTTATAATAAAAAAAAAACCCAAACAAACAATTGCAAATATTTTAAAAGAGTGAAATTTCTTATGTGTAGTCCAAAAAGGACAGTGTTCATTTGAACACTATTGTTTGTCTAAAAGTCTGTGGCAAGTAGTTGTTGAATATCATGAAGAAATTATCGTGTTTAAAACCAAGTACTTCCTAGGTGACTTAGATCAGCAAGATAGGCCCACATTGCTCAAGAGACTATGTATTGCCAATTAAGTAGTTTTACATTAAGATTTGAAAGCATTGACTTTTTGCCCAGGGAAGTTGTGAATGTTCCATCCTTGGTGGTGTTCAAGGCCAGGTTGGACAGAGCCTTGGGTGGTATTGGTTTAGTGTGAGGTGTCCCTGCCCATGCCAGGGGGGTTGGAACTAGATGATCTTAAGGTCCTTTCCAACCCTAACTGTTCTATGATTTTATGGCTTTACATGTATATCATCTCAGTTCCTTACATTATAAATCTCAGATTCTGGATGAAATAGAAGAGCATGGCATCAAGATTTATCACCTGCCTGATGCTGAATCTGATGAGGATGAAGATTTTAAGGAGCAGACCAGACTCCTGAAGGTATGACAAGCTTCATAAAGTTACAGATGTGGGTAATATACTGGATCTTTTCAGACTGCTCAGAACAAGGTACATTCTGTGACCTGTGATGAGACTTGGAGTGAGTCACTGTGTCTCTGTGTCTTCAAATTTAAAAGCATTGAGAACTTATTGTCATAATACGCATTGTTGAGCAGAACTTGAGTTGTTTGTTCAGGTTAGTTATTAGTAATTTTTGCATTTTTTGCTTTCAGGCCAGCATTCCATTTTGTGTAGTGGGTTCCAATCAACTTATTGAAGCCAAAGGTAAAAAAGTTAGAGGTCGACTTTACCCCTGGGGTGTAGTTGAAGTGGAAAATCCGGAACATAATGACTTCCTGAAGCTGAGGACCATGTTAATGTAAGTGAGAAAATTCCAATTAGATAGTAGTTTAAAAAACAGTCATTAGGAAGATACTAAACACTGTATTGGGCATTTGGAGTGGTTGTGGAATCCTCAGAAATCCAGAATTTTTCTGGAGAAAGCCATGAGCAGCCTTGACCTAGCTGGCCGAGGCCTAGGCAGGAATTGGACCACATAGGTTCAATAGGTTCTTTCCATTCTGAATTAGTGATTCTGCAAAAATAATCTTTTGTCTAACTCTTTCATCAAACAGAGCTTTGTGTTGCTATTCAGATCCCCAGGAACATAAAATGGGTTGCTTCACTCCTTGTTCTTATTTAAATATATCTATATGTACGTACAATCTGAAAAGGAGGAGACTTCAGAAGTCCACTGGTTGATTCTTTTTCAGGCTTTGCTACTCTGCTTCACCTGCCTAGCACTGCTTTATAAAATGCCTCACCCAGGAGAACAACTAACACCAGTGCTGCCTCAGGGTCTGAGGTGGTCTCTCTCTGTGTCTTTCATTGCACCTATTTGACCTAAATTAGAATCACGGAATAGTTAGGATTGGAAAGGACCTTAAGATCATCTAGTTCCACCCCCCTCTGCCATGGGCAGGGACACCTCACACTAAACCATGTCACTCAAGGCTCTGTCCAGCCCGGCCTTGAACACAGCAAAGGATGGAGCATTCACAACCTCCCTGGGCAACCCATTCCAGTGCCTCTCCACCCTCACAGTAAAGAACTTCCTTATATCCAATCTAAACTTCCCTGTTTAAGTTTTAACCCGTTACCCCTTGTCCTATCACTACAGTCCCTAATGAAGAGTCCCTCCCCAGCATCCCTATAGGCCCTCTTCAGATACTGGAAGGCTGCTGTGAGGTCTCCATGCAGCCTTCTCTTCTCCAGGCTGAACAGCCCTGACTTTCTCATCCCGTCTTCATATGGGAGGTGCTGCAGCCCCTGATCATCCTTGTGGCCCTCCTCTGGACTTGTTTCAACAGCTGCATGTCCTTTTTATGGACACCAGAACTGTGCACAATACTCCAAGTGAGGTCTCACAAGAGCAGAGTAGAGGGGCAGGATCACCTCCTTTGACCTGCTGGTCACGCTTCTTTTGATGCAGCCCAGGGTATGGTTGGCTTTCTGGGCTGCAAGTGCGCACTGAAGCCAGCTCATGTTAATTTTCTCATTGACCAACACCCCCAATTCCTTCTCTGCAGGGCTGCTCTGAATCTCTTCTCTGCCCAACCTGTAGCTGTGCCTGGGATTGCTCTGACCCAGGTGTAGGACCTTGCATTTGGTATTGTTAAACTTCATAAGGTTGGCATCAGCCCACCTCTCAAGTGTGTTAAGGGCCCTCTGGATGGCATTCCTTCCCTCCAGCATTTCAACCGGACCACGCGTCTTGGAGTCATCAACAAACTTGCTGAGGGTGCACTGAATCCCACTGTCCGTGTCACCAACAAAGATGTTGAACAAGACCAGTCCCTGAGGGACACCACTCGTTACTGGTCTCCAGCTGGACACTGAGCCATTGACCACAACCCTTTGCATGCGGCCATCCAGCCAGTTCTTTATCCACCGAGTGGTCCATCCATCATATTGATGTCTCTCCAATTTAGAGACAAGGATGTCATGTGGGACAGTGTTGAACGCTTTGCACAAGTCCAGGTAGATGATGTCAGCTGCTCTACCCCTGTCCATCAATTCCATAGCCCCATCATAGAAGGCTACTAAATTGGTCAGGCAGGATTTCCCCTTAGTGAAGCCATGCTGGCTGTCACCAAGCACCTTGTTGTTTTTCATGTGCCTTAGCATGCCTTCCAGGAGAATGTGCTCCAAGATTTTGCCAGGCACAGAGGTGAGACTGACTGGTTTGTAGCTCCCTGGGTCATCCATTTTCCCCTTCTTGAAAATGGGGGTTATATTTCCCTTTTTTCAGTCATTGGGAACTTCACCTGACTGCCATGATTTCTCAAATATGATGGACAGGGGCTTAGCAACTTCATTTGCCAGCTCCTTCAGGACCCGCAGATGGACTTCAGGTCCCATGGAGTTGTGCACATTCAGATTCTTAAGATGGTGTCAAACCAGGTCTTCTCCTACAGTGGGCCTAAGGTCTTCATTCTCAGAGTCCCTGCCCCTGCCTTCCAGGACTTGGGTGGTGTGGTCAGAGCATTTTCCAGTGAAGACTGAGGCAAAGAAGTCATTAAGAACCTCAGCCTTTTCCAAATCCAGGGTAGACAGTTCTCCTGCTAGCTTCCAGAGAGGGCCCACGTTGTCCCTAGTCTGTCTTTTATGCGTGCTGTACCTATAGAATCCCTTCCTGTTATCCTTAACATCCCTAGCCAAGTTTAATTCTAACTGGAATTAAATTACATTTTAAATCAGCACGTTAGATGGGTGTGCATGCCAAACACTTTGACCCATACAGTGCTGAATGTGAGAGCTCATTAAACAAGCTGATGTGACACAGGTATATTTTATCTTTTAATGATTTTTATTCTTCCAGCACCCATATGCAAGATCTTCAGGAGGTGACCCAGGATCTTCACTATGAGAACTTCCGCTCTGAGAGGCTCAAACGAGGCGGCAGGTTGTTATCTTACAGTTACATGCTGTTTCTTCCTCTTTTGAATTTATTTTTTGGTCCCTCTCTCTATCTCTTCTACCATTTCATTGCTACAGTTTGGTAGATGGTGGACAGTTTGGTAGCGGCAGTCAGCACCAAGCTCAATTGATCAGCTTACAGTGGGTGTAAGAAGAAGTACTACATAAATGTAATGGGGCAGTGGAGGCATTAATAGGGTAGAGTTAGAGCTTTGCTTTGTTTTAAGGCTTGAAACAGTTGGACTGGAATGTTTGAGGTTAAGTAAGTAGGGCAGGTGTCTAGGATAATTGTCTTTTTATCTGCAAGCTAGATTAATGCTGATATTGAGGTGGATTTTTTTCAGAATTATCTACTGTAATATTTGGACTGTGTCTTTAAGAAGAAAAACTCAAATCGTCTGCAGTTACTAAATACAGAATCACAGAATGGTACACATACATAGTTTTCTTTGCATAGCACTAACAGGATAATAGCTTTCCACCCTATTTTGAGCTGTGGTGGGCAGGGCACAGCTTTCCTGGTAAGAAAGACAGTCAGAACACCCCATATATATTTTATGGGGTGTTAGTTAGTTAGAAACTAAAATAGCAAGGTTTGTAAAGTTGAGTTTGAGTTCTTGTTGAAAACTGGATGTTTCCTTTAGATTTTTTAGTTGCGTCTCTTATTTCAACCACTAGAGGGTTTCATAATTTCACATTTCAGTAGGTTTGATATATTTTGCAAAGCTTTTTCCAGCAAGCTGTTGATACAGGTTTTGTCACATGCCCAGTCAGTTTTCAGGAAAAGGAATTTGTCTCTGCCTGGAGCATTTGCCTACAAATTCAGTTTTCCCTTCAGGCAAGATGTCATGCTCTTCTCCCCCCATTTTAAATCCTCTCCTCTGAAGTTCAAGCTAAAAAACAAACAAACAAATATTTTGCCAAATTCTGGTGTCTGTTTTTGAACAGGTATGTACAAAGATCTCAGAAGTAATATAACCTGAGGTCAACCACAGTTAAAATAAAGTTGTCATGGGTTTTGTCATGTTTTAAGCCCAGCCAGTAACTCAGAACCATGCAGCCACTTGTTCACTCCCCACCTTCTTCACCCCCCAGCTCCCAGTGGGATGGGGAGGAGAATCAAAAGAATATAAACCCCACAGGCTGAGATAAGAAAAGTTCAGTAACGAAAATATAATACAAAACTACTACTAGTAGTTATTTCCCTTGCCATGGTTGTTTTTACAAGGGGAGAGAATATAAAACTAAAAAGGGAAGGGGAAAAAAAAACCAATAAGCACAAGTGATGCACAATACAAGTGCTCACCAGCCACCAACAGACAGCCAACCCAAGCAGTGATCTGGGCCTTCTGGGTGACTGCCCCCCAATATATGTACTGGGGATGATGTGCTGTGGTATGGAATACCCCTTTGGCTAGTTTGGGTCAGGTGTCCTGTCTCTGCTTCCTCCCAGCTTCTTGAGTCCCTCCTCACTGGTGGAGCACGAGAGTGGGGAAGTCCTTGATCAGAGTAGGCATTACTTAGCAACAATTAAAACATTGGTGTGTTATCAGTGTTGTTCCCAGAGTAAAACCAAAACAAATCACTGCACCAGCTACTAGGAAGGAAAAAAATAACTGTTACAGCTGAACCCAGGACAAACATTTACCAATTTTTAGAGGATTTAAAGTTACCTCTGCCAAGGACTTGGGACAACTTGATATTGAGCTGGGCTATCTTTCCTTGTGAAATTAAAACATGGGTTTGTATCTTGTCTGGTTAAGTGGCCCATATATCTTTGTTTTAACATTTCTGAAATGGTGCTAGAATGTAGTTAAGTTTACTATAAGTTAGGGTAGTTTGCATGTGAATTGATTTCAAACCCCACTGGCAGTTCTTGGCAGTTAGTGCTTGTTGGCTGTATTCACTAATGTGAACACAGCCTTCTTGGAGGCTTCTGATACGCATCAGGTTGTTCACTTTGTGCTTTTGATGGCACTTGTGTGATTAGATAGGTCAGCAGATCTTCCCCATTGCAACATGTGATAGGAGAAATCTGTTAGCAAAGTGGTAGGAAACCTTGAAAATACAGTACATAAAATGTTTTGTTTCTCAATGTAAAACTGGAACGTCCCAATTAAGCAGGAGTTTGCTGAGGTACTGATTGAAAGCATTTGCTTTATTTTAACTGGAATAGTAAGTGTTTGTATTATACTGCAACACGTTACATACACCAAGTCTTTTGGCTTTGCAAAAAAGAAAAATATGAAAGTGACTATACTAGAAAAATAATCAAAGTCTTAAGTGGAGCAGAGGATAGAGAGTTCCTCTAATTGGAAGGATTCCAGACATGTACAATAGTCATGTTAGTTTTATGGTTTTGGTTATGGTTCTTTAGATGTTTGGTAGCAAACACGGTTCATGAAGTTAGAGATGGGATAGAATTGCATGGCAGGAAGGTTCTGCCTGGTGGTAGTCAAGTTTACAGATACAGAGTTTCTTAGAGTACTTGTTACTTGTTGCTTCCATATTTTGTTATATTTGTCCAGCATTACCTTGAACTTAGATTTTCATTTAGTTGTATTGATTTATTTCACCCATGAAAGGGAAGAATTAAATAAGGGAAGAATAAATCTTTGAAGGAGTTTTGAGTTTGTTCTATCTGTGCGGCATTCAAATTGCAATCAGTTTGGATAATGTTAAGTTTGAGTAAACTGCTATACTTGAATACTCTTCAGAAAGAGTTTTTACTGATACCTTCATGCGAAAATCTGTCATATTTTAGTAATAGCTAGAATGAGTTTTGAAGTTTATATTTGTTCTGGGTATAACTTTATGAAGGAGTAAAGAATAAACTGATGTGTTAAAAAGAGTTTAAAACCATGAATTTCAGCTATGCGGGGAACATGTTTTAGTGAATTTTGTTTGTATTATGAAAATCTGACATGTGTCTTATCAGCCTCAATTGTTGTCAAAAAAGCCTTCTGTGGAAGCAGAAAATCTAGAATGTATGTATGTTACTGAAGAATATTCATCTTTTTTAGGAAAATAGAAGATGAAGAAGTAAATAAAGACCAGATTCTGCTCGAAAAAGAAGCTGAAGTAAGATGACAGAACTCTGTACTCTTGTGATGGGGGAATTTTTGTTCTTGTGCCTCTACTTTAGGTCAAATGATTTATATCCATTTACATATGGATATAAATATTATATATATAAATGTCTGTATATAAATATTGGTAATTTGAAAAGGAAAAGAGAACTTGCTAATACAAAATTATTCAAGGTGAAGTAACAAAATAATGTGAGGAGGTCTGGAGGAATCTCAGACTACTGATTTACTGGAACAAGTGTAATCTGATAAAATGTCTGATTCCATTGTATTGATCATCAGTGCATGTTATGTGGGGAAAGAGAACCATTCTCACATGAGTAAAGGTTCTAAATTTAGCAATTGCAGATTGGGAAGAAGTCAGATCAGCTCTGCATCAAAGGAGGAAACAATGGTAGGAATTGTTAGGAATAAAGAGTGAAACAGGAGTTCTCATTCTTCCACAATGGTAAATTCATAATGCATAGCTCCAACACTGTTTCCATTGTCCCCCTAACTCAAAAAGGATATAGCCAAGACTAGAAAAAGTATAGTAAAATGGCAAAAAGCAGGCAAAAAAGGCTGAAGTGGAGATCTGAAACACATCTTGTACAAGGGGAGATGAGGTTAATGATCTTGTTGGGAAGTAGATGGCAGAGGGGAAGGGGAAGGATCTACTAAGGGGCTTACATAAGCATAGATAGCAGGATGCATGGTAGGTGGCTGATTTGAAATAGAAGGATAGTTTTAAGATAGCCTGTAAATTGTAGAACTCATTAGCATGGAATTTTGTGCATAAGAAGAATGCTCATAAGCTCAAGAATGTTGAGAGACTGTAGAGTTTTAGTTTCTCCGCGATTCTGCTCACTAAACAAAAAGGTAGAATTTTTTGGTTTAGGAAGTTCAGAAATGACAGACTTTTAGAGTTTGAGAGCGTATTTTGGGAAATACTGAGTGTGTGCATCTGGTTTTTGGGCTCTTCCATGCATTTGCTGATAGCCAGAATTGGAGAGAAGGCTGAATTAGATGGACTATTTGGTCTGCCCTAGAACAAGCAGATGTTCAGTCTTCTATTAGTGGTCTTAATGGCTATGCAAGTCCCAGAAGTAAAAATGAAAAGGGTTGTTTTTTCAAGGAATATAAAAAATGTAACTATTTCTTAGAATCATGGAATGCTTTGGGCTGAATGGGACCTTTAAAGCCCATCCAGTTCCAACCCCCGTGCTGCATTAAACAGGGACATCTTCAAGGAGATCAGGTTGCTGAAAGCCCCATCCAAACTGACCTTGAATGTTTCCAAGGACAGGGCATGTACCACCTCTTTGAACAACCTGGTTCAGTGTTTCACCACCCTCATTGTAAAAGAATTTCTTATGTAGAGTCTGAATCGACCCTCTTTTAGTTTAAAATTATTACCCCTTCTCCTTTTGCTACAGATCCTAATAAAAAGAATAGGGCCTGTCCCCATCTTTCTTATAAGCCCCACTTTAAAGGGGTATTGAAAGGCTACTCTAAGATCTCCCCAGAGCCTTCAGGCCGAAAAAGCCCAGCTGTCTCAGCCTGTCTCCGTAGCAGATGTGCTCCAGGTCTCAGAGCATCTTTGTGGCCTCCTCTGGACTCGCTTGAGCAGGTCCATGCTGAGAACTCATAGGTTTAACTTTTCACTGTTAAGCTTAAAAGTTTAGTTTGGGTTTACAGCATAGGTGCACAAAGGCAAAACCACACAAAAATACTTCAGTAGTGAGGTTCACTTCTACCTGTCAAAGTTGGGTACATTAAACGAATTTGACTATTGTACATGCAACACAGCTAATTTAATCTTAGTAGCTGAGTTACATAATTGGCAATGTTGCAATGCTCTAAAATTGAGCTTCACCCATTTCTAATTACATTTATGTCTCCTTGGATAGTTTGCTTGTAATATGTGATTCCACCTAGTCCTCACTAGCAAGGGAATTGGGAAGCGATCCTGACAGTTTTTTTAATGACAGATCCAGGTGTAGTTTGGAGGGACATACATAAGCTGCCTTTCTTCTGGTGATAAGCTTTAGTAACAAGTGTTCAGCACTTCAGCACCATCATTTTTATTCATTTAACTTCAGAGGAAGCAGAGACTCCCATTTATGGATGCTCAAAAATCTCATCCCAGTTTAGAGTAATGAAGCCTGCTTATTTCAGTCAGTAAACTTCCAACCTTCTGAAGGATGAAAAGAGCAGTAGAAGACACCAGAACCTGAGACTGTTACCTAACAGATAAAGATAATGTAGATGTGTCCTCTCTTTAATATAAATAATTAATAATGTGGTGGCAGCAAAGAATCATATTCTGAGGTGAGACTAGGCCACAGGATTCTTCTGTGCTACTTTTCCAGCTTCGTCGTATGCAGGAGATGATTGCAAGAATGAAGGCCCAGATGCAGCTGCAGATGCAAAGTGGAGACGGAGATAACAGCGCAGTTCATGAGCACCATGTATAAATAGTAAGATGTTTAAATAGTCACTTAAAGGGTTTTTCCTTTAACTGCTCATTGCTATGGTTGGTATTAAGAAGTTTTGGAAAAATGTTCACAAGGTGGGTTTCTGTAGGTTTCAGTCTTAATTTTTAAGGTTTAACTGCTGTTTGTGAAGTAAAATGGTTTGGAACTGAGCTAAACATTAGTGTGGTTGTGTGTATGTGTGTGTCTGTATATCCAAATTTTCCAGAAAGCCAGTACAATATATGCTGGCAAGAATCATGGAGGGAATCTTTGGAATTGGGTGAGCGGGTGATTCTCAAACTCATTATGAAGTCATTGTTTCATTGTGGTTTTTAAAATGCATGCTGTTCTTTCAGGTGTCTAACTGTAAGAAGATAGCTGATCTTCAATTGTATTTTCTGTCTTGATTTTAGATTATACCTTGACTTAACGGAGACCTTCTGAAGTTGAATTACGGTGGTGTTATACCAGAAAGGATGCCTTTTGTTCAACATGTGACTTGGAGTTTGCTTTAAAGTTTAATGTGGAAATGCATTGTGGTAACTTGTGATGCATATTTCATAACATGTAGTCAGTATTTTATATATTATGCACATTTGACTTTGGTTTTGTTTAGTAATTCTTATATTGAGCTGATTTTCAATTTCCCATTGTATGAGGGATAAGAAATAGACATTGAAACTTTTCCAGCCTGATAAGGTATTAGATGATATTTTTTTGTATGACTTACTGGCTCCCTGCTCTTAACTTTGTATTACATATAGAAATATGTAGAAAAATGTTGTATTACATGTAGAATAAGCAGCTGTCAGTGTTACCTCACTAAAGATCCCTGCAAGGTTAACTTTGTATTTTTTGCTGTGTTTGCGGGTGTGTAAGTCCATGCCGTGAGTCCATCAGCCCTTTCTTTGTCTCTGCTCACTGCAGATGTTTTCATTGGCCTCTGCAAGTATCAGATTAATTCAAGCATGCGTTTTGTCTTAAGAAAAGAAATAAGAGAAATGTCTCTTTAAGAGGCACACTGTATTTTATATAAGCATGATTTAACCTTGTGGGACATATATTCTTTATTCTATATTGTTTGCCTAAACTCTTTTTGCAGAGAATTTTTAAGAGTTTCTTGTAGGCCAGCACAAATCAGTCCTGCTATTTTCTGGCTTTACTGTAGCCAAAGGAACTTGAATAATGCTAATGTTGTTAAATGAGTTAAACCCCAAAGAGTTATTTTCATGGGTGCTTCCTATATCCAAACACATAAGAGATTCTAGAATTCCTAATGAGTATTTTCATACAATTTTTAGGACATTGGAAACTGTTGATTGTAGTATGAAATATATATGGTAGCACACTCCTCTTGTTTTTGAAGTGATCTGTGCCTGACAGGATCAATGCAAACTGTATTTTAAGGTCTTGCTCCAAGATTGAGTCAGCAGGATGGATTACTTCAGAAGTGACTCTGATAAGTTATACTTCTCTTTTTTTTTTTTAATGCCAAGGTCACTTTCCTTAACACTGACAGTAAAGGAGACTGGTTTTTAGAATGGCTGGACTTGAACTACATATCATGTCTGGTATTGCATTTGCATTACATAAGAACAGCTGTAGTGTACCAGCTCCATAGGTGGCAGCTGGGACGGTAAGCAGTAATATACCATAGTTGGTTTTTATTACTTCTGATAAAGCCAGCAATCAGATTTCCTAATCTGATCTGTTATAAAACATTGCTATCTGAACAGCTAACAAACAGCTAGAATTGCAACTTTTCTCTTCTTTAAGCTCAGGTGCAGCTATGACTTTGATAGGTTTAGGGGTTTTTTTTTAACGTTTCTTTGAAAAAAAGAATAGTATTTGTACAGCTAACGTGCGAATCCAGCCCTATTTCCATGGCTTGATTAAATACAAACCTGCAAAGCAACTGAAATGTTTACCTGTCTGAAACTACTGTTAGAGAGTTGATTTATATTTGATCTTTATAAAAATGTGAAGTAAAATCCTGCATTGTAGCCTTTGCTAGGGAGCTCCAGTTTTCTTCTCAAAAGCAGTTACTGCCAAAGTTTTGTACAACTCATCTGACCTTCCTTAACCTCAACAAAAGTGAAAATGAGAACCTTATTTCTATGTTGAGGTGCTCAGAAGAGTTAAGTCCTGTTTTTCATATACTTACATATAAAACTTAGATGGAAAAACATGCACTTCTAAGTTTGTCTTGCTTTTTCAAAAGAAAGTGTAGAAACAAAGTAATGTGATAGTATTGTCAGAAAACACTCCACAACACCTGATTTAGTTCTACATATTTTGATGAATTTTGTGAATCAGTTGTCATAAGTTTCCAAAACGAAGTTACTATACACTTAAGTCATTGAGTACTTTGTGAAGTGCCATGCTGTGCTTCGTTGCCACAAATCTGTTTTGGTTTTTTGGGGTTTTGGTTTGTTTGTTGTTGTTTTTATTTTTTCCTGATAATGCAGCATTTATCCAGTTTTAAGCTGTTTGTCTGGTCTTTCTCTGTTAAATGTTTTGCACACAGTATGCTTCAGATGCTGTCTGCTTTGCCAGCTCTGGGACATCCCGCATTTTCACCTATAAGCTTGGTAGGGTCTGGTAAGCTGCAATAGTACTATGAACCCATACTTGAAGAAAAACTCTGAAATCAAAAATGCATGCAAAGGGAGACTGGTTGCGTGTGTGGCTCTCTCTCTCTCTGTATGTTGGTTTGATGGTTTTTTCCTGTATTTTCTAGCATGGGAACAAAAGCAGATTGTCCATGCATTTAGTGCTGTTGGGTCACTACCTGTGGAATTATTTTAAGCAGTGTCTTATTCTTTGAAATATCATGTTTCTATTAAAATACCTGATCAGGGTATTCTGTTTTGATTCTTAGGCAGATAATTTTTGATCTACAAAATCTAGCAGGAGAAGTATTTTCCTATGTTTTGGTTTGGTTTTTAATAAGAAAAGACAAGTTTATGTCACTTGCTGTTTTAAGTGAAATACTTAAGACAGCCAATAGTTTCTTCTTCCCAAGTCTTTGGGGCAATCATTCATAGTGTGCCTGATGTCTCTGAAGGTCTGCTTCCCCTTCACTTTCTTGTGGTGGTCTTGTAATTAATGGTTTCATGGTAAGACATGAAAAGCGAGACTGCCTTTCTCAGATTCTGTTTCAGACAAACTCAACTACTGGTAGAAGAAATACTTGGAGACAAAAGATAGCTGTTGTTCAGCGGCTTGCTGAAGTAGCCACAATTCTTCTTCTGTTACAGCATTGTAACGGTTTTTATTTTAGGAGTCAAAATACTTTTGAATTTGCAGAGCTTTATAGTTAGTAGCAAAAATTACTTGCTCTTGATACAAAAATTGTTATATTCTGTTTTATGTACTGCCAGTAGCCAAAACTAAAATAAAAAATGCTAAAATGCACCTTTTTTTGTTATGATTCTTTATTATAATCAACCTTTGCAATATTAATTTGTTTGTGGTGATACGTTTTAAATATAAAAAAGAAATGCAGATGTGTTTGAAAGAGAATGCACTGGTGAACCTGCATAAAATAGGGTCATTTAGTATGATATGCTTCAAGTGTATTGATACAGTGCATTTCCCTGTGGGTGTTCTCAGAGCTGCCAAAGTCCTACCTACGGGATCATACCTTTTCAGCAGTTCTCACCAGACTTGTGTGTCCCGTAATTATTATGTATTTATGTTTCATTTATCTGCAGTATTTAGTGTAGAACTGGTACGTTAAAGGAAGATGCATCTTTAGGCTATAGGGAGAAGAGAGAGAGGCAAGGAAGCATCCTGAATATGTCAGACCTACTTTTTGAAAGAAGACAACAGATTGTAAGTTTTCTATTCATAAATGTATGGATTAGTGGCAGGGGTCTTCTCAAACCTTTTTATTATACACTGTTATGTAGAAAGAAAAAGGAAGATTGGGCTTGAAACAAAAAATAAAAATATTACAGTACTGTAGTATAAATATTATTAAATTCATTATAAGCCTAACTGTCCACATTGCAAATGTCCTTTGTGTACTTTTTTTGCCATTGACAGTTCTAGAAGCATTTTTAGGAATGCACTAATGCATTTTTAGGCAGCATGTTGTCTTATGTGCTTAGAGGCTGGAACAAGTTTTATTTTACTTTAAATCTTCTTCATAAAACCAAGCGATCACATTATTTTGGAGGAATTGCAGTGCATTGTTAGTATATGGCTATGCAGATAAACTCTCATGGGTTTTAGATGCAGTAGCATAATACAGCTAAATATATTTGGATTTTCTGTATAACTGTGTGGGTTTTAAACTTTTTTTCTCTGAATTCATTTATCATCCAATTTATACCTGCACTTCTATGAACGTTTTTTTCCCAGTCCTTTTCACCTACTCATACCATTCTTCAACATACTCAGGATTAATTTTCTTCTTATTGTCTCTGTGCTATTCAGTCGATTTTTCTCTTCTGGCTTTCTACTCCTACCTTTTTTTTTGTTTCTTCAAGAATCCATTGGTTTTCTTGTATTTCATCCATACCTTTGGAGTAACGTTGTAGGTTCTATTTGTCTTGGTTAGAGTGACAGTTGTCTAGAGATGTGTTCCCTTTTTTGAAGAGAGTACTCGGAGCATACTTCCTGGCCACCTTGGTTCTTTAGCAAAAAAGGAGATTGTGTAGAGCCTCTTGTGTACTTGTTTCAGGTCATTCTAAATATTAGGATGGCTGGGATGGCAATCAAATTAACACCACTTGCTCCTAGGCTTTCATTTAGATGACACCTGTGGATAAGTTACTCATACTTTATAAACATTCTAATGACCTCAGAGTGAGCAACTGAGAAGAAAGCTGTCTTGTGATGCGAGGAGAAAAGAATGTTTGGCATTTCATTAACAAGCGTACCAAAAAAGACTGCATTCAGCCTTTCTCTTAGCAGTGCACTGGCAGTTTAACTGTCCTGGGCAGTATTAAAAGGTCTATGCAAAAAGAGGGATGTGGGGGTTTGCTGGTCTTTTGGGGGGTTGGGTTTGTTTTTTTTTTTCTTGTTGTTTGTTTTTGGTTTGGTTTGGGTTTTTTCATCTGATTGTTTGTTTTCTCCCTTAGAATCACCAAATGGTTTGGGTTGGAAGGGACCTTAAAGCTCATCCAGTTCCAACCCCCTGCCATGGGCAAAGATACTTTCCACTAGACCAGGTTGCTCCGAGGCCTGTCCAACCTGGCCCTGAACACTGCCAGGGGTGGGGCAGCCACAGCTTCTCTGGGCAACCTGTGCCAGTGCCTCACCACCCTCACAGGGAAGAACTTCTTCCTAATGTCAAATCTAAATCTTCTCTCTGATTCCTCCTTGTCCTGTCACTACAGGCCCTTTAGAAAGCCACTCTCCAAATTTTCTGTAGGCCCCTTTTAGGGATTGAAAGCTGCTCTAAGGTCTCCCCAGAGCCTTCTCTTCTCCAGGCTGAACAAGAGTCTCTTCATCATCAAAAAAAAAGGGAGGTGCTGTTACCTGCTTGTGTGTCCTTTTATATGAAGATTTGAATGATGCCAAAATCAGGCTGTTGTCACAGTAACCAAGTGAGAGCATGTGCAGGAAAGGCAGATTTTGTGTAATTCTGGGTTAAGTTCAGAAACTGGGAATGGTGGGAGTATGAGGAGAAAGAAGTTTGTCTAAGGAGTGTTTTGCTGGCTGGCTTTGTTCACAGTGATGCCCAGCCGTGACAGGATTGCCTGGGTCTGGATCATAGCCATAGATGGGTGTGTCAAAGTTTCAGGTGTGTTGGTGAGTTTCTACAGTGTTTAGCAAGGCAAGATCTTCTGATGGAGCTGTGTGTTT